>NC_089742.1:62174270-62259270 GCF_040412425.1 Macrobrachium rosenbergii | reverse complement strand
TTTCACTTAGTAACTGAGAAGGCATAAACACTTGAAAGAATAGAATTTCTCAGGCTCTGAGCTCAAATTTTATGCTAACGACAATTTCTTACCCTCCTCTATGATACACAAGCGTATATACTTTAAGCTAACGACAATATCTTACCCTCCTCTATCATACATACGTGTGTATATATATATATATATATATATATATATATATATATATATATATATATATATATATATATATATATACAGTATGTGTATGTTTGTAAAATCGTTTCCTCCTGAGAAAAAACAAATCACTGCCACAGTCAAAATATCCCCCATGCAGTATAACTTACAAATTAGCCGCTTCATATACCTACACAAAAAAAGCTCATCTGCAGCACATCAAACGCTCCTGTACTCATTACGCCACTCACTCCATCTTGTATACATTCTGGTGCTTCTTAGATATGACAGCCCTCCCTTCCCAATACTTTTTTCATACCAACGCCCAAACAGTTCTAGGTCTTCCTCTCTTCTTCCCTCTGCACTGGTGAAATATACACTTTTCACCAACCTATCATAGCACAGTCCTCCCGCAAGAGCAAACATCTCAAAATCCATCATTTCACCGACTCTAATTTTTTCTCCATTTCTCCTCTGCATCTCCACATTTCTCATCTTATCAATTCTCCTTACATTATATATATGTAAATAGTTTATTTCAACATTTTAAACCTTTCTTCTCTCAGATGCATCCAAAAGCTACACATCAACTTCATAAAGGCGCGTTGGCTCAACAATCTTTTCACACACTACCACCTTGGATTCCACTGACAATTCTATTCCATTCCTAACCATATAATAGCAAAAAGTAAATCAATACCAATATGAAGAAGCAGACGAAGAAGTAAGAAATAAAAGAATATGAATAAAAAAAAACAAGTAGGAGAATAAATGAACATTCAAAAATTAACAAACAAAATGTTAAAGAAAAGGTTGTTCTCTTGTCCATTCAGACGGAAACTACAAACCGACATCTTGACAGGTTCATCTGTTGTAACCACTCAATTGCTCACTCCGATAGCGGTGAAGACACTGGTACGCTTTGTGTCCGTTATGAAACATTAACGCCTGCTTCCTGATTCAAAGGTTAATTAATTTCTAACTTCACAGACTTTACTTGAGTAACTAAACTACTAGCTCTAATGACTTTATATGATAAACTTCCTAATCTCATGTGGATGTGATGAGTTTCCAAATCTAATGAACGGCTCTTGGGTCTGATGACTTTACGATACATGATACAACTACTGGGCATTTGTTAGTTTCCATTTCCATTTCAAATGGTTGCTGGAACGGTTTACTTTATATGAATAGCTTTTGTAACTACTCTTTCCGTGGCCTTTTTTTTATTTTCTAGTTCACATTACTGGCCGACTGACACCTAGAATTAGAGAATATAATCAGTTCGTGGAACCGGTTACTTTACATCAACAGCTTTTATTAATACTCTTTACAAGATCGGCAGCAGGAACTAATTACAATGCAGCAACCTACCAGCGAAAACGACTTCACGGTCAACTTCTAAAACCAACGCCTCCACAAGAATTGCTTTTTTTGACCGAATAACCCGACACGATTAGCCTTCAGGTGCCACAGTGGCTCCACATAATTAGCATGCAGATACAGCAACTTCAGGCCCTAAGCCTCCAGAATTGACAACACGGATTACTCCTCCCACTCGACCGCACAGCCTCCTGCATCTGGAAGTCCGCAGGCCCCTTTCTATGCTAATGCTCATCAACTGAGGCAACAAAGATGTCTAAATCCGTTACACAACTGACACGTAAATAATGAGGTTAATTTCGAATGCAACCGGCGCACTAACACGGTAACAATGCCGCTCCAATGTCTAACAGCCAATGTTCACACATACAAGAAGAAATATTTTGTTACCTTGACACGTAAGTATGTGTGTATGTGTGTGTACAAATTGTACACGATACTAGTGCAAATTACATTATTATTATTATTATTATTATTATTATTATTATTATTATTATTATTATTATTACTGTAGTTGTTGTTCTTCAGTATGTAGAAAAATTCATAAGCAGGGGAATAAATTTTCTGGTGTGAACAACATAGCACATAAAAAGTACAATAAAATTCAAAAGAAAATTACGAATAAAATACAGATTAACAAATCAATACAAAAAAATAACAAACCAGCAACTGTGATGTATAAGTCGGGATAATCAACACAAAGGGACAGGGTGCTTGAAAGCAGCATTACTCATCCACTCACTCAAGCGCCTCTCAGGTATCGCTGTGACTATACATCACTCGCCTTTTCCAACATAATGTCTGCTGGAAGTTCCAGCAAGCATTTTTTTTAGGTAGAATCGTTAATCTTAACCTTACGCTCAACACTGCTCTCTTATCCGGGCATTAGTGTAATTACACAAAGAGTTTGTGAAAGATGAGAGATGACAATTAATGTATAACGTATCCTACCACGTTTATCTTAAAAAACTACTATTCAGCTCATAAATACAAATTCTTAAATGACAACTACTGCATAAGGGACATTCCTAAAGTAAAGCTTCGAATATATATATATATATATATATATATATATATATATATATATATATATATATATATATATATATATATATATATATATATATACATGTATGCAGTAATCGACAATAAAATGAGAGAAATGAACTTCGACCCTCAAGCGGGATTTGAATCGTTTCTCCCGGGTTGCAAGCAAACAGCTTTACCGACCCCACTTCAGGATCAAACTTTTTATTCCTCCCGTTCGGAAGTCACTGCCCCTTGATGTGCCTACCTGTTTGCCTCCACTATACTTGTAATCACTTTTCGCGTGATAACCGTGAATAGTGAAACTGATACTAAATGAGAGAATTGAACTTCATCTCTTCTGCAAGATTGAGATGTGTTAAAATCCTACTTACTAGCTTAACTTCAATCTTCTCATTTAACCTTCAATTACAGCATTCATATTTATCACGTAAAAAATTGCTATAATGTCAAATATATGTATAATTGTAATATAATATATATATATATATATATATATATATATATATATATATATATATTTACTTTCATACATATATGTATGTGTATATTATACATATACATATGCACATACATAAACCACACACACACCCACAATATACCTGTCACCAAAATTTACATCAACAGCAAACACTTTCTACCGCAAACAAAGTAATTTGTGGGACGCACTGGTTGTAAACACGAACACTGGATGAGCCTGCAATCACACACCCCAAAATTAAAATAATAAACACGTTCAATAAACCATGGATTCAAATGTGGCTTGGAAATAAAATGTTTAGGAAGTTTCTTACAAAAATGTATCGTAAAAGTCGAGGAAAATATCGAAATAAAAGTGCAGGATAAAGAAAATGTCAAGCAGGGTTGAGAAAAGTGCCGATAATGAAGAAATCGTCGGGGAAGGAAGAGGAAAGTGTCAAAAGAATAAAACTGAGAGTCGAAAAAGGAAAAGGAAAGTTAAAGAGGAAGAAGGAAATATCGACAAAGGAAGTGAAAAGTGGAGAGTGTCGAAAAAGAACGCTCAAAGCATCAAAAACAGAAGAGAAGCGTGTCGAAAAATGAAGAGGAAAGTGTCGAAAAAAGTTGAAAGTTTTAAAAATAATAGCGAAGGAAAAGTCGAAAAGAAAGAGTGAAGAGTAAGGGGTCAAAAAAGATGCGGAAAGTGTTGACAACGGAAGACGAAAGTGGTGAAAACTGATGATGGAAGTGTCGATGAGGCACGAGAAAGGAGTCAAAAAAGGAAGGGAAGGAATCGAATAACGAAGAGAAAACACAGAAAAAGAGAATAAGGAAGAGAAAATACAGAAAAAGAATATTCGAAAAAGAAAAACGAAAGTGTCGAAAAAAGAAGGATTTCACAGTACTGAAATTGGAAAAGGCGTTTCGAAAAAGTGTCGAAAATGGAGGGTGAACGGGTCGAAGAGAATTAATAAAAGAGCGCACTTAGCAGAGAGAAGTCGATATTCGAAGCTGAAGCTCTTCACTGTCGAAAGAAAAATACAAAAGTTCGAGTGAAATAAGAGTGCTTTGAGAAATCAGTTTTTTTTTAACCTAAATGCTAAATCCCAGAGGATTTCAATGGCACAGCACATCATGAACCAGACTTAACCTCATCCACTTTACCTAGAGACTTTAGAGAATAACGAAAAAAAGAAAATAAATACCATAGTCCTTCCAATATTCTTTTTCAGCGAAAAAAAAAAACAAAGGCGTAGGAAGTTTATATACATACATAAAACACACATACACAGACTAATCAATAAAGCCATCAATTTCTGAACTGCAAACAAATCAAGTGTAAACAAAAACAAAACAAAAAAAAAGCTTGCTTCACTTTTTGTAGGTCTTGTTGCATCAAACATGAACTCGGTTTGTTTTACGTTGCTTTGCATGCTGAATAAACATTACATCTCCAGCTCTCTTGCTCTTTCTTTCTTCCTTTTTTCTTCTTTTTTTTCGCAAATGCCTTTTCATACTGCAGAAGAGGCGCCTTTCAAAAAACAGGCATTCAAAGGTATTTATATAAGCCCAATTGCTTTAAGGTCGGCTTCATTATCCACGAGCATATGAGGATATCAAAATTTAACCTCCATTACACGATTGCTCTGAATACAGCTGGGACTCTCTCTCTCTCTCTCTCTCTCTCTCTCTCTCTCTCTCTCTCTCTCTCTCTCTCTCTCTCTCTCAACCAAAAGCAAGATGGAAGGGAAGACACAGGAAAATAAGGATTTCTCCAGCAGGGGCACAATCAATTTTGCGGACATGAAAGACAAGAGAGAGAGAGAGAGAGAGAGAGAGAGAGAGAGAGAGAGAGAGAGAGAGAGAGAGAGAGAGAGGCTGAAAGAAGGAAAAGGAAAATAACCGTAGGTTGACATACAGAGAATGAATTGAAAACATATCAAAACATGGAAGGGCGGAACGACTAGCGTGACGTTTAAATCGGAGTCAGTAATGAAAAGCTGGAAGGCAAGACATGCATACAAAGGGAAAAATGAGGAAAATATACGGAAAACGAATTGTGAAAAGGATGGGAGAAAGAGAAAGAGGAAATGTGTTCCGAAGAGAAAAAGGAAGGATGGAAGTATAACCAGAATGAAAAATAAAGGGAAAGAAATACTGAATACGATGGTGGGAGTAAAATCAACGTGTAAATAAAAGGAAATGAGTATAGGAAAAGTGAGGAGAAGGGAACTGTGAAGAAATATGAGAAGTTCCAATGGAGAGGAAAAGTAAAAAAGAAAAATAATAAGAGGAAAAGAAAAAGGACGAGATTTGAAGTTAAGAACGTATAAGAAAAAAAAAATAATCATGGAGAAGAGAACAGAAAAAAGGGAAATTTGAGTGAGGAAGATGCCGAGTCATCAAGTATATCTCTCCTTCCCCGAAAAGGCCTAAAATTTACAAAATTCACCAGATTTCCTGATGGCCGATTCCGTATCGAATTCATATGGAAATGAGAAGCACAGCTTAGTAAGTGTTGGAGGAAAAAAAAGATTTGAATCAATTATGAAAATACATCTGCCGATCAGAGGCAAGAGTGTTTCCACTGTGGACCCAAATTTTTTTTACTACTCTACTTTACTGTAGATGTTTGAGGAGCCGTAATTTTAATGAATTTCACTATACTTTATGAACATTACAGTGTTTCCGTAGATGATTTATTAGTGTTCCAGCTGCAAACGGACGGCCAAGTTAAGCTCATTGAAAAAATATCTTACTAGCTAATGAGGATATCATCCACTTCCCCAATTTAAAACGAAAGCTCGAATCTATATATCGAAGATGTCTGAGATAACTTCAATTAACTTAGGAACAAAGGAAGTACAAAAATACTAAAGATAAGCTGAATGATTGCACTGAAATAATCAATAAATGATTCGACTTTAGAAAAATAAGGAACATACGATAAAGGTAACTCGAGTTCCTGTCCCTACGAAATGCCAGACAAAATCTATAAGCTGAATGATGCATGATCTTTACCATTCTTCTACTGACATCAACAAACGCACAAAAAACGCACTGCGTACAATTACGCATGAATTACACAAGAACACGCGCGCTGACAAATATTTACCCACCATGGTCATAATAAAACAAAGAAAGGGCAACCTCGTAAATAAACGGACTGAAGTATTTGCAATAAATTTTCCCCTCCAAGCACAAACATAAAGATGTATTTGCACTACCAACCTGCATATAAAACTGAACATTCACACACACACACACACACACTTATATATATATATATATATATATATATATATATATATATATATATATATATATATATATATATATATATATATATATATATATATATGCATATGTTATAAAATCCGTCAGAAGGTGAGTGAATACCGGGACTTTAAACAAGTACTTTCATAGTTTATTCTACGCTTTCAAGTTCACAAATTTCAGTGTGAACTTGAAAGTGTAGAATAAACTATGAAAGTACTTGTTCAAAGTCCCAGTTTTCACTAACCATCTGATGTGGATTTTATAATATTCTCAAGCACGCGTCCCTTTATGCTGCACTGGATATGCAAACACACACACACACACTTATATATATATATATATATATATATATATATATATATATATATATATATATATATATATATATATATATATATATATACATATATAACACAGCTCATAAGCACACTTTTCAATCATTCCAATCACGAAATGCTGCAATGACATAGTAACACAGGACATAACTTGCCTGGAAGCATTACGCTTAGAAGAACACTAAAATCAGGAGTGTATAGTCAATCTCTCTCTCTCTCTCTCTCTCTCTCTCTCTCTTCTCTCTCTCTCTCTCTCTCTCTCTCTCTCTCTCTCTCTCTCTCTGTGGGTTTCAAAAAAGTATGCCCCAGTAATCATTGATAGAATAAGCAACAAGTAAGCTTTTAATGTCAAAATAAGCAATAAATAAAAACAACTCGTAAACAACTACTAAGTGGAAAATTCATAATGTTTAAAATCCGTACAAAGAGTTCATGAGATTTTTCTTCCATCGGTCTGTTCCAAAACTGAGCATCTCTCCGACACAACAAGGCAAAAGTTGCCAAAACTTAGCTCACGTAAGAAGTTTCCGGTACCGGTGTCATTCATTGTAGCGTCTACCAAAAATGTTTTAAAAATTATTTTAAAAAACCATGTATGAAGTTGTATACACAGGCATCTGTTATAATCTGCAAGTGCGACTAAACTATTCATATGTGGATTGTAAAGTCAAAAATAATTAACAATTTTACTTGGTTCTTTGTTTTGAATTGACAAATATACGGAAAAATATAATATATAAAAATGCGGATTCATTTTTATCCATTGCTTCCTCCCCTAATCTTGAACTTCTGTTGCAAGTCTTTTTTCGCGCATTTTTTTCAAAGGTGGTCTTTTTTTAGGGAAGGGGTAATTAAGGGGGTATGGGTGGGGGTGCCATAGAAATAAACAACAGGAGGCACCCGAGTCCCGCCAATTGAGCATGCAAGTCGACACACTTCTTGTACCTCCAGCGGATTTCTTCGATTTTTGTCATTCCCGAAGCAGCGGGGTGCCGTGCGACCGGACACTCACAAGCCAAGGAGCAAACTGGTTGGGTTTCGGGGATGCGTAGGTGAACAGAGAGAAAAAGAAAGAGAGAGAAAGAGAGAGAGAGTGTGTGTGAGAGGGAGTGAGGGAGACGGTATATGCCAGAGAGAGAGAGACAGCGAGGGAGAGAGAGAGAGAGAGAGAGGGAGAGAGAGAGCTGCGCACACTCCGCACCGTATCCAACACACCACCGCCCTTTCCTCTACCACTACACATCGTCCTGTTCACTCCCACCCCGATCCCCCTTCGCAACCACTACCACCGTCGCCGCCACCGCCTTGTTCGCCCCTCCTCCTATACACATACATAACACACATACGCACGCACGCACTCAGTCCTACTATCCTGCACTTTTCAGCTCACCCCTTTAGACGGCATTCTCGGCACATAAATACACATACACACGCCCATTTCTAGGCCACCATGCGTTTGCATGATTAACCACCTTATCTGATGTAGGAGGTGTGAAATCTTTCCTGAAAAAGGACAATTAAACACCCAGTGTCCCCAGTAATTTAAAAAATACACCACAGGAACCAATGCAAAGCTAAAATTCTGCAAAATGGAGACAAAGAGAAGGAAAGCGAACTGACCCACAAAAGACTTTGACAAATGTTGCAGATAAGAAAATCCCTGACCATTGTTGCCTCCGAAGACTTTGTCACATGGACGTCGAGAGACTTTTTCCCCTTTCTCAGATGACCAATCAAAACCTCACTGGCTATCACGTCCAGTGGGTCATTTTGGACTTGTCATTTCCTACCAGACCCTCAATTTAGTCCCTTAAACCAATAGAGACCTAAGACAAGTCGTCGGTTGCCATATTTTATCGATTATTTTTGCTTCCCTAGCTAAAAATGTTCCCTTTGTTGTTATTACCCAAAAATGATTATTTGTGTATCACACGCAATGATCAGAAACATATTTTAGTTCAACCTACCTTCGCAAGTCTTTCTTTTAAATCACCCATAATCTTTCTGGCTATTTCACCCAGCGGCTCCTTGTGGCTACAGAACTTTAATGTCGCACTACTCCCAGGACATAAATCATCCCAATAGAGTAGAATTATCTGAACGATCTAAACCCAACACAAAGCACCAAGTTAAACCTCAAGAATATTTATCCAAGATTTCGCGACACCTTAATAACATTAAGGCCCGAAAAACAAGGAATTACTATTAAATTTATGAACAATTATAACTAACGGACATTCCAAAGGACAAAGAATAGTAAATCATGTTGAAAGCACTCAAACAATATAAGCCTGCCCAGAGACCTGTTCATTTATGGCAAGAGATAATTATAAAATCGTATTCGTTAACTAGTTACAAGACGCAACGCTAAAGGACAAGGTGATAATAACAGAAAAATATTTACTGACAGTTATCTATATTTTATTACCTTTATTCTAACACATCCTTTTTACAGTTCAATTGTTTCTTGGACTGGTCCGGTCCTTGAATGTTCAATAATACAATACTACAAGCAAAACATATTCTACGTAATTTACTTCATTCACTCAAACAAGAGAATTCTTAACGATAACTTATCACAGGAATTTCTATAGAATTATCAAAATTTTTCCAACTACTTAAATGTTGAACTTTTAGCGGCTGTAATAATCAGGCAATCAGTCACAAATTACGTTGCTTTGTTTATGCTACTAAAGAATCCTTCCTATTTCAACCTTTTTGTTTAAGATCTTTCAGCCATCTCACACGCGCACGACCCTTACGATCTAAATGACAAAAAATGTTATTAAATCTTCATGATCTTTGGTGCTATTTTTAGGCTAAATCTCTTCAAGCTTATCGAAATCAGTTCCCTTCTGCTTTTATTCTTTATCAAAATGGATGAAGAAATAATATCAATAACAAAAATAAGCAGCTCTTTTTCATTTGTTCTCAAACTAACATTCAGCTATGCGGGCGCTTCCTAATCACATTAATGGTCTTACGGTTTGTTTCAGACAAATACGGGAACATCTCATACATAATAAACCAGATAATAACAGATGGTCGCGGCCGCTTCCAAAACAATTAAAGCAATTTTACCCATCTACGTTCCACATCGTAAATATGAGAGTAGTACTGCAGAAGCAGCTAAATCAATCCCCTTTAGCCATTCAAATTAAAGACTTTGCGTCAGAAGAGGCGTAGTGAGTCTGGACATCATATTCACTAATATACTCAGATTTTGTGACTTCTTTTCCACTTCAAGGCAAAGTAAATGATAGTGTTCAGGAAACGATCTCTGAAGACACAGAGGATCAGAGATGATCGTATCGTTGGTGAAGAGAGGTAGAGAGAGACAGTTATGGTCGATGGCGTAATTTATTCATTCCTTAATAAAACTATACAATCAAGCAATAGTGATGCAGCTTTCTTGGAGATATTTTACTGCGTTTAAAATAGCTCTGAGTCCCATCTCCGATGCAAACTAATTCGCCACCCAGCGAAATGTTACCTCGTAAAATTTCAGAAAAATAAAAAACGGTTTTTAGCATTACCTTTACTATTTGTTTAGAAAAATTCAATTCGCTAAATTCAGTTCGGCAGAACAGAATAAATGCGAGTTCGGTATCAGAAAGACAGGGATGGCCAATGCAAACAATATATGACGTAAAGAACAACAACATTAAATAACAAAGTACAAGCAGAGACTACAAGGATATACATTATAAACGTATTAGACTATTTCTCAAAATGAAAAACCGGTGAAGTAAATCGACTCTGGCAATTGGACTTACTAAAAGGTACCATGAGGAACTTGAACCTCGACTTGACATGGCAAAATTGATCTCAACAAGAAATAAAGCAGCTCCAAAAACAATGCCAGGGGGAATGAGTCCTGTCTAGAAATGGGGGTAGAAATTAGGAGCTATATTGCTACTAAGGCTGAAGTATTTTGATTCAACTATCAAGAAAACTTGAAAGGATAAAATCGTAAGTGGAAAATACTCTGAGCTGTGATAGCCAAGCCTCCTGTTGTCCTGGGGGAGCACTTCAGATTAGATGTGCATATAGCCACTGAAAAGAGTCTTGCGTTTCACAGCGAGACTTGCCCAGCCGCACAACACGATACTTCCAAAACATTCTAATTACTTCCAAACCAAAAAGAATAGTCAAAATTAATATTTAACACAATTTAATTTATTCATATGTGCTATCTAATCCATTATTAGCTTCCAACAAGATACTGACCGAGTTTCCATGAATGGCTCCGAGGGAAACCATACATAAATAAACGGGAACAAGAGGCGGTCTAATGAGAGATCTTTAATGAAAAGGAAGGAAAGGAAGAACGAGGGGAAGGACATTTATAGCGTCAATTGTGCTGATGGTACAGATTTACAACCATTAACAGAATTATAAATCCAGTACAAAAAATAAATAAAAATGTGTATATACAAAGCAGGAATTAATCACAAGCTATGTTTTTGGCTCTCATTCCTTCGTGCTAGACCCAGTCAGAAACAATACAAACGTCAATGGCAACGACACAATTTCTTCAATGTTTCCCATATAAAGGAAGTCCAAGAATGACTTAAACGGGATTACGTCACCGCCAACATAGCCTTTGCTGGATGACAATAATACAGCAACCCTTATCTTTCTTTACTTGCAGGGTCCATTAAATTTTACGAGTCTTAACCAATGTGCTGAAGGCTATAAATCATTCAGTTAACATCCTATTGATTGACGGGGCCTCAACCAAGTTCCATGAATGGAGAATGTGTGGAATGTCCTAATCCATGAATCTCAAAAACAACTAAGCTGCAAATGAAACTTTACATGAAACTAAAATATGAACGCTAACCATTACTCACGGCAAATAAGGGGTTATCATTTCATAGACACATGCCGTCAGTCGCTCTTTATGTAAAAGGGATTAAATTTGCGCGTTAACTTGAAGATTCGGTTGTGTTCTGGCGTCAGTCCAGAGTGAGCTAGGGTGCGCTCTTGTGATTTTGATAACCTTCTCCAGTAGCATACTGAGCACTTTTAGCTGACTATAGCTACTCAATTACGACTTTATACATATTGTTGTTCAATTTAAAATCATACTTTCATTTGCTCATTTTATTCGGTTATTCTTACTGTAACAGAACGAAGATTGTTCAGGATCCGAAACAGAGCTTTCTCTCAATTTTACATTGCCTGTAAGGCTTTTAGCAGCCCTACAGCGATCATGATATTATCACAAGCTTCTGAACGTTTTCTAGATATTTTTCTCCCATTCAGACGTTCGCAACATCTACCGGACCTCAACCGCAAGACATAATTGCCAAAAACGACAATCAAGATTTATTCCATCGTCAGAAAATTTCCTATTTTTTAAAAACTGCTTTTAATGAGGAACTACAGTTATCACACGAAAGACGATAACTGTAGTTCCTCATTAAAAGCAGTTTTTAAAAAATAGGAAATTTTCTGATGATGGAATAATATATCTTGAATTGTCTTGATTGTCTTTCGTGTCCGTGCAATCTGAGTCAGCGCTCATTACTTTCCTTTGCACAACGTAAAATTTCATATTCTATTAGAGTGTGGTGTCTCTGGTCGTTCAAAATGTGCGGAAGTGTCATTCCAGCGGTTATGAAGGTTGAACCTACACAGCTGAAGTCTCACTCTAACCTTAACTAAAAAATTTTTGGCTGGTTTAAGATTAAGCTGACGGGTTCGTGCCTAAGCCTAATGTAACCCAGGAAGTGTGGTTAGGTGGAAGGGTAGAAGGCCTAACGTGTACCTTTGGACCCAACCAACCAACTGAAACTAGTGACTTGAAAATGTGCCAAGCTTTTTTATCACGCGATATATCTGATTTTCTGTTTACTTGTTAAGCGATATATCTGATTTTCTGTTTACTTATTAACTGAATTTTATAATACACGTAATTCCTTTTGCAGTTCATTTCAAGTCTCCTTTATTTGCTTTATTTCGAAGTATTGCCATTCTGCTTTGCAAGTAATTGCCCTTTTGGTCTGTGCCACATGAATATGTGCATATTATGAATATTAAAATCACATATCCATTATGCCCATTATTAAAACGGCCGCTTTATATACCAAGAGATTGAACCTTGCTTTTATAAAATACGGTTCAGAATCTACTTGATGAAGATGCAAATCGTTTGCGTCCCTTTCGTATACGACCTCATAAATACAATCGTTAATAACGGTTTAAATCATTACCAATACATACAAAATAAAGTTACTTCTTTGATCAGTTTGTCACTGATTCCTACTTATACCACTCGAAATAAAAAAAAAAAAAAAAAACTTTCAACACAGTATGTAATATTAAACGAGTCCAACTCAAAATTTTAATGTGCAATATACTATCGTTTCTTTTGAGTTCCAAATATATCACCTGAACACGTCAAAGGCTTAAGACTGCAATATATCTAACCTTGACAATAATTTTCAATAAATATGATTTTGTTTACAAATTTTTCTTATTCTAATTTTCCGAGTAATTCAACCCATTATCGCATTACTGCCACATTATTGCCAAACATTTCATTAAAAAACCAAAACTTTCGTGAAGAATGGCGGCAGTAAATCCTTTTCATACAACAAAAGTCAAATAAAGAAATGTTCCCATAAGGAGTTCTTTCTTTTTTTTTCCGTGCCTCACATCCATCAAGTTTACAGCTGGAATTTTTTCTTTTTAATTAATGAGGGAAACTTGGCGGCTCCTTTCTTTGTTGGAATGACACTAATCTTATATGGTTCCTTTTTGTTGTGGAATGTGAACCACTTTTGTGGGTTCTTTCTTTCTTGGATGAAACTAACTTCACACGAATCCTTTTCTTTTTAAGGCAACCGCCATTACATGGAACGTTTTTGCGTGAAGGGAAACATATTATGTGTATCTTTCATTTCACTGAACGAAAATATCTCTACAGCCACCGTTCATTCTCCGAATGTCGGTGCCTCTCCATTGTTCTCTCCACTCTCGCGATGAAATTATTTTCTAAATGATCCCGCTTCCACAAATGCAAATTCAGAGACCTCAGCCTTTAGTGCAAAGGAAAGAGATGAATATGGATCTCAGGAAAAGGGTCAGTCGTCAGGACCTATTATACCTTGATGCAGCTCAGTCATCTGCCCTTGTGCCTGATTCTCCTCTGCATTACCTATATGCAATATTTTAGAGCGAAATATGGGATGACGTCCGGAGCATTTAAATATCGGCCTCTATACTAATCTCCATTCGGGAACATTATGGATCAAATTTAAATGTGGATCACATTTAAATCCTTATTTTTTTTTCTTTTTTTTAGCATCTCGAGGTATACGATTTTCCCATCTTTTTAGTTCTTCGTTGGATGAGTCGGTAGAGTCGTAGGCTAGCACTCGCTAGGCCCGAGTTCGAGTCTCCGGCCGGCTAATGAAGAATTAGAGAAATTCATTTCTCGCTATAATGTGGTTTGGATTCCACAATAAGCTGCAGGTCCCGTTGCTGAGTAACCAATTGGTTTTTAGCCACGTAAAATAAATCTAATCCTTCGGGCCAGCCCTAGGAGAGCTGTTAATCAGCTGAGTGGTCTGGTAAAACTATGGTATACTTTTCTACTTTTCATCAACCTGCAAGTCACCTACAGCGGAATGAAATCCTACTTGTCTTACTGGCCTAACTAACAAACTCAACTCTTTCATTTCTACGATAACAATGAGAAATCTCGAAAGCTCTTTTCAATTGAGGGAATAAAATGCCATTTGCATTTTATTATTATAATTATTTAGCAGTTTCCTCACGCTTCGAATGCGCTTACTTCTCTAAGCATTAATACCGGCAGGATTCGAAACTAAGCCTGCTAGGTTAAAGTGAGTCTTTCGTAAACTTCAAATACCAAGAATCATTATTTTGTTTATCAACGTTATTATTATTATTATTATTATTATTATTATTATTATTATTATTATTATTATTATTGAAAAGGTTGGCTGTATTCTGTGAATTTATCTTATACAGGATCTTTTCTGTTCTACTTATAATTGGCTTTTCAGGCTCAGCGATTTTGGTCAGCAACTGGCCAATATTCATATCGGAAAAGGACAGTGTGAGATGAGGGAAGTGTTTTTATTGAATTATTCGTTCAAAGATCTGTAGATTTCTTCGTGGTCTCGTTCGGTGGTTTGGATTCTGGATTCTATTCTTATTTCAGGTTGTGGTACCGTCGACGGTTATTATTATACTATTATTATTATTATTATTATTATTATTATTATTATTATTATTATTATTATTATTAATACTTCAGAAACGATTCTCCAGCATGAGCTCGACTAGAAAGTTTCGACATTACAGAAGGAATAGTATAACTGAACACGTAATAACATGTGATTTCTAGTATATGCAATACAAATATGCAATACAAATATATATTAAGTTCATAAGATAAACAAAAATATAGTTCACTTTAGAAAAAGTGTCATTTTCAAATGTCACAAGTTTCGTTCATAAGAAACCGGAGGATAGCAATTATAGTGCTTCTCAACTGACCTAAGTAACAAGGAGTTGTATGACCTCAGAATGGAGATAAAATATATAAATATAATTCTTCAAGGTAATACCGAAGGGACTGTTTTCTCCACGGATGGGAAAACTGTAAAATGCTAACAGCAAAATTATTTCATAAATACCAACTTTAGCTCTATTCGTTCACTTTAGGCTTGAAGGACGGGTAATCAAATAAGAAACCAGCTCAGTATACATAAGGTACGACGTACCTGAGAGATCACTAATTATATCTCGTCCGAATTTTATCTGTCGTTAAACGTTCTGATCTTGTTATTATTATTATCACATTATTATTCAGAAGATGAATCCTATTCGTATGAAACAAGCCCAAGGTCGCCACTGTCTTGAAATTCAAGCTTCCAAGGGATATGATATTCATTGGAAAGAAGTAAACGGTAATGGGAAACACAGAAGAGAGCATTTATTAACAAAGAGAAAATAAATTAAATCAACACATAAATACATAAAAAGTAAGTAAATTATTAAAGTACAAGAAGAAATTGTATTAGGGTAACGCATTGCATCTTCGTTTGAACTTTTGAAGTTCCAATTGCACGACTTCCTCAGAGATTTCCACAGTCCAACGGTGTGAGGAATATGAGGGAAAAACTACGGCGGTATGAAAAACGTCGACAAATCTGTAATTCGTGAAGATACCATTTGGTTATATGATCCCAAACATAAGGCTGTTTGTCTGATCACTGCTAACTCACTGTCCAGAACGCTGCTATTGCAAAGGCTCGACCAACATCCAGAAATAGTTTCTCTAGATTGGCTTCTGAGCTCAGCTGGTTTAAACTACAACGATAACTTGTGGTAGTTATTCCATGGCAATGGATGTAAGTCTCCTCGAGATAAATATACAAATGACGCTATGATCAGCTTTAATGTTTCATCAGATTTAAGGTTATCCTGCAAACTATGAAAACAGTATCACTGGAGAAGTTTAATAATAATAATAATAATAATAATAATAATAATAATAATAATAATAATAATAATAATAATAATAATAATAATAGTAGTAGTAGTAGTAGTAGTAGTAGTAGTAGTAGTAGTAGTAGTAGTAGTAGTATAATCAGCACCAGAGCACATAAGAAGCAAACTTACACTGGGGTAGGCCTCCACTTCTCCAGTTTCGCATTTTATCGTTTTAAACTTCTTATATACAGCACGGAGGTTTTCCAAGACATGTGGTAACGTCCATATAAAAATAGAATTTTCACGAACATTTTCCTTGAACAATGGTTACCAAGAAAGAATATTCGATAACCAATTCAAAAAATTTTTGAACAATATCTCATATGAAAACTTATCACAAACATGTATATAACTTGATAAGTTTTATAAGTATATAACTTTTCCAGGAGAGGAATTGTGCAAGGAAATAAGTCAAGATTTAACAAAAAACAAAAAAAAACAGACATTTGCCTCAGGACAATAACTTTCGGGTGAACAACTTATTCCACCACAAAGACTAGATCCCTTCTAAACAGTGTTCTGACATATCTCGCATGCTTGAATGTGAAGTTTGCATAACTGCTATTTAGGCTTTAGCAATGGGTTCCTCGCCGTCAGGACATCGGAACTTGCATGAAAAAAAAAAAATCTTACTATACCCCTCGAATCAGCCGTGATTGAGTGTTCAGAGAACATCTGCAATAATCACGTAAACTAAAATGAAATTCCAGATTGTATTTAAAGGAAATTACCTATCCGATATTCGAATTGCAGCCGTCTCCTTACTGACTCCTTACGGCCAAATTTAAACAACGGATCCCCGAATTCTCCCTTGAAACTGTTTCATCTGTTTAATTTCATATAGACAACGTATATATTTCTTATACAGAACCTTTTACCCTATCTTACTTGTTATTTTGTTAACATAATAGTATACAGTTAAAATTTCTAAATTTGTTCAATCTGGCATGGAACTAACTGTAGTCCATTTTAATTGTTTCATTACTAACCACATGCTCTTAATTTTTAACTTATTTTATTGTGGTACTTTGCTTTTTACACTACTTGCTTTTATATTCACTTATAATCAAATCTGAGTATTTGTTAATACAAAAATAAACCGTAGCTGATGACGGGTTAAGAATAGGAACCCTACACTTTATCAAATCATAATGGAGGCAATGGGAAGATGGACATTGTTACTGAAAGTCCTGCTATTCCTCATTCGTTTACGATTTCCGAGAGGGACTCCATCGCTAATAATAATAATAATAATAATAATAATAATAATAATAATAATAATAATAATAATAAAAAGGACTCAACTAACTTGTTAACGAGTAATAAAACACGCTGTCATACAGACAACCTTCAAAATTTTAAAGCAAGCTAAATTTTCTGGTTACCCCTTGTAATTAAGTCATCGTCTTCACAGGCATAGAATAACAGTGTTTGTAGCAGATATGCGGGTTAGATTTTAGGTGCTGTAAAAACTAAAGCGTCTCTGTACCGATTTACCAAGATTGCCTCAAAGCAGGCCCTGACGTAGTATTAATTAGAGCAGGTGCTCCTGGTAGACTCTAGTTGCCGGATACTATTAAAGCATTTAAATCGTCGGAAAAATTGTAAAACAACTGACTTCAGTGCCCAGGACATCAATATATAATTAACTTAAAATTTCCATGTTCTCCATAAACAGCCTCGAAAAAGGCTTTAGGCTTTATACATCTATTTTAGTGCTTTCACTTTTGAAATCTTAACTACATCGTATAAACTGGCATCAGATTCCATATACGGATATGTACTTTATGCAATCCGAAACTATTTTAAGTCACTGTATATTGATAATGAGCACAAATTCATATAGGACCTAAAAAGAAATACAGATCTGCTCAACTCCCAACCAAATTCTCTTAAAGAACGTTCCGACTAACGAACTGCTGAGCGAGACACATCGTGACTCTCGCAAAGGAGATAACTCTGACAATTCTTTCTCGAAAGGGCGCGTTTGGTAAAACGTCAGCGGTCTTTCGTACCATGAATTCAATTACCAGTGAAAATAACAAAATAGAGGAGCAACCCGACAAACAAACAGACGATCTCACTTCATTTTTGCACATGCATGTAACCAATTTTGACTGAAATGCCTTCAATTGGGTAGGAAGACGGACAAACGGAGGGGAAACCTTAAATCCATCCTCCAGCTTTGTCGCTAGTGGACAAATCAGCAAGCTTCCAGAAAAATGAACTCTTAAATGTAAATACATATACAAATCGAGATGAGGGAAGTAAGAGGAAAATAAAGAAAACAAATCCATGAAGATGAATCACCATGACTACATGGCAATTGTAGAGAAATATAAGGTAGGCGAACTAATGAAGCATTACCGATTCGTAAGTGTTCGTGAATCAGCATCCAAAGTTTCACACCACAGCGAAAGACGGAATCAAAGTGAAGTGGCGCTACAACAGTCAAGGTAACTGACACCGAAGCCCCAGCTATGTCAAGCAAGCACGCACATGTTCGGGGTTTTGTATAAGTTCTGACAGTACAAAAGGCAGTAAATGGTTTACCGATCTTCTAAAACATGGGTAAATAAGAGACTTTCCTATATAGTTCTTCAATCAATCATTAGCGACATTCCAAATGATAAAAAAAATTATTTTCAAATCCCTGTCACCTGTAACAAACTACGTCATCTCCTTTTACATTTTTCACTATTTCCTATCACTGGCATTATCGTTCTCCCGTTATTCGCAATTCCTACAATCCTGTTTTTCATGTTACCTTCACACACACACACACACACACACACACACACACACACATACAGTACATACCCATACGAACATGTTAATGGCCAATTTTGGTTGCTTACGTATAACAATATTAATAATACGGGAACCGTGACATGACTGGTGCAGCGCTCAGCTCATGTATCCAAGGCGTATGGATCGTTCTTGCCTTACCAACCCCAACCATTCTACATGAACGCAAATGGATACCATCGTCTGTTAGGGTCAAGCAAAAGAGCGTGGGACTAGCAATCTCATACCCATGATTTCATGTTCCCTTCTGGGGCCACTCTCTAAAGGGTGAAATTTCGTATGGTAACAAAAATATTAATTATGCCGATAAGATCAAAACCAATGAAAAAAAAGTATATTATCATATATCTTCAGAGGTTGCTTTATCATTCTTTTAGGGTTATGCTTTCATCCTTCATCTTCCTCCCTTCTCTATAGTGGCATTATACTATTTCGTTTCTTTCTGTAGAGTTAAATAATTTGTTGCTCGTTACATCGTCCTCTTTTAAATATTGTAAGGGGCCAAGTGCGTAATTAATCATCACACACGTATACAACTACTAGATCACAACAGGACGTATTATCCTAAAATCATTCGAAATTTCTGCCACTTTCAATATAATATACTTTGAACTATAAATCTAAACATCGTAAATGTATAATTATGAAAAAGGAACAGCAGCCTTCCGCAGAAAAGTACGATAATTTCATCATGCAAGGTAAATTCCTTACCACAGACTTAGTTCGCTTCAAACCGAAATGGAAACAATATCAACTTCTATAAAAATGAATCCCTCCAACTTGAAGAAAATCCGAAAGCAAATATGTCGTGCTGAAATGAATATGATGTATACACTTTAGGCCTAAGGCCAAGCAATTGGACCTACCTGGTCACTCGGCACTGGAACGGAAATTGACAGTAAAAGGTTTGAGAGGTTTAACGGGAGGAAAACCTCACAGTTGCACTATGAATCAATCATTAGGAGGGGGTGGAAAGTAAGACGGAAGAAAGAGAATATGAAAAGAAATATGTGTCGTGCTGGCTATGAAGAACCGTCCCCGGGAGACCTGTAAGCGAGGTGTCGAGCACCAGGCTAACTTACCGATCAAAACGAATGTTACACCCAAGGACCTGAAACAACTGGGAACAAAACCGGGGAATAATGACCATTAACTCGACAGAAAGAAAGCTGCTCAAAAATATCACCAGACGGTTTTATTCCCTTAACACAATAAGCTTGGGACAGAAATGCTCAAGTGGATTACGGTTAAAGGTAGGAGGGTGCCAGGAGTTTTGCCGCCTATCAAGTGCAGTACTTAAATCCTCTCTCTCTCTCTCTCTCTCTCTCTCTCTCTCTCTCTCTCTCTCTCTCACTGAATATATCACTGAATATAATATATATATATATATATATATATATATATATATATATATATATATATATATATATATATATATATATATATATATATATATATATATATATATGTATATATATATATATATATATATATATATATATATATATATATATATATATATATATATATAAAAATCTTACAGGCAGATATGAAACCAGGCATTTCACAGAACTTGCTGGAAATTTCAGGCAGATAGCGAAATGAACTCAGGGACGTTTGATTCCCAGGGCTAGTGCTAAACAGGGGAAATATTTTTGACTTCAGGGGTAGTACTAAACACGGCGAAACAGTGTAGGTGAGTCACTGTTTCGCCGTGTTTAGTACTAGCCCCTGGTGTGGGTTCAAATATCATAAAGTGCATTTCGCTATCTGCCTGAAATATCAGGCAGTTTGAAAATGCCTGGTTTATATATCTATATATATATAATATATATATATATATATATATATATATATATATATATATATATATATATATATATATATATATATATATATATATATATATATATATATAATGAGAGAGAGAAGAGAAAGAGAGATTATGGTTCCATCAAAAATTACTGTTCCTCGTACGTGTAACGTACGCTGTTTGTGTATGTGCGTATGTAAGAGAGAGAGAGAGAGCAGCAGTACGGGAAAAAGACCAGATTGTCTAAGGTAGACGCAAGGTTTAGGTTCATTAGATGCGATTTAGATTCAACTCGGTTGCCAGGAGGAGTAATGTAAACCTGTAAACCTTTCCACAGGAAGTAATGAGAGAGAGAGAGAGAGAGAGAGAGAGAGAGAGAGAGAGAGAGAGAGAGAGAGAGAGAAGTGTTTCGTTTTGTGGCTCACCAACGACCTCTCTAAAAGACCTCAAAAATGGCCGATGAACTAGTCTACGGAGAACTGCGAACTGTGATTTCGTTCTATCTTCCAAATTTTCAAGCCATAAAACGTGATGTGAACCTGATATATTCCGAAAATTCTCAAGTGTACTTATGCTCTCGATTACATATGAATGCATTATTAAATTCAGAATACTACGTAATGTACATTTATACTAACGCGTATCTCTTCTCTCTAATCCATTATTGTAAAAAGATATATATAAGTAATTAGGCATGGATATGGATAAAGATCATTCCACAAAAATATGTCTCTCTTTCTGTATATCTGTCTAGCTATCTACATTTGTATTATAATGTGTTTATTATACAGTACAGAAAGTTAAGTATACCTTAGTTTAACCAGACCACTGAGCTGATTAACAGCTCTCCCTAGAGAGAGCGGCCCGAAGGATTAGACTTATTTCACGGCTAAGAACCAATTGGTTACCTAGCAACGGACTTGCAGCCATTGTAGGAATCCGAACCATATTATACCGAGAAATGAATTTCTAATACCAGACATAAATTCATCAAATTCTTCATTGGCCGGCCGAAGACTCGAACGCGGGCCCAGCAGAGTGCTAGCCGAGAACTATACCAACTCGTCCAACGAGGAACATGAACTCTGATATACCTGTGCATTTTAATAACGTCTCTCTTTGCCAATATATGTACTTTAGTAACCGGTTGCGCACACATTTTTATGTATAAGTACGTAATCTCTATTCCAGCCATTATATTAACATGTCATGTGAAAAAATCTATATATTTTCTTCGCTAAAAATATCCTTGCTTGGTACTTTTAAGCAAAGACAAGTGACTTTCCAAAAATCCCCAAAACCGAGTTTAAGAGGGCCATGGCGGGGAGCCCACAATAACAGGAACCTCAAATACTGGAGGTCGACCATGACTTGATGACTATTTACCGCCGGGGAATCAAATGAGCTCACGCTGACAACCTTAACAACACTCTGACAGTCCATTCTCTTTAATCAACCTTTCTAGAATCCTACGATCTCCGTCACTTAAAGAGGGAAGGCTTTTAAATGAGAGGCCGATGGGGGCGGGTGAGCTTCCCAAGGCTTGGCGGGATCATGGCAAAGAAGGGAGAAGGAAAGGGGGGGGGGGAACTAAACATAGAAGGAAGCAATGGAACTACTTGTAAGAAAGTAAGTTATAGATACACTGAAATAAGCTGGAGACTTTCTTCTTAGCGGAATAACATCCATTATATTTTCTCGGTGAATCTTGTGAATTCGAAATGTGCGGAACGCTATTTGGGTTCTACAGACAATTTTTTTTTTTTTTTTTTTTTTTTTTTTGAGCTGATAGGTAACATGGGTAAAAGAGGAATGAGGGCAGTGGGTTTTCAAGACGCATTTTGCACACAGATTCATCTCGTTAATAACATCAGTCACCAAATAGAACATGAATGCGGCAGTGACTACTGTCTCCGTTTTGGTTTTCTTGAAAAAATGTGGCCTTTTTCTTCTATGAGGCCACGTTTTCAGATTGACTGATTGATTTATAGATTTTAGGCATATGCCAAGCACTGGAGCAACTAAGGCCATTCAGCGCTGAAACGGAAATTGAGAGTGAAAAGGTCTGAAAGGTGTAACAGAAGGAAAACCTTGCAGTTGCACTAGGAGAGGGTGGACAGTAAGATGGAAGAAAGAGAATACGAACGGAGGTACAGTAAAAACAATGAAAGCAGTTGCAGCTAGGGGCCGAAGGGACGCTGCAAAGAACCTTAAGTAATGCCTACATTGCACCGCAAGAGGTGCGCTGATGGCACTAACCCCCCCTCTACGGGCCACGTTTTCAGAGGAAATCCATGGCCTTTTCCTTCTAAGAGGTCACATTTTCAGAGGAAAACATAACGAAGACAGTAGTCAAGTCGCTGCCGCATTCACCCTCTATTTGGTGCCTGACGTTGTTAAAATTTATGTCAGGAGCATTAAATTTCTATCGTTTATTGTATAGTTTGTCAACAGACATTTGTTACAGAAAGCTGGCAATATTGAAGAAAACAGAACAGTAGAAACAACTTGTGTTGCCAAACACAAAATATATCCTATATAATCTTAAGTTCCGGGGAAATCAAGTTCGAAAGTTTCCAATTATCAAGTCTCTGGCTCAAGGGATGATCGACATCCTCCCAAGATGATTGAAATAATGCTCTCGAGTCTGTCAGTTCTCAGGCTTAAACGCTGACTGGAAGGTTTTCGGATAATGATTAGCTAGCCTGTAAGCTACAACACTAAATCTTACGTCAAAAGTCTATTATTTTACGAAAGAAGTCTTCTCCCTATGGAGGTGACAGTTTCAGGATACAAATGTCCCTATTAGAGAGACAAAATGACGAAGTGAGGAAATACAATATAATTCTCAGTGCTCAAGAGGCCATTATATCCAAAACCGACAGGCTTTTGATCTTGGGGAACAAAGTCTCCACACAAATCTGGAGTCACTTCTCGAGTTATCACATGAAAACAGTGCTGTGATGATCTCAACTCCCAGGGAGGAGGCACACGCACCATGTTGAAAGCGAATAATTTTCTGGCTGTCTAAACCTAAAGTTCCCTTGTCGTTCGAAAATCCGGCGAACATTATTTTCCACTAAAGGTATTTTTAACGAGTTTGGAAATCTGGTTCACTGGTGCACCTGTGATAGAGTAGCCTATGTCTAGAAATCGGGTGTCTTAAACATTTCTATAACAACTATGACTCTTTGTGACGTTAGCTGTCTGTGACGAGGTGAGAATTCAAGATGAATGGCTCTGGGCGAACGAGGATGATTCTGCCTTAGCTATCTAACATTCCTATTTCCGGAATCTGGTTCTAGACATATTTTGTTGAAAGCTGAGTGTGGTCATTATACTATACACACACATCCTATATATATATATATATATATATATATATATATATATATATATATATATATATATAACGTATATATTATTTCAATATATCTATTACCTGTTTCCCAATCTATTAATTCCAGGTTTCTGTCTCTATGATACTAATTTAACGTGTTTATATGTCTGCGTAAAATTAAGTAAATATAACTGAAATATACACGAAATCTTCTGATAAATATATATGATTATTAAGGGTGTACCCAAAACTCTCCGCTGTGTCTTTCTATAATAATAAGCATTATACATTGTGTACGTGTGTGTGAGAGAGAGAGAGAGAGAGAGAGAGAGAGAGAGAGAGAGAGAGAGAGAGAGAGAGAGAGAGGAGTCCAGCTTATTAGTGACGCTGTGTCTAGCCAGTCAAGGAGGTTGAGAGGAATAGCATACAGAAAACATTGGCCAATTGCCAGAATCGTGTTGGCAGAGCAATGGTGAGCAAGACCATATACTTAACAGTTTGTTCTTTGGAAAGGACTTGCGTATCCAGGGAATTACTTACTATTATGTTTTTCGGTTCAACTGAACTAGTTCATAACAATAACGTTATGTACTTCCCCTCTCACTGTTAGTGATATTTTTCATACTGGCTGTAATTGTCGTTAATCCGTGTACTGTAATCCGTGTACTGTAAGTGGATATGCATAAATAACGTCACGGTTAATTACATCAAATTTACGAGTAAAAACATTCGTTACAACATATGGCACACATTTTCTGCTGCAAAAACGTCATATCTTTCCGAGACAGTTTAATCTACACATTCATACATTATTGAAAGCTGCTTTGAGGGAAAATGAACAGCAATCAACATCTAGTAAGGCAGCCTTATGTACAATAGTTTATTCATAGCTGTTCCTTGGATCATCAATGAAACACCAGCTTTAATGCCACCGAGACGCGGGTCTGCTAAGTTATATAAGTTATAACTAGGTTTCAAGTGCATCAGGTATCCAATTGTAAACACACGTTTCAATTGCTTAATTAATTATTAAGTAATGAGCAGTGTGAATTCGCTTCCAATCTTTTAATAACCTAAAGCGTCCATCCGTCTATAACGTCGGTTTCCACATAATACTACGTGGGATTCTTCCACATCAAAAGACTACACGTCGAAATTATTTATGTTTTCAAAAGGATTAAAAAATGATGTGTTTATATGGAATAGCAAAAAGGAACATTACATCAATTTTTCCTTGATTTTATACAGTTAAAGCCACAAAAAATACATCAAAGAAAATTTCAGCTTAAAACGTATCGCAATGTAATTCAACAGCTTTGCTGCTTCAAAAATCAGGATTGAAACCTTAGTAATGATCATTAAACATATGAATTGAAACCTCAACTTATATATAATGACCATATTAAAACATATGAATGTAGGAAGTGATGTGCAAAAACAATAATGCTTTGATGCAACTTTATATATATATATATATATATATATATATATATATATATATATATATATATATTTTATATAATATATAATGTATCTATATATATATATATATATATATATATATATATGCATACATATGTGCATATACATATATATATATATATATTATATATCTCACGTTATGGCATCAGTCATACTAAAAATACTTGACAGATTGATTTTACTTGATTTACGTAATTTCAACGCTGTAACGACTATGAGCATTGCAGCCGTAACACAACAGATGAAACGTATGAAAAGGAAATAAAAAAATCTCACGTTTCACAATAATTAATGAAAACTGACTCCCCCTTTTACTGAGAGTGCGGAACACAGGAGAGAAATTAAGACTGATATTTCGAAAAGTTTTCCAAGTCTAGATTTAAAACTGATACACAAGAATCCCTTGACTTTCGGATCTATGTTCAGGCATAAGAATTCTCTTCATCCTCAGATGTAATCTTCTGTGGTCTGTATGTTTACCTGTCTGAAAAGTAATCCGAGGAAACTACGGGGGATCCACTAAAAGACTAGCCTACTGGAAGTTCGCATCGATTCTCATCGCCGAGTTAGACATAGACGTAGGTGTACGTCTTCAAAACACACACATACACACACGCACAAACACAACAACAACACCAACCACAGCAACAACAATTCAACCATCAGAGAACATGCAACCATGAACAAAACAACGTCTTCATACAGAAACTATGAAATTATTATAAAAGTTTCAGATGACTCTTGAACTGGTTTTAGAATTTAGGCCAAAGGCCAAGCACTGGGACTTATGAGGTCATTCAGCGCTGAAACGGAAATTAACAGCAAAAGGTTTGAAGGATGTAACAGGAGGAAAACCTCGCAGGTGCACTATGAATCAATTGTTAGGAAGAAAGAGAATGTGAAAGGAGGTACAGTAAAAGGAACGAAAGGCGTTGCAGCTAGGGGCCGATGGCACGAAGCAAAGAACCTTAAGTAATGCCTACAGTGCACTACATTACATGACTCCTCTGTTGATGTAATAAGAATCTCTATATGAAATAACTGTTACCAAAGCTCAACAACCGATTATTTCCACATTTACATTTGAGCTTTTATTGTATCCATCTCTCAGCGTTTTCACCTACTGCTGATAGGTTGGTCTCCCAAGTCAGTTTGATTTGAATTTTTTGTTAATTCTAAGTTTTTTTTTCTCTGCTTTAAATAATTAATGTTTTAAATGCCGCATTATATAATTCTACAGTTTTCAATCTTGTAGTTTTCTTAAAACATTTTCTCTAAGGCATAAGTTTTTTATTGTGTATACATTTTAAACAGTTTTACTACATAATTATGTTACAATCTACGTCTTTTTTTTTTAGCCCTGAAAACGGGATAAGTCCCGAAACGCTGAACAAGAAAAAAGAAAAATATTCTCCGGACTATTCGTCATCCTTTTCATTTCATCTCTAAATCTCCTATGAGCAATGACCTGCCTCATTTTATTTATCAGTCTATCATATCTATTATATATATATATATATATATATATATATATATATATATATATATATATATATATATATATATATATATATATATATAGATATATAGATATATATATATATATATATATATATATATATATATATATACTTATACATACACACTATATATATATATATATATATATATATATATATATATATTAAAACTTTATCACTTGCACAATTGCTCGTTGTATTAATACAATTGATAACAGGACCCCAGGCAAACTTTATGGTATCTAGCGGAGATATTTACTCAGCTACCAGACGATGAGGATGGTTAGTCCTGGAAAGCTTGTAACATTGTCTGAATAAATGTCTCCGCTGTATACCATCCTGTTTAACTAAGGTCCTGTTATGTGTGTGTGTGTGTGTGTGTGTGTGTGTGTGTGTGTGTGTGTGTGTGTGTGTGTGTGTGTGTGTGTGTGTGAAAAGGAAAAGATGCAAAATTGAAATATCAAACGACTTAAGACAAGGGACGACTGCTCTTGCAAAGATAAATATAGAATTTGCTAAGTTCCACAATAGGACAATGAGTTTATACAGTATGACGGGTGCTTCAAGGTCACATAACAGGAGGGTAAAAAACCTCGTACATCGATAAAACTTACCAAGATGATATCTGCAAAAAACGAAGAAAAATAATCACACTAAACTTCGAGCCTACAGTATGAAAGCAATATTCTCAAAATGGACATAAGACCAATAAAATGTTCACGTATTTGAAATGAGCGAAAACTATCACTGGCAAAGCAACATTTTTCCTACAGATATCATAACTAAACTTGTCTTAGAATTACGCGAGTGTAAAAAGCACTGACATACGAGAGAAAAGAACCCCGAGTAAAACGGGAGGGACGCTGTTGTTCAGCTGTCATGAACTTGAGGCACAAAAGAGCCCAAGAAAAACCTGGAACGAAACCTCCAGCAGATGGGAGGAAGTCTGGCCCCGAGAGTCTTTTCTCAGACTCAGTCTAATGCCTCGGAGATATCGAGACCGACAACAAAGGATTCCATGACGACACCCCAGAGGGAGGATGCCCATACATCAGCAGGATGAGAAAAAGGAACCCACCAAAATCTTGTACTTGCGGAAGTTATGTAGCTGTTCTACAGATGATTTAGGTCACGATAGGGAAGTTGGTTCGAGTATCGAGTGCTTTCCCATAACGCCCATACAACTAGGTTTGGTACTACTATTTACATTATAAATAAGCATGTGCTTTTGATAAAATTCCCACAAAAATTTAGAGAATACGGAATACTTGTGTACTAGGAGATTCAACATTTAGTTTTTGCATTACTAAATTTTGAAGTTATGAGTTATAAGCATCAAAAATAAATATGTACGTATGAAACCTGGTCATACCATAACGAAATCAACCAAGATTATTACAACTTTTTTCGTAAAAAGAATTTCCATATTTTGTATAACACTTTTACCGACTATATTGTCATCGTTTCCCATTTATTTCGTTATATTTAAAAAATATATTTAATTCATTTTTTTATCTTTTTATTGTTTTTATAGGATCTATGTTGTTCATTTAATTGATCTCGGCGTCAATGACCCATTTGTCACGATGCCAGATAACTCAACATCATCCATTCATTCATCAAACTTTGTTAAGGTCAAACCAGCAGAAACGTATGTCCGAAGATTTTTTTTCTTAATTATCAACTCAATTAATTACCTAAGTCAACTAAGGGACTTTTATATCAATGGGATTTTCTTTTTACATGTTGGAGGTCTTAAAAACTTCGAAAACCGACGAGCAGAAAAATGGAAAAATGCGATTATAATACATTAAAGAACAGTGCTATCCAAAACATTGTTATCCAGAGACGAATATTTTTCTACAACTAACTGTAAAAATACAGTCATTATAACATAAGTTTTATACATGTCTGAATCATAAATAATCGATGTCTCAAAGAAAACAAAGCTACACAAAAACATCGCTAGCAAACAGGTCAAATGTCGAAGAGAATAAATATACGCATTAACAACACTGAAAAACAAATGGCGAGTACGATAAGAAGTCATTTCCATTGCTAATGGAAGTAGGACAAAACCCTATGATGCTTTTCAAATACGGAATTCTATTCGGATATTCGGAAATGCCTTGCTTCAAATGTACGCTCAAGATACAGGTACAACTACAAAAGTATAATAGGAATAAATACCAAGTGCACTTACTTTAAAGCTTCTCGATCGCGTGAAAGAAGAGGGATTTCTAGAGGATTCCAAGCAGGCAGCACTACCTTCTGTAAATGAGAAACACGTGAGAAATGAAAGACAAGCTTACGACTACAGGCAGTGTCACGCAAGCACATTTCCTGTCATCCTTTAGCATCATGTAACCAAACTCTGAATCATGCAGCAGCCAATAACTGATCGAGTTATTTAATGACATCCCACATTACCTGGAGCTAATGGCAGGTATGGAATCGAGTGTGTTCGTGCTCATGCAACATCACTAAAGGCGAGGACACACGAACACATTATGCGGATTCAGACAGAGCCACATGGACTATTTCCAGCATCCTGCAATGCCATGACATTAATAAGGGTGCCAGAAGGCACTCATGTTGCCACACAACCCAAATCGTTGGTTACCTTAAACAGGCATTTTCCTTTCTTCAGGTAGCAGTCAAATATATGTTCAATGAAATAATTTACTTCATTCTATCTATTGCTTACGGGACAAGTGTCAATTCCCTGCTATAAATCTAGCCTAGTTCCAAAACTGATAGTTACCGCTTCCCAACAAAAACATTAAAGCAAAAATTCCCCCCTAGAAAAGGTTATACGACTCAACTAGCATAGGCTGGTAAAGTTTTGGACAAGATTCTCCTTTACTACCAACGCAAAAGAGGTTACCCAGCTTTCACTGTAGGATGAGTTTAGGAACTTACATTTTGCAACTGCTAGATGCTAAAACTTACTAGAAATTGTGCCCATGTATTAGCGCGTTGCGTCATCTTGCGTCCAAGAATGGCAACTTTGTTGGCGCCGGCAAAAATGGAGAAGGCTGTCAGATACGTTCCTAACTAATGGCAAAACAGGTTAATTTAACACTTTGGAACCATGATTAACCTCTTCCACTGGTTATATTGTATACCATTCTTGGAGCTAAGTTTTTCCTTTAAGACTTTTTTTACTTCAATAACTAAGTTTTAGACTGGGTCTATTACAAGCAAGCTACCAAGGTGCGGTCAAATATAATGAGCTGGCTAATGTCCTATAAGCATAACTTATTGACTAATAAAACCATTTGCAAAACGGACAGAATTTTAAGAAATATCCCTGTCCGTGGTATAAAACGATACAGCCCGTGCGACAACCCACCCACAGGTGCCCTTGTTGGTGGCAGGGGCTCACAAAATGAAAGAAATCGCCCAAGTGACGCCTAGTTAACGAACGTACCTAACGAGAGTACAGATAACAAAGACTGGTTACTCGGTGCAGTTTGTAACAAGATGCTGGAGAATGCAAGAAAATATATTCGTCTGACACCGTCTTGCGTTAACAATTTTTTTAACCTCTTGTTTAAATCCATCACGTTCACGCACACTAATATCAGCCACAAACATATAACGGGTATTCACACTGCTACTTATTAATACCAAATTTCAAACTGCTACGTATTAATACCAAATTTCACACTGCTACATATTAATATCAAATTTCACACTGCTACATATTAATTTCAAATTTCACACTGCTACATATTAAATGTCAAATTTCACACCGCTACATATTGATATCAAATTTCACACTGCTACATAATATCAAATTTCACAATGCTACATATCAATATTGAATTTAACACTGCTACATATTAATAACAAACTTCACACTGCTACATATTAATATCAAATTTCACACTGCTACATATTAATATCAAATTTCACACTGCTACATATTAATATCAAATTTCACACTGCTACATATTAATATCAAATTTCACACTGCTACAAATTAATGTCACATTTGACTCATAAAGCATAACAAGAATACAATAAGTGAAAGTCAAAGGGCCTTGTCTTATATAAAATGAGAGTGAAAAGAAAAAAAGAGAGAATAAATTCAAACACACATACAAGATTTGGTGTTCACAAAACAAAAAGACGATAGCTTCCAACTTGAAGACAAGATTAAATTAATGGAAAGATTTCTAACACATGCATAAAAAGCGGGGGGGGGAGGGGGAGAAGGGAGGTTACACTACTCATAAACGATTGGTAAAGTTTCGTGTTTCCAAAATTCAGTCTGAAGACAACCTCCCACTGATAAGGTACGCTGAGCAGAAAACATCCTATTCCCAATTTCTTTTCTCATTATCATCATTATTAAGATGAAAAAAAAAAATTATATGCACCTTCGGCTTCAAGCTGATCCGCAATGATAGATTCCTTTCAGCGACCATCAGCGAGGCCAGATTAATATCTGTGTTAATATTCCGTAAGCCTTCGAGCATAATAGATCCCCGTCTGTCACAAAAGGCCCCCAGCCAATCTGCAAGAAGATCGGTTTCATTCCTTCACTTTGATCATCTTTAAAACCAGCACAAAATATAATCCTTCTGTAGCTCATCTTCTTTAGACCGTCCGAATGAGATGAATTTTCCTGTGCAGGTGCTCATCAAACACGGAATTTCTGAGCTTTTTGGTTCCCCTGTAACAGTAATTTCAGACCCACTTTAACGTAACCTAATATTATAATAAGGTTTAAATTATATGAGAACAATATGTCTTTCTTCCATCAAACGTAACACACTAATTTTTCGGTTGAGGTCCTCTATGCACAATATTGCTACCCAATACCGATTGCACTAGACCCAGTCCATGTATTTCTACCTTTGTCATCTGTCTTGTTTTCAAGCGTGCCTTCAATGGCTCGCGCATGAAAACTTTTCATGAAGTTGCCTCTCCATCCAACCCTGGATCTACCCACTGGTCTTCTTCCTTCTACAGTATCTTCCTTGCAAGTTTGTTCGGATTCCACAATAAGCTGTAGGTCCCGTTGCTAAGTAACCAATTGGTTCTTAGCCACGTAAAATAAGTCTAATCCTTCGGGCCAGCCCTAGAGAGCTGTTAATCAGCTCAGTGGTCTGGTAAAACTACGGTATACTTTTTTTTTTTTTTTTTTGATACCCTGTCCTCCTTGGATAACAAACTATTAATAAACTCCTTTTAACAGCTTCCTCCAGACCACTAAGGAATAAAGGTAACTGATACCTTGCGTCTGAAATAACCCATTACAATCAATTTTTTTAAAAAGTTACTTAGGCAACCCAGAAGGACATCAATTCTTGCATTTGCGATTTTCAAATCACATTGTTCCTCTTTGCTAAAATTTACTTCGATGACCATCAATCAGCAGAAATACTTATAACTCTTCATCAATTTTCTCTAAATTTTCTTATCATCTTTGAGATATAAAAATTCACGTCCCCATCAACAATCTGCTGACCATTCAAGGACAGATTTATTTTTGGCTTCTTCAGGGACTCTGCAAATGTGATCTTTCGTCTCGGCATTATAATTCTTCCGAATGTCAAAAATGCTAGTCATTTCCTCGTAAATGAACTTAGCCTAATTGCACTGTACGGAGGATGTTTAATCATTATTACTGCTGCTGTTGCTTTTGCTGTTATTGATGTTGCCACTGCTATTAAAAAGAGTAAACCACTACTTACAAACTTACAACAAAGTTAAATTTGGAAAAATTTCAATCGAAGACGATCTCAAAATTTTCTAATCACCCAGGGCTGTTTAACCCTGTCATCGGACTTTGCAATAAAAAAAAATATACTCTACCCGAATCGAATCAGAAAATTAATGCCCATTTGGCCCCAGTGCGGCAACCATAAGTATCGACTTTCAAATATCAAGCAAGTAAGAACACCGACCAACAACTTAAACTAGATTTAAACAACAAATGAATTGAAAAACATCAAACAGCACAGCAATTCACTGTTGGTTCTCTCATTGTATGAGAGAGAGAGAGAGAGAGAGAGAGAGAGAGAGAGAAATTCTATGAACCATGTAATAAATATAAATTCTGAAGAACATTATGCTATCTACCGTCTTCTATATACAGCAACACTAATTCTGGGATAAGTGGAATTTCTGGTCATTAGTGGCAATTCTAGTCACTAATATGAAAGTTATTACTTCCTATGCTAGATTAATGTTGAGAGAGAGAGAGAGAGAGAGAGAGAGAGAGAGAGAGAGAGAGAGAGAGAGAGAGAGAGAGAGATTTTATAACTTTTTCAACCGGCCCACTGACACAAATCCGCTCCCTTGTTTCTCGCAGAGAACAAAATGGCAATTTTCTCTGTCTTTGACCGGAATAAATTTAATCATTTTTGACCAATAACAAAGATATGATATTAATTGCTCATTTTTCATACAGGTAATTGCATAAATCGCAATATCGTGATTACGTCGCTTAATGAAAAACTCGTTCTGAACTAAACGCGAATGAAACGTGCAAATGGGAGGTCGGGAGAACAAGAAATTTATATGCGGTTTAGAACGTATACCTGATATACTGTATTATATATATATATATATATATATATATATATATATATATATATATATATATATATGTATATAATATATATATGTATATATATATATATGTATATATATATATATATATATATATATATATACTATATGACAACCCAACCCTGCGCTGCCCAGGAAATCTCTGAATGACAACTAGTAAACTCTCTCTCTCTCTCTCTCTCTCTCTCTCTCTCTCTCTCTCTCTCTCTCTCTCTCTCTCTCTCTCTTCCTGTTAAGACAGTTGCTTCAGTTACAATGCCCAGCAATTTTGACATTTTATATTTCACTATTTCTCATCCCTCCTTTCCTATAGGGGCTGAACTTGGACTTGAAGGGCATCAGGAGTGTCTCAGTTCATGCCAGTGATCTCAAAAGCTATTGATTAGACTCTTAATATCTGCCATTTTTTACATTTTATTTTTCACCCCTTCTCACCGGGACCCTTCCTATCGGAGCTGAATCTGGACTTAAAGGGCATTGGGAGTTCACTATTCATCTCAGCGACCTCAAAAACTATGGATTAGACGCTAATATCTGTAGTTTTCAGTTATTTTTACATGTCACCCCCCCTCCCACACCCCTTCCCTGGGGCTGAACTTGGACTTAAAGGGCATCGGGAGTGTCACTATTCACCTCAAAATCTATGGATTGGACGCTAATATTTATCGCTTCGGTTATTTTTACGTCACCCCCGTTCCCACCCCCCTTCGCTATTGGGGCTGAACTTGGACTTAAAGGGCATCGGGAGTGTCACGGTTCTTCTCAGGGACCTCGAAAACTATGGACTGGACGCTAATATCTGTCGTTTCGGTTATTTTTACATGTCACCACCTTCCCAACCCCTTCTCACCTGGCCCCTTCCTATCAGGGCTGAACTTGGACTTGAAGGGCATAGGGAGTGTCATTATTAATCTCTGCAACCTCGAAAACTATGGATTAGACACTAACATCTGTAATTTTCGGTTATTTTTACGTCACCCCCTTCCTATCAGGGTTGAACTTGGACTTAAAGGGCATCGGGGGTGTCATTATTCTTCTCAGTGACCTCACCTCGAAAGCTGTGGATTAGACACTTAACATCTGTTGTTTCGGTTATGTTTATATGTCACCCTCTTCCTAACCCACCTCCCTATTGGGGCTGAACTTGGGCTTAAAGGGCACTGGGAGTGCCACTATTCATCTCAGCAACCTCGAAAACTTTGGATTAGACACTAATATCTGTCGTTTTCGTAATTTTTACATTTTATCCCCTTCCCACACATCCACCCTTTGGAGCCAAGATATGTATACCAAGGTTGGTTGAAATTGCTCAATGCATTTCAGAGTGTATGTGGAACATACACACACACACATAAATACATACATCCATTTTTATATATATATAGATGTATGTATGTGTATATATATATATAATCCTCAAGAACATAATGTTTCCACCAGTATCATGTTTTTCCCAATATCAATCAAATTTTTAAATCTTACATCTTTTCATTTGTAAGGGTCACATTTCAAAAGACCGCAATTTTTGTTTTAATGACATATTCATTATAGTGTATATGTAACTTCTGTTAATTTTAAAATCAAATATTTCTTGTAATGGTAATAAATATAATTTTTAAATACAAGTCCAATCATGTGTCGTCATATTTGTCTATTCCGACATCATATTTCCCTTAAATCAAAGTTGCTATTTTTAATCACGTATTTTCCTACTCATTTCATTGTGAAACTGGAAGTATATAATTACGGCACACTACATTGAATAGAATAGAATATAAAATTTGGGCCAGAGGCCAAGCAATGGGACCTATGAGGTCATTCAGCGCTGAAATGGAAATTGACAGTAAAAGGTTTGAAAGGTGTAACAGGAAGAAAACCTCGCAGTTGCACAATGAATCAGTTGTTAGGAGAGGATGCAGAGTAAGATGGAAGAAAGAGAATATGAGAGGAGGTACAGTAAAAGGAGCGAAAGGGGTTGCAGCTTGGGGCCGAAGGCACGCTGCAAAGAACCTTAAGTAATGCCCACAGTGCACCGCATGAGGTGCCGTGATGGCACTAGCCCCCTACGGCGGACATACTGCATTTGAGCGAGATATTCCCAAGGTGTATTTAATACGATATAACTGGTTTTTTATTTGGCCAAATATCTGAAGGAATAAATAGTCTTTTGTTGCCTAATATTTAAAAGTAATAAAAAAATGACGAGTAGATTAAGTAACCGACTTCGTGGTCGTCTACCACGGTGGAGATAGCCTGATATAGATTGTTAGTACAGAATCTGAACTAGACCGAAATGAGTAAAGCAGAGTCGAAAGCACTTCTCTCTCTTCCTTGATGGATGAACATTTGTGGTCATTGTACCCTACTTGCAACCTACAAAGACAGGTTCGAATCCTAGTCAGGGCTGTAGACATTTATCATACATAATTCCCTTTGGGTGTAAATTATTGTCATTGGAAAGTGAATTCTATGGGATTAAGTACAGAAGAGTAGCTATCAACTTTTACCTTTGTTGTTAGCCCATTGTACAAAACTACTGTCAGGCTAGTTCCAACCCAATTTGGCCTGTTAAGAATACAAAAGAGGAGAGAGAGAGAGAGAGAGAGAGAGAGAGAGAGAGAGAGAGAGAGAGAGAGAGAGAGAGACTGGTTTCATATTCTGGCTATTGAGAGAACAAACTGGTGGGGAAAAGTCAAGGACGACCATGCCTATCACCTTCGGAGGCGATGACTTCGAGAACAATATGCAAATTGCACTTAATTATTTGCCAGCTTTTAAAGCTAAGGCGTACGTCCACACTCATTAGGCGAGGAGTAAAGTGAATACTGCATCCTCGGCTGTAGCTGGGAACGGTCAGTCATTAACTTTCCCGCAATCCTTTATATTTGTAACAATCATTCTCTTTGAATTAAGAGTGAAGCATAACAATCATTCTCTTTGAATTAAGAGTGAAGCACAATGTATTTTCCCCGTCTTTTCTAGATTTGTAAGAATTAAAGCGACGACTTTTTTTTTTTTTTTTGCTATGCTCAGAATGGTTCATCCATAACCTCCAACCTTACCGAAGAATTTTTTTTTTTGACTTAACAATCAGTCTCAACCGTAAACTGGTTCTTTCTTATCGTTCCATTTCAATGAGTCAATAGATCATCAGTTATATACTACTAAAAAAATTATTAACTAATTATTGGCTTGGATCGTGTCAAGATTAGCGAACCCAACATCATGTCAAGAATAGCAACCCCAATGATCCCCGTGTAAAGAATGGCCAACCTTTCCGGTCCGAACTCCAATTCCACATGAGGGCAAGTACTAAACACGGCGAAACAGTGATTCATCTACACTGTTTCGCTGTGTTTAGTACTAGCCCCTGGGGGGGGGGCAAACGTACTTTGCCCTGCTTAGTACTAGCCCCTGTGGGATCAAATAAGCTCTTCGTTGGGCGAGTCGGTCGAGTTGTGGGCTAGCACTCGCTAGGCCCGAGTTCGAGTCTCCGGCCGGCTAATGATGAGTTAGAGGAATTTATTTCTGGTGATAGAAACTCATTTCTCACAATAATGTGGTTCGGATTCCACAATAAGCTGTAGGTCCCGCTGCTAAGTAACCAATTGGTTCTTAGCCACGTTAAATAAGTCTAATCCTTCAGGCCAGCCCTAGGAGAGCTGTTAATCAGCTCAGCGGTCTGGTAAAACTAAAGCAATGTTGGGTATACTGTACGGGTAACTTTCGGTGCTTTGACAAGAAGGAATATCAGATCACCACACCACTCAGCTTGTGGCCGGCAAGGCACCACCAGGGTCACTCCGAAACCAGGAGTGACCAACACATAGTTGTTCACTCTCCTGTATCCTCCTATGCAGCCAAAGGGTCTAGTACTAGCAAGCAGACTACCAGGGGCTTCCTGTTTAGCTGCAAGGCAAAAAGTCAATCACCATGGATCCCCAAACTTCAAACAGCTTCCTCCACTATGTGTGGGTGCAGGGACCATTCTATTCCCATGACCTGCCCCTCCCAACTAAGCTAGTTGGCCAACACATTCCAGGATGGCATAATGATCCACTCATACACAAACGGGAAACAAGACCATAGCTTCCTATATGTTGATTCTCTTGTTTCTCTTTGTTGATCACAATGTAATCTGAAAACCTACCTTGATGAAAAGCAAAACTGTGATGAATAAAAAACACACAACACCATATATACAACAAAATGGATGAGAGTGTCAACTTGGTCAGTCTTAACCAGACTGTGGCAAAGAAAAAGTGATTGATGACAGGTCATTAACCTTGTTACAAAGTTTCAACAATCAATTCCAGCTTACACTAAGGAATACTCCTAAGTAAAAGGTTTGTATCCCTATATAAACAAATATGGCTTATGCCTTCTGAGAGAAATAATATAAAGGTAATAAATTGCAAGCTACTCATAATTATTCACAGCAATTTTGTACAGTATTGGTATTTGCTCATACTCAGTAACTGCCTAGCATCCTCGGTTAGCTTAATATGGGGAAGGTTAGGTTAGGATGTTTACCAGAACTTCACTCTTATAATTTATGCCACTATAAGTTAGGTTAGGTTGAAACAGTTTAGGAGGAGTAATGTCCCCCAGGTCAAGTAGGGCCTGGCATTATAGGTTTGGTTAGATTATAGGAAGATATGGGTAGTTTGCACCTCTGTATTCCATCGCATGATTTATGGCACTTTAGATTAGACTGGAAATCCAGTTGGCCTTCCATCCACAAAGCCAAGTATGAGTAAGCATTTCAAGTTAGGTTAGGATATTTCATAATCACTCCCACAATTCATAACTTTTTTGTTTTTCACACCTAAAACAATGGTTTCACACTGAGGTCCCTACCTATTATTGTAGGATGGTTGGTGATTTAACATAAGTAACAAAGTATATACAAAATAGTGTCAACACTGTACAATACAACAAAATAATATAAAAAGAATCTTATGTACCATGTTACTTAAATACCACAATTCTCCTTAACATGCTTATTACAAAACTCATGCTAAAATCTAACACAAATTTGCTGCTACCAAGATATTTTCCAATGAATGGTTTTACCTTCTAGGAATTTTTGAAGTTCTTTGTTTAAGTTAACAAGATCATGGGATTGGGGCTCCCAGGTGGACTCTCTTTGTCCCAGTTTACTGTGGGGTGGCTAGTAAATCTGGAGAGTCTCTGTTATTTTCGGTGGGAAACATGGCACATGAACAATGCAAAAAGCTGACTAGTTCTTTTGTTTAAGTTTTACAAATCTGGATGATTTTGGAATTCAGCTATTGCTTCAAAAAACCGGCTTCAATTCATAGTCATTGTTCGTTGGGTGAAGACGTGTAACTCTTGTCCCTTGTATTTTTTTTTCTTGTGTTTCGATGTCTCTGATATTAATTTATGGAACATATACATAGTTTAAAGACACAGGAACCCCTTATATCTTACAATTAAGGGGGCACCACAGTGGGAATCTAGTTGTTAGGTGGGGGAAAATACATCAGAGTGGAATGTGCCGACTTGGAGTATTCCGAACATCACCAAAATTGCCAAATTCTGCAAGTTCTGATTCTGATTAAGGGGAGGTTTATTAAACGTTTGGTAGTCTGCTTAATTTTTACTGTACAGCATAATCATATGCTGGAATTGAAAACATGATTTTCCTATGTTTTGGTCTTTTAAATGTTTCTGACACTCAATTCAGTAGCAAATTAGTGGGCTACATCTGGTCTTGAAGATAATGGCCTCCTCTTGTATCTTACAATTATAGGGACCACAGTGGAAATCAGGGTTCTTGAGTGGGGGAAAATACAAAAAGGGTGAGATACAAAGATATAGCATAACACGTCCATGAAAACTATGTAAATTCAGATTGTGATTAAAGTAAGGTTTACTGAAGTGTTTAAAGTGACATTATGTTTATGTAAGCAAGGACCTGGTAACCTAGGTTATGTTAGTGGTGGGCTAGGTGAGGACCTGGAACCCTAAGTAAAGTTAAGTCACTACCCCATCATTTTGATTGACACTGACCTAAGTTGGGTTAGGTGGGTGTCCAATCCACCCTCTGCTATGAAAAGACCAAGTACCCTAGGTTAGGCATGGTTAGATTAGGTTGCAGGCCTACTATCTTATTAATAGTGGCTTTTGTTAGGTAATGGGGAGGTAAAGGGGGAAGCCCATGGCTAAATAAGACCCCGGCATCCAAAGTTAGGTTAGGTGGGGGTACAGGAGGGCAAAGCCCTTTGGCCAAACAAGGACCCAGCTCCCCGGCTGAAACAAGGACCCAGCCCCCTAGTTTAGGTTTATGGGTGGAGATGGGGGTTTGCCCCATAAGCTAGGTAAGGACCCACCCCTCAGGTTTGGTTAGGGTAAATCCATCCTTGAATTTCACTCAATATGTGTTTTCCCTCACCCAAAAACCCACACATTAATGCATACACAAATATATTTTCAACTCTGGAATACAATGATAGTCTAAACAAAAATTTACAACTCATTTCAATGCTGAAATCAACTAGGCTTTTGGTAAATTGTAACATTTTAGGCCTTATATATAAATAAATAATTAAATAAAATATAAATATAATATATATATATATATATATAATTATATATATATATATATAGTGTGTGTATGTGTGTGTGTATATGTGGTTTATTAAGCCTCACCTAAGTTTAGACAAATGGACTAGTATCACAAACTGCCAACGATAAAATAATCAAAACAGTAGGTTAACTGAATTAGATATAGGCTACTACTTAGTTCTACCAACACGAAGTTATTACTAATAGAGTAACTTAAGGTTATTAGTAAAATAGGCTAACCTTATTAATAAAATAAATGGTGCAATAGCCTACCCTATGCTTCATATAACGCATGGATGTACGGCCTGGCGCTGGATTAGGTCTACACGGCGGTGGGCCACTAACTTGCCAACGTACACAGTTTAAAGTTTCAATGATTTCTCACCTTTTCTAAACTTCTTGTCCGAAAAATACGTCCTGCGGTTGTAGTCTCCATTATCTCTGCAGCAGTACAACTCTACTCTTGCTTGAAACCTCGTCGGCGACACCAAGCTTGATATCCTTAGCATAGGCCTAACACGTCTAGTCTTTTTCCAGTCTCATGATTTACTACGCTAGTAGGTATTCTACTATGCTCTAAGCCAAGGCTGAACACTCACATCATTCAATTGGACAATTCCTCAAACTTATAAGCGCTCCTTTAACGAACGAACAGCGAACATACATGATAAATGCGAGTTCCCGGTATGCATATACGGATGTCGGCTGACAGCGGACAATGGAACAGTTCTTCAAACTATAAGGGTATGAATATTGGTATGAAATCTTTCGAATCTTCGACCCCGAACAATTTCAGTAAATATGTAAAAATAAGCTTTACCAGTTATTGCAATGTCAATGTTTAGGAATGGAAAGGAATATAAAATTTACCCCAACAGTCCAAGCACTAGGATCTGTAAGGTCACTCAGTGTTGAAAAGGAAATTGAGAGTGAAAAGGTTTTAAAGCTGCAACAGGGAGAAAACCTCGCAGTTGCAGTATGAAACAACTATTACGAACAGGTGGAAAGTAAGACATAATAAAAAGAATATGAAAGGATATATGGTAAAAGGAATCAGATGGGTTGCAGCTAGGGGCCAACCGCTGCTAAGCAAGGTCTGAAGAATTCTTATGACATTGCTGCTTGAGTGGCTTTCGAGTGGGTAGGACGTATCTGTGAAGTGGCTCTGTGAAAAGTGCCTGACTTGTGCGATGTTCAAAGTGAATACAAAGAAGAGGAAGGAAAAAGAGAAAATAAACACTGTAGAAATTGAATCAAGTAAAGGGAGGATCAAACTATCGTACGAACACTATCTCATAATTATCGAAGCAGCACATAAAGATGGAACACTAAATAAAATACTGGAGAAGGATGAGTCAACCCAATTCAAGAGAGAGTCGGCAACCTGCAAACACTGTTCTGGGGAAATTGATGAGGAAGGAACTTGCTGTGAAATGTGTGACGTATGGTTCCATTTAAGAATGTTCAGCTATCGAGGTCAGATACACACCCATACTTCGTAGTGATAACATATTGTACATCTATTATAATTGCAAGAGGCCTGAACAAAGAACACACAAAAAACGCATTGAAGATGAACTTGAAGAAATAAAAGAAAACACAGAGTTATTAACAAAGTTGATTCAGGGTTCAGCTCAGAAAACTAGTGACGTAATGATCAATGGAAAGACCATGATAAACATGGACAAAACTTGTGCTAAATCACTAAGACAAAAAAAGGTGCTTCTGATCAAATCTACGAACGAAGAAAGCACAGCAGCTAATGAAAAGAGACAAATTATGAGTAAAATAACGGCGCCATTTGAACAGGTTAAAACAACAAGAGATGGACATTTATTTGTAGGATTTCCAGACAGGAAAAAATCAGAAAAGGCAAAAAATGAGATTCAGAAAATCAACAATATATCAGTAAATGAGAAGGGTAAACTTAAACCAAAAATAAAAGTAGTCTGTGTCCCGACGGATGAAGATGACATTGTCGATAACATTATAAAGAAAACTCCATGGATAGGTAGCCTCATTTCTGAAAATGACGACCTGAAAATTGTAAAGGAAAGGATAGCCAAAGATGACAAATATAAACTATATCATCAAATGCACACCACAAATACAAAAGGCTACCTATGATAGAGGTGACAAATTGTGTACACTGTATTGCAGTTGCATAGCATACGACTGTTACATACCTTGTCAATGCTATAAATATCAGGAATCTGGTCACAGCGCAACAAATTGTAGAAATGACCAAGCTTGCCCTAGATGTGGTGAAAATCACAAATCAAATGAATGTGCTAGAAACATCTTCAAGTGTAAAAATTGTGTAAAGAATGGCCATAGTGATACTAAACATAAAACATATGATGGCAATAAGTGCACAGTATATAAAGAATATGTCAAAGGTGAAAAACAATACGGATCATGGCTTTGACTAATAATCTTCTATGCAATTTAATACAAGTAGAAAGCAAATTTTAAAAAAAGAACTAAAGACTCTCATATTCTGCAGAAGCTACGATACTGACGAGAAAACACTGTAGGACAATTATGAAATATAAGAAGCACCTTATTTTGAAAACGTACAAGGGCCCGCCAGAGAGGGAATTATTCCTGTGGAGGGCTGTGCATAAAACCAAACAAAGTGAAAGTGAAGAACCTAAGTAATGCCTACAGTGCGCCGTGAGAGGTGCACTGACGGCAGTACCTCCTACGGGGATGTCAGTGTGTACATTCAAAATGTAAAATTGATCTCAGTTTGATGGCGGTTTACTTTATTCCCATTTATCTGAACGTCGCCCACACACTGTTGGTGTTCTTTATTTTGATTTTTGGATAAAAAAACTCACTCGGTAGGTGGGACTATGCACTTAGGAATTATCTTTAGTTTCAACAAGAAATATGGTTTCCTCACACTTTTTTTAAGCATGCGTGCAGGATTGGAATGGAATGTAGAATTTGGCCAAGGGTCAAGCGCTCGGGCGTATGAGGTCATTCAGCGCTGAAAGGGAAATTGAGAGTAGGAAGGTTTTAAAGGTGTAACAGGAGGAAAACCTCGCAGTTGCACTATGAAACAATTGTTAGGAGATGATGGAAAGTAAGATGAAAGAGAATGTTAACGAAGGTACAGTAAAAGGAATTAAAAGGGTTGCAGCTAGGGGCCGAAGGAACGCTAAAAAGATCCTTAAGTAATGTTACAGACTGCACCGCAGGAAGTAGCCTACACTGACAGCCCAACCTCCCTACGGGGGGCATGCGTTTAAGACCTCAGTGATATAACAATTTTGTTTAATTATCGGTGATGAACTCGCGAAAACAGTGAAGTTTGGTAATCTAGTGCGAAGTAGGTAGGCTACTTTTGCACATGTGTAGTCTTGTTTTTGTATGTAGCTATTAGGCGTGGTTCCCAATACAACCTTAGTCGTAATGGGAACTGTATAGCTTACAGCAGTATATTACAAGTTTTTCCCTGTGTGCTTTCCCAACGTAAAAAGGTGTGTTTTTTCATTATATCCATTTCATTTAACAAAAAAAAAATAATGATTCAAATGAGATTCTAAAATATATATTATATATATATATATATATATATATATATATATATATATATATATATATATATATATATATATATATATATATATATATATATGCATGTTTGGGAAAGACCATCCATTTTCACCAGAGTTCAAACTTTTCATTCTCTATCATTTTGGTGAAAGATATGATGAGTAGTCCATGGCTTAGAATTATACTATACAGCGCAAAATACTATTTTTCAGTGTCACTTGTTTTCACCTTTTATTATTTGGTCGTAGGTAGTATTAAAAGCAAGGCATTTTTCATTAATAAATTTCGGGATATAGGCTACCATGTTTTCATTTCTGTATGTCAGTATGTCAGCGGAAACAAAACTGCACATATATTTTACCCGATTCGTAAGCAATTGTAATAGCCACAATGCCCTCTTACCTTCTCGAATTCTTCACACTTTTAGGATACACGTGTCACTACAAAGCCTTAGATCCAAATGCAAGAAATATGAAGTAATTTTGATCGAACCTGCATCCTGAGTAATCAGAATGAGTAGTATCCGAATTTGGTCTGATGACCTGGTACGTGTCCAAGTGGATATTGTATGTGGTTACCTTCTAGACTTCCAAAAATGGGGGTTACCTATCTTGGGACTGTATTCAACAGAATTACATTCAGGATTAAGTACTGAAGCCGAACATAAGTGTTAGATACCATTGATTATTTCAAGTGATAAGCTTTTCATCACAAAACTATTATTCACAAGAACATGATTCCATTATTATCTGTTTAAATGTAATACACTGGCATCCCAGATTTCTTAACATAACCATACATTGGGTTCCTCTCTCTCTTGTGATGCCATTTTCCTTTCTAAATTCGGGAAAATGTAAGTTTGAGCAAAGCTATTAATGATAGGATTACCAGCTGCGACATAAACTGGAAGTGTCCATTTAACTTTCACCCGTGTCTCGCCTATTTTATCTTTTAAATCTCTTTTAAATTAAATGGATTATGAAATTTAGACTATAAAGTAAAGTACTGGGGCATTTACTTAAGCAGTGCTTAAGACGATGAAAAAGGAAATTTGATTGGATAGTTAGCTAGAGATCCAGAAAGTAAATGAGATGCAGTACATGGATCTAAAAAAGAAAGAGAGAAAACCCTACAGTTGCCGTTAGAAGTGACACAGCAATTAGAGAGGTCATACAGCAAGATGAAGGAGTGGGAAGGGAGGAGAGTAAATGGCTGAAAAATGGGTGCGGCTAGGAGCCAAGGGTATGCTGCAAACACCATTCAGTAATGCCCGCAGTGTATCAGATGAGGTCACTGCAAAGGGGTAGTGCCGTCAGTGCACTCCACACAGGTGCACTGTAGGCATTAAGATTCTTTGCAGCATCCTTTCAGTCCCTAGCTGCAACCCATCATTCCTATTACTGCACCTCCGTCCATATTCTTTCTTTCCGTCTTCTCCTAACAACTGTTTCATAGTGCAACTGTGAGGTTTTCCCTGTTACACCTTCAATCTTTCTATCTTCAATTTCCCTTTTAGTGCTGAAATGACCTCGTAGGTCCTAGCACTTGGTCTTTGGCATAAATTTTGAATGAAATATAGTGAAGTTGCTACAATCTTATATCGGCTTACTTTCCATAAAACACAATGTAGTCTTTCTCTCATTATACACTATGTAGTCTTTCTAAAGTTATTTTTCAACTTCAAAACAGTCTGACATTTTTAATCAACAAAAAAGATGCATGAATAGAAATATTAAACAGTTTATGTGGCAGAGAGCCCTTAGCTGTTAAACAGGTTGTCCTATTACCTGAGAGTACTATTAAGTGGAGTCCTGTTGTGCACAAACACTATCTGTACAGGCATGAACTGTCCTTGTGCTTCAAATGAAATACGGGAGGATGAATCATCAGCGGTCCTCTTTTCTGAGAACGGACTAGCAAACTCTATATACTGAGCTTAGTAACCTCTATGTCAACCCTACATGCAGAGGATTAACTTCCCGAGGTGAACGAACAATGTCGCCAAAGCCCTACGAGACCTCTTATGAGAGGTCTTCTGGGGCATCTCCTTTCTGCAAAAGAAAGAGTAGACAGCAGAAGACAAAGAGCTTGACAAAGAGGAAAAGGAAGGAAAGCACTTTGCTCTTAGCTTGTCTCCAGTGCTGGAGAACTGGTCGAGCCAAGAATCAGTGTCATCAAAGTAGTCAGTGCTAGAGTTGATGCTGCTTGAGCATCTCCCATGGGAAGGGAAACACACAAGAGGCTTAAAGGAGCTGACCTTCCTTGAAGAAGCAGCACGAACCCTTCCTGACTTAGCCAAAGCCAAGTAGTCAAGGAAGGCCAAGAACAATGAACTTCCGGAGATACTGAGGGTATGCCACACCTTTCAAAAGTATTCGGTGGATGATGAGGTACCAGGAGTAAGCAGTGACAAGGCACACTCAAAAGTCAGGATTTTACCTTCCCACATGTACTGTCCCTGGACTGAGAGAGAAGCACAAGTGGCAGGTACAAGGGTACGTATGGAAGGGGTAGGGGAGAATGAATAAAAAGGGTTCAGCAATGTCTCCAGGAAGGTGTTCCCCCTGAAGATGCCGAGGAATACTTCTTACTCCTGTTCCTCTTACTCTCAATTCTTTCTGACTGCAAAACTGACCATTTCACACTCCCTGCAGCACTGTACAACCTACCACTACAGGTAGCACAGTAGTGTTTATTACTCAAGAGAGGAGACATATAGAACCAACACACACATCCTTAACCCCTCACCATATTATGTTGTTTTCAATGATTTGTAAAAAAAAAAAAAAAAAAAGCATAGAACATTTGCAAAAATGTTTAAACTTAGCCAAGTCGGAACACAGCAATTTCTCCTTACTAGACAGTGGCTGAAGAAAAAGTACTTTGTGACAAAAGGCAAGATGGGGTATTTCCCCACTTTTCTCTTTACCACCAGTTAACTATATTCCTACCAAGTTTCAACACCAGATTCAAGCTCACACTAAGAACTAGAATGAGGCAATAGTTTGTGTTTCAACAAGAATGTTTGTTTGTTATCAAAGCTACAACACAAACTTAGTAAAGGAAGAGTACAACGTACAGTATTCAAAGTTTAAGGCTTGAAATTCAAGTTGTCTTGATGGTAAAGTCATCCTTCCACAATATTCTTTAAGGAATAAAATTAAAAAAAGGAAATAAGAAGAATGGAAAATTACCCAATTTAAACACAACACTGGTAACAGTCTTTTGTATTTTATGTGAAATGAATGAAACTATGGTAGCAGTGCAAGAATTGTGCCAGGATTTTCAATCAAAAACAAATTATTGGCAACATTTTAAGTAATGATAATTTTCACTGAAGTAATGCCTCTTGGTAAAAATACATCTGTGATATTAATAATAAGAGTAACTTTGAATATTTTAATAGAGTAATACAAGTATTTCAACACAGTTCACAAACTTATGTGGGATTATCCTTGATGTGTAGCAAATACAAAAAAAATATAATGTAACTTTCGTTTAGCTAAGCAACTTATGCTCTGCGTTTTTCTTCAGCATACTTGTAATGCAGATCTTTGCAGTCATCTTCACTAATCTTGATCCAGCCATCTTCTTTGATCTGATAAACTGAAAAATATCATAAGGGTGAAAAACAGCAATGATGATAAGAAATAAACAAATTCTGTAATGGTAAAAAGCAATGGTACTCCATTATAATTTACAGTGCCCAAATTCCTTAAATCACATTTCCAATTACCATACATCAACAGACATGAAGATAATGTTCAACATCTAGTGATCAATAAAGTGGACTATAAATGAAAACGTGAATACTGTACCCAACTTCAAAGTTGTAAATACTATGATAATATTCAAATCGACTCTAGTTAAAGAGAAAATTGCAAGTGTTAGCAAACCATTCTATTTAAAAATAATGGATGGAAGGATAAAGTATGATATATAATCTTACAATTAATGTATGCCAAAAGTCTTAGTCACTTCCAGTTTAGATGCTTAGTCACTTCCAGTTTAGATAACACAAATAGTCAATAATACTCCAATTCCCTAAAAAAAAAAAGAAAAGACAAGTGGACTGCATGTTTTCCCCCAAGTTAATAATATTCCAATCCTCTAACTTGCACGAGATAATATAAAACCAGATACTGTACAGTAGTGATGAACTCTTTCAATGCCTTGTTTTTGCACTTAAATTACTTGTACAGAACATTGTACACTTCCATTTTCATGCAATTAAGTGATAAAATGGAAGGATTAAATGAATCAGAAAGTCATCCTTCATAAAGCTCTCTTGTTACTCCAATGATGCTTTTATTATTTGAAACTTGTTCTATTGTTATTATTGCGCATTTAAATGACATGCTACACTATATGAGTATGCATATACTGTACAGCACACGCAGTGCAGTACACTACAGTACCATTAATGACTGCACCTATTCACTAGGGAATGGGTAGATTTGAGATGTGCAGTAATGAATTATGCAGATAACATTTTCATTAATCTCTGCAATTTTTGTGATCTTCGTGTGTGTATGTGTGTGTGCATGTGATTTAATTTTTACTAATACACCCATTCATTACATTTTCATGCTGTAAAATATATACATAACCTAAGCATTGCTTGTGAGAAATAATACAATAAGTTATGACTGTGATATAGTTTTGCTAACTCAAGTGCTGTATTTATGGGTAAATTTCAGGTAAAATATGATTTTCATTTGACTCCTTTTACACTTCAGTGCAGAACTGTTCTTACTTTTGTGATCCTCATGTGTGTGTGTCTGTGCATGTGATTTAATTTTTACTGATACACCCATTCATTACATTTTCATGCTGTAAAATATATACATAACCTGATCATTGCTTGTGAGAAATAATATAATAAGTTATGACTGATATAGTTTTGCTAACTCAGTGCTGTATTTATGGGTAAATTTCAGGTAAAATATGATTTTTATTTGACTCCTTTTACACTTCAGTGTGGAATTGTTCTTACTTTTACAGATTCTATAGGTTTTACTGACTGTTTGTTCACACACAGTAGGCGAGGAATAATGCAATGTTAAGCTTGGGTTGTGGGATAGCCTATAACATACTACTATTTCCTTGTTTACAGCTGTCAGCAACCCCCTTTAAAAGTATTAGTTCATATAAAATTTCAAGATTCTCAGTGCCCTTGCCCAATTTAAAGATTCTCAGTGCCCTTGCCCATAGATTTGTTCTAAAACAAGAACTGACATGTGGAAAGAAACCACTGGAAATGAATATATGAGAATTGAAAACTGCTGCTGAAGAGATTGTACAGTTAAGTAGAAAGACCACTGGAAATGGATAAAATGTAACAGGAAAAAACAATCCAGCTGAGGGCAGAAGGTCACTGCATTAGATTTATGTTCTTTTTCTTTTGTTCTTTCATTTTCCTATTATTATTGCCATATAAATAATTTTACACTGGTATGCCCTGACCTCTTCCTCTTTTTGATACTACAGTTCTTAAGTCCAGTACCTAAGCATTCTGTTTTGTAACCCTGTTATTCTATATGTATTGAGTAATCTGTAAGAAAAAAAACACACACACACCACACACATACTCAATACTTCCAGTGCATTCTTCTGCCTTACCTCTCACAATACCACCAGAGTATGCATCACGAAAAGTAGCACCATAAATTGCACGTCTAGCCAAATCCTGAGCCTCAACATCCGTTAGATTCGTACGGTATCCAGTGTCCATGATACCATATGCAGTGATAGACCCAGACCCAACACTGAAGACATTGCCAGCAAGGCGGTTGCCATCATTGTCTACATAATAAAGTCCAGGTCCCTAGAATATGAAAATTGTTAAGTAATTATTGTAACATACAGTCCTTATAATATAGTAAAAACTGGGGAGATAAAGCTTAAATACAGTTTCATGTCTCAGATTACAGTATACAGTAACTAAACATACAGTTCAAGGATAAATTTAAATACAATAGCCCATGAAAAAGTCACCATTTATTTCGATATTTAAAACAGCTGATGAAGCAATTAAGATCTATGAAATCCTTAATAATAACCTCAATACTGTATTGCTGTCCTGGGTCTATTTCTCAAATGAATAAAAAAAAGTTTAAAAAATATAGAATAAAACAATTGTCAAGTTTTGCAGTTACAAATGAATACTTCCCACAAACCTTAATGGCAAGAGTAAATGTTGAACCAAACCCTTCATTCAATTTTAAACCACCATCTGAGCTTTCAAGGAAAAATAAGACTAGTCTGACAGACATCACAATGCTCCTTATACCTTTCTCCCAGACACTTTTAACTTGAAGAATGCTTTGCCCCACATAGTACCGTATTGATCAGTAGGAAGAGGACAAACACTGCATGTACTTATGAGACATTTTAAAAATTCCACTGTTAACCCAAAGTAACAAATTTTCTAAATATAACCATGGCGATTATTAAGCTTTTGACTCTAAAATCCCACTGCAACTGCCTTGAGTCATATCATATTTAGAACTTAACATGATACAGACTCAAGTCTTTGTATCACACAGGCAATCCACAGAGAAGTTTCATGGACAATAAAACACCTGTCCTCCAACCCTCCCTGCCATCTTCTCAAACAGGGCCTTGTTCAAACAACTTAACCAGAGCAGTAAGGGGAAGACTTACCTGAGGAATTTGTTCTCATGGGCAGTGAAAACTAGAGCAAAATTAAGTTAAAAAAATTGGAACATGTGAAAAGAGGAAAAAATAAAACTGAGGCTGAGAGGCTAGGATGCATTTCTGAGAATGGACCCTTTATTGACTGATGTTCTGCAACAAGCAACTTCTTCAGTAGTTGCTTTTACATCTCAATATCTGGTATTAAAAAATATATGCAGTAGGTGATAGTAATTTCACTGGGGAGAGGGGGTTGCCTGCAAGGGCACACTTCAGTATGATGCCTTGCAGTCAGTTACAGGGTTCTATTCAATGAAAGAAGTATCCTTTGGCTTGGATTATGTTAGAATACAATACACCCATAAAACAGAACTTCTCTTAAATTTTACCTGCTACAAGCAGGTGTCAAGCAGGTGTCCCTTCAAAGACCCAAGGTTTGCATCCTTATAAAGGCCATTCTCAACATCACAAACTATCTCAGTTTTTTAAATCTCACAAGATCCTCTGAACAGGAGGATCTGTCCACCATAGGCATTTGTGAGTACCCAAGCATCATTTGTATCATAAGATCTTATCAAACAGAACTCCCATGAGGTCTTCAACCATGGATTTTGCTGGTCCTCTTCCTTCCAAAACCTTAATTGTAATAAGACCTCAGTTTTTAAATCTCCAAGATTCTGAACATATCTGTCTGTAACACGTAATTTCAGCATACACTGTCAAACTTCTGTCAAAAAAATTTTTACCATTTTAGTGCCCATTTCTGCTCCACAAAATAGAAGAACCCTTTACACACATCATAAATTTTTGTTTTGTCCAGAAATTTCTTCCTATGGCATCTATGCTGCTGCTGTCATCTCAATACCTGCTTTGGAGTCCAGTTGTCTTCAAGATAAATGTTTTCTATTTTTCAAAGCCTGCCTTCCACCTCCACTCTCCTTCATTGATCTTTCTATTTATTGCAGGCACTGAAAATCCCTAACACATTTATATTTTGCAATCCAGAACATCTCTTGTGACAAAATTTTTGCTCATTACACAGTAAGGAGTTCCTCCAACACCTTTTTCGTGGCATCCACATTGGGAATTTTCTGTCTGAACTCTTCCCTTTGCTTTTTTCTAGTCATCATAGGTTTTGTTTTGCTTATGCTGATTAAAATTCCTCCTATTTATTCCATTCCTCTCTTTTAAACATTAAAACCATGAAATACCAAACTTGGTAAACATAACTGTTATGGAAACACTGTTTCAATTTAATATCAAATGGTTTCAATTTACATGGAAGCACACTTGAGAATAAGTATATTCAATGGCACTATAACCTGCTTAATAAATTGGAATATAAAATTAATAAAAATAAAGAATATTAATAAAACACCAAAACCTTTGCCTACTCACCCTCTTATCCCATCCAGCAATCATAACACCCATAGACAGACCATATCCTTTATACTGGTACACCATATTAGCCAGTAATTTGGAGGCAGCAGCTACTGAAATTCTCTCTCGATTCCTGTGGGATGAAATTTTGTATAACGATGAAAACTAAGTGACACATTAGTCTTGACAGTATTATATGTCATCCTCTTGTCCTCAGAACACCTTCCCAGCAATCAACAGATCATTTATCAAATTCAAAATTTACAATTATCTGAGAAACACCTATGATTACTGAAAAACTTTAAATACTATCCATAAAGCAAGAACTAATTAAAAACTTACTAAACACAAAGAACTGAAAAGTATAGAATCTGATTACGGTATCACAATAACAGTACTGAACAATCATTCACCACCAAACTGATCAGTTGGAATATATAATTCTAATTCCAATCACATTTGTAATGGTTCATGACTAATGTTACTTAGAAAATTACATGATGAGTATATGCATTACAAGGCTACAGTTACAGAGGTCTGCTCCAAAAAGGGGAAATGAATATAAAATACAAAGTTTACAAACAACTTTTAACCTCTTTCATGGAGGATGGTTTTACCATTCTAATAAGGACAATAATGAGTATGGATGTTAACAATATAGCTTGGAGAGAGCACAATAAAAACTTGCACACATCTGCTACTACAATCAGAATGAGAGAAATAACATAGTAACAATGGTGGACACAGACTGAATTGCAGAGGGTAACTTGAAATGATCTACCCATATATCACCTTATCCTTTTAATTCAATAGCGCTTAAACATCAGTTAAGTTCCCTCAGTTCTCTTATACCTTGGACTCGAATTCCCATTTTATCTGAATTCTCCACTATCCCCTTCTTTCACCTTCTGGACCTTCTCAAAAGTTAGCATCCTGCCACTTTCTAACTCATCAGTTTTCAGACTCATAATGTCTCTCCCATTTTTGTCATGTCCCCAACCAATGTCAATTTATCTTCCAGCCTCTGAAAACCACATCTCTGCCATTTCCTCATTCTTTTCTGTTCACTTGTCTAATGAATCTCCACATTTTCCATTCACACTGTCAGATTCTTCTCCATTTTATTGGTGACAACATCTCCACTACATTGTGAAATGCAGGTCCTACTGGGTTCATTTCTGGGACGTTCTTCAGCAATATTTATCAAATCTTTCCAGGATATAGCTATTTTTTCTACCCACTAAACTTCAGCCACACAATCAGGTATGTCGCCTAACAAACAGGTAAACAACCTCCAGTGCCTACCTTCCATTACAGAATAATCCTTCTCTCTTATCTATTCACCATTTATTTGTCTTATACACAGCATACATAAAACATCACTTATTCCATTAAACCTTGCAATCTAAACCACAATCTGAGACAATCTACTACATTCAATGCAATGTACAGTGCAGTTTACTGTCCTACATTTCCTCCTTCAAATCACCCACATCATTTAAAAAAATATAATTTAAAGACATGTCTCCTTCTTAGCTCCTTTTCCAGTCACCATCATCCTTGCTTATATAGACTGTCAATTTCTATATTCCATTCAACTCTCATTTTTTTTTTTTTTTTGCATATTTTTAAGACCCGTTCTTTTTTCTAATGGTATTAGCATTGCATTTATTAGATCCAATAAACCTCTCATTCATTACTCCCTTGTACATTCTTCCACTTACTAAAATAAGCAATAAAGAGGTCAGTGATGGTCCTTGATTTGATCCCCTTTACCTTAAATTCTTCTGAAATACCTGCCACTAAATTTATTACGCATTTTGTGTACTGATTTTGTTCCATCACACTCCCAATAAGTGTTTCTGGCACCTTTGATCTTTATAAGGTTCTTCCATTTTGTACTCTATCTTAGTGTTCTATCAAATGCCTTCTAACCATTTACAAATACAAGATATAACTTGATCCTTTTTTGCGTAGCATTTCTGCCACTGCAACAAATTAAAGATTGCCTCTGAAGTAATATTCCTAGTATGAAGCCAAAATGATAACCAGTAATTTTAAATTTCATTGACCTTTCATCAACCATCTGCCCCCATATTTAGATACCATGTTCCAACATTCTTACACTACCTCCTTTCCATACTGTGGTGCATCACCTTTTTATACTTGTATTCCTATTGTAACATTCTTGCTACCATTTTAAATCTCCTTTAGTGACTAGTTCTTCAGCTGCTTTTAAATAAATGCAAGTTATAACTGATGGTTCCAGAGCCTTAACATTTTCTATCTCATGGATTCTCCTCACCTCTATGCTGTAGATGACATATTCTCAACGTCAAATCAACATATTCCCAGTCATTTCATCTCTTCTCTTAGTATATGCCCAAAATGTTGCCTTGATTGTTCCAGGATTTCTTCCTTTCTCAATTTTAATTCTCCACTGGCATCTTTTGCCTTCTCTACCACTTTCATATATTTCACATATTTCCTCATCCACTCTTCTTTTCCAATGTTTTTTCCCCCCTCTGATGTGTTGAGATTCTGAATCCATTCCTCTCATTTCTTCTTCTTCCTCCTTGTCACCTGCTCCTTGGTTTCACGATACACTACTGTACTTCAGCAACCGCTCAAAACATGATACAGTATTTATACATACAATATATCTGGTCAATTAATGTCTTGGTGTCTGATCTCAGAACAAGTTTTAAATGTTAGATCTAAGTCATAGGAGAATCATGAAATGTCTCATGTAAAGTTACAATAATCATAACAGGAGCCTAACTATGGTAAAAAGGCTGGTAACATGCCCTTCTGTTTTCTCTAACCAACAAAAAAGCTCTCATAATAACTAATAACTAAGAAGGCAAATGTACTCTTCCTACATTCTTTTTTTGTTACACTAACATCTCGAAAGAGAATACTTCAGTTGAGGAGCATAACAATGGTAAAATAGAAAAATGACAAATTACCTGAGCTCATATAAACGACACTGCTTTGCTAAGACACGTTCCCAGTAAGTGCAGTCAGCTGCTCCTCCTGCCATTGTACCCAGCAAATATGGGTTGATCTCAATAATCTTCTTAACTTGCTGAGAACCTGAAATAATGAGTTTATCTTCAACAACAGACAACATTAAGGCGAAATGCATACATTACTTTTCGTCATAAAACACCTACATTAATTCATCTCAAATATTTCTTAAAATACTATAAAAGAAGTGAATATTAAAAAAACCATAAATTTTAGTTTATCTCAAATTCACGACAATCTTAACCAATCCTTGAGCCTAACTGACTCTACTTACAGCAGTCTTATCCTTTAAATCTTATAGCCTAAAGTATACACTGTAATTTAAGATCTTGTCACTACCTAGCATAGGCTATATTAGTATCAAAATAAGGAAAGAAAGAAATACACAAGGCAAGAACACCAACAACACACAGTCACTAAAAGATCACACCTGAAGAAATTCAAAAGTTTACTCTGTATTATATATGATATTAAGCTAGGCTTCCAAATGATAGCCATTTTTCAATTCTTACTGAAATATACAAATCTGAACGTATAGTTTAACCCCATCACTGTACCAAAACTCTTACCCTTAACAGGGATGGCCTATAATAAATAAATGAAAAAATAAAACACTACTGTACTATATTTACATCAAGGGAAATCATCAATAATTTAATCTCACCAATATATTGTCCTGATGTAGCCCTTGAATCAGCAGCCAATATTACACCACCATCAAACTTGAATCCCAAGGTTGTTGTTCCATGAGCAAAGTTGAGTTTAATCTTTCTGCCAGTTTCATCAACAAGAAACTCTCCAATCTGTGACTCTGACTGAAATAAAGGAAAATTTCTCATTAAAAAAAAAACCTGTGGCAACAGCATTTCAGTTAACTTCAGAATACTATACAATGAAACTCAACAATATAAGACTATAAATTTGTGGGAATTTATCACACAATGCTAAAACTTCCCTCCATTATGTGTGGAGGCCTCTTCCAATAAGAGAAACAACTTCATGAAAAAGCGTGGCGCTAAGACTATTTTAACCTGTTATTCAACATAAAGTTCCATGTTTTTATGAGCAAACAAAAAGTCTGGATAATCTTGGCATTAACTAAAGTCATTTAAGTCCTGCAGAACCTCCTGTACACCATAGCATGAGAGATGATCAAGATGATAGGGCAGTGTGCCATAGAAAAAGGACTTGCATTCCTCTGTAAGACAGGAAGACCAGCTCGGTAGGTAGCATAATATTGCTAAAACCCAAAGAGTTATATAAAATAACCAACTCCCAACCCCTGTTAAAGATGGATGGAGGGAGTCATCTCCAACTAATAAATGTTGGAGTTTATGCTCAGTAACTACTTGCATCTGGCCCGACCAACAAGAATGCAGCTGGGAAGAGGATAAGAAAGCCAGGAGGGAGAAGAAGTCACGAGATATTTGTCACGTAATCACCCCTTTATTTACATAAGGCACTGAGTAGTTTCCCGTACTCTGCTTCTGCTTCCCCTTCTAAACAGTGCCAGGAAAATGTATCATACATATGCATCACTGATAATATAAATACCTAAGCAAAACTAATGATTACTTGATGATTACATAATTTTGATGTTTTTGATGTAAATTTTTAATAAAATTATTGATGAAAAGAGCTCTGTAGCTATAAAACTATGATATCGTTATAAAACTGCATACTCTGACAGAGGAGTCATCATACAGTGCCTTGGTGTCAATAATGGAAAAAAGTGATTTTGGCCGATTTTCACCCCCTTCCCAGCCGGAAAACCCCCTTAGGGAAGAGCTCAGCACAAGCACCTGGCCAAGCACTGTCAGAGTGTGTGCTAATTACATAACTTCCCATGCACACCACCCTCAGATCAACCCAGAGAAGAATGAGCAAAAGGGCAGGGAGAGATGGAGGGGAGTCTGGGAGGGAGGAGCCAAAAAGATTCAGTGGCACCTAGGGCAAAGTATAACTTCCTGAAGACATCAATGAAAATATTTGGCCTCCCTTTTCTTGCTGAACCTCTTCCCCTGCAAAGGAGAAAGGCCAGAACACACTTGTTAGATAACACTAACTTAGAGGACATAAAGCAGATAAATACCTGTTTATATCCTTCAAACTTCTACTATTTACTTGTCATGTCTAAATTCAACAACAAGCAAAGAAAAATGCTGGACAATAATCACTCAACCTCCTACCACCAATCAACCACCTTCTAATGCAGCTCCAATGACCTTTCCCTGCTCAAACTGATAAATACTTCTACACTGAAGGCATAGGCTGTATTTTAGGTTTTGATGTGATTTAGACAAATTTACCATTCACTTCAGATGGAAATGACTGGTTAACATATTACACACATCTGTAAACCTTAAAATATTGTGATGGGAAACCACAATTGGATATCATATACTTCTGATCAGAGTAAATTTGGAAAGCAAAATGAGGACAACTAATCACCAAGGTCACATATGACTAGGTACCCTAGGTTAAGACAAGTTAGGATGCATGCTTGTAACTTCACCTTACAATTTACAACCCTTAGGTAAGGTTAGGAGGGGGAAAATGTGTCTGGTAAGACTCAATTCCTAGTAAAAAAAAAAAAATTGCATACTATGTATGACAGCATAAATACGTTTCCTTTGGCAAATTTATTTTTTTACATGTACACATGTCAACTGAACATATTGATGTAGCACAAGCACAAAGCAAAAGCAAGCTTTCATATGCAGCCTTGTGTACTATTTGGCATATACTTATTAACACTTTAGATCTTAATTAAATCATAAATTTCTTAACATATGATACTTGCAATCCTAGCCCACAACAAACCTAATGTCAGAAATAGTCGAATTATAGTCATTTTGTTATATTTTCCATAAGGAATACACCCTAGAGGCTGGTGAATAATGAGGCAAGTTTTTACTTGCGTTTTAAAAGATATGAAGCATCATCATTTTCTAAGTCCTCGTGACAGGCACTCGTGAACAGCAAGCATTACCCTATTTATGAGTGTTAATTAGAATTTTGTCTAACTTATGCAATAATTACCTACCTTTTTCAACCAATTCTACTTTGTGTGTGAAAAGTGTTAATGGACATAATCAGTGAATTATTTAGTACTACAGATGTAAAACTGCTCTTCCTCCGGCTGGAAATAAATAAGCCCTCCCATTGCTACATGTCTCTCCTCCACAAAACTACACTTGGCAAAGGGTCAATTCCCAATCTGAGGAAGTGTGTACCTTGTAGCTGTTTGCATCCTAACCTCAAGGTTAAGTATACCTTAGTTTAACCAGACCACTGAGCATGTGCAATGGTATGGGGGAGACAAAAAGTCTGGTCTGCAAAGTCAAAATGAATTACTTTACTTCACTAGCATGTTAACTGGTGCTATAATTTTGGTCAGACCAAGTATGTGGGCAGTCCCCCTGGTCACCCTAATTTCATCCAAGTTAGGTAACCAGTAATTCATGTATTTCTCAAGTGATATAAGTATAGGCTAGCATGTATTATTCTTGTTTAAACCATTATTTGATATTATAGTTTTTAAGCTGTGATCTTAAGTCTCCTTAACATAATTAGTATGAATCTCAAGCTCTAGTTTACATGCAAAATAGCTGTGTTTAGAACCAGTTCCTGGGGGATTAAAGTAAAAGCATAAACAAAAGCTCGTAAATATCATAAATACAAACAAAAGGCATAAACATAAACAAAAACATAAACACATGGCAGTAAATATTCATGTCGGTGACTGGCAGGAACCAGGATAGTCTTCAGTTTTACCCCCAAATCTGTCGCAAATTTATTGCTACCGAGATATTACTGGGTAGTATGCAAAGTAGGGAGACAGAGATATTCAGTATTACTTGGGAAGGGAGCAAGTGCCCCTCCCCGGCCAGGTCAGGACATGACACCCTAATGTAGCTTAGGAAAGTAAGGACTGGTTAGACGTACTAGGTTAGGTTAGGAAAGTTAGGTCTAACCAGACCTTACCTTCCTAACCTAACTTTAGGTCCTGACCTAGCAGGGGAAGAGGGGCTTTGCCACCACCTGGACTCCCCAAGTAACACTAAATATCCCTCTCTCCCTACTCAGCATAGCCTACTAAACCCAGTGTAAGAAATGAATGTCAGAAACGTTCAAACCACACATTACACCATAGGAAAATTATATTTTCATGTCCAAAATGTGGAAATGGATTAATATAAAATTTTTATCGGCTAACTGAACCATTTACTACCCACAGTAGCATAGCCTGACCTGTGTCCAAGTCGCAGGAACCATAGTACCTAGGCTAGGAGGGGGCTTCACGCCTAAACCCCAGCCACTACCTACATATTATATCTGTGCTCCTCATTGCGCACTAAACCTTACATTATTTCGACAAATGCTGGAATTCGAGTGTAAGATGGCCTCTCAACCTATTCAAATTTTACCCGTGGTTCTTACCTTAGGCAGAGGTGGCATGAGCAACTGATGCTGATTTATCAGATTTTCAATCTCTGGCACTGGGACTTCGTCATCAGGTCTCCCATATCCAAGGTACTGACATCTTTTAATGCCATGCAACGCTTCTAGGCCATACTTTTCACAAAATTGATACACGGCCTGACAAAAGAATATTTGCCGAAAACAAGATCTTCAGACAGAACTGTGACGTGAAGTTATCAAACAACCTTTCAGGCTTCCCAGGTTCGGTGACTCGTCAAAACTCGCGAGATGTAGAATAGATACCTAACTCGCGCACCTTTAGAATAAAGAGAAATGTGTAAAATACAAATTTATGTCTAACATCCCCATTTTTCCTTGTGTATAATTATGTCCTGGTTCAACCTGATTGATACAGCCAACTGTATGTTATGCTAGATTGAACACCTCAAAACTGCAACATCACTTGTTGGTATTATTTTATAACTAAAAGGACAACAGGAAAACTTATCTAATTAAAAAAAATTATAGTATTTTACGTCATGGAAAATGTAAAAAATCTAAGATCTGAATTAAATCATGCCTTGGGAAACATGTCAGTTACAGGGTTACAGCAATGCGTAAAATGAACACCATAACTAAAAATTCACCTGTAAAGTTATTTTGAGAATAAAATTAAGTTTTGACAGGAATTTGAGAGTGCCGGCTTATTTCGAAGTATAACTTGATTTAGCACCACAAGTGCAAGAAATCGCTCAGTTTATAACTCAAATGAATTAAATGTACCGAAGACAGGTCAAATCATTATGTACAAAACTTTACAACATATAGAAAATATTGACATTTTATATGTGATCAAAATCATTATCTCCGTACTCATTTTGAAAAAAGTTTTCAGGTCAATTGGGCAGGCCTATTTCTATAGCGAAAAAGTCTGAGATAAAGATCACACGCATAAGATTTTTGTTTATTTATTTATGTATTTATTGATATATTTATTTATGGCATAAATTTCAGCTGATTTCGTTGTTTGTTTTGTTGGGTGGTAAGAAAATAAGAGCACAAATGGCTGTTATTCAGCTTTTGACCTATCAGATATTTGCGTTTTCAGTATATATGTCAGTCTATTAAACTTCATTTTAAAGTCTTGTAGTTAGCCTATAATGTAGTACAAGCATCGATTAAGATTTCAGGGATGATATAATCTTTTCTAGCTGAAGATAGAAGACCAAACATTTATCAGTTATAAGAATAGTACCGCAAGCTGTGAACATTTTCTTTACACACTAAAAAATTCCGAGATTGCAGTCAAGTTTCTCAGAAGACAAACTCTGTTTCTGTTACCTACAATTTAGGCTTCGTCTGGATGTAACATAAGCCTATATAATTATTTCTAGAAACGTCATCCAGAAAAGAAGAAATACTCTTAGCAGATTAAGGACTGAAATATGAATTTTTAGACCTTCCCCGTGGGAGATACCTCCAGGACACAGTCATAGCAGCATCTTTAAAATAAGTTGAAGATCTGACACCTACTTCATGTACTGGAAAACTACACACTCTATGCACGTACTTGCAGTGTGAAACTTTTCTGTACTTTTCTTTTCAGCTCAGCTCTCACTACAGAAATACGATAGCAGGAATACAACTTAACGGTGCCTTTGCAAATGCAAAACATGCAAAGAGCTTCCGAAGATGTTCAGTGTCACATGACTTCAAGTGAATGGAGAAGACAGGTAAACTGATTATTTTAATGTTCCATCTTTTTCTTCTATTTCTGTTGCAAGAACAGACTATCCGTTGCACTGTTTCTTGAGTCTGCAACCTAACCCATTGAAAACAGTGTCCCATGTGCAAGCTTCCGGGCTAAGGGGTCGGGCGAAGCCTAGCTATAGCAGGTGCAAGAATAAGCAGTTGCGTAGCCATTAAACTCTCAAGAGAATGATGAGTTCTGTCTGTTAACCCTTCAAGATCGTTTTGAGATAACACAGCATTCTTACCAACGAAAATCACCTCGTCTCACAGACAAGGCATGTGCCATTGTGATTGAAAAGCATTTCAGGTAACTTGTGTGGTTTATTTCCTTTAAATAAGACTCGTTCTAAACATTGTCCAGCAGTCTGTTTTTATGTCATTATGATGTTGATTGTCATGTTTTATTAAAAAGGATAAATAAACATCGTACGATTCATTTATGTTCTGAATAACTGATAATTTAAAATTAGTTCAACATGTTAATTGGAGAAAATTCGGAATTTGGACCCCAAGAGCTGAATAGATTGGGTACTTCGAGTCTTATCCTAATGTCTTAGGTTTATATTGGTAACGAGGCTTACGTGAAACTGATATCTACATAATAGAAACACACACACACACACACACACACACACACACACACACACACACACACACACACACATATATATATATATATATATATATATATATATATATATATATATATATATATATATACACACACAAATATGTATCACGTATGATGAACATTAGATTAAATTACTAAAACCAAGCGCACAAACGTATATATATATATATATATATATATATATATATATATATATATATATATATATATATATATATATATATATATATATAACATTACACCTTTTCCCTCACCGGATGTGGTTCTAGAAGGAAAAAATTCAACAGTCACTACCACGCTCAAATTTCAATTGTTGATGGTGGATGAACCCCTATGAAAAAATTTTACATTATTAACCGATCCATACACATTTTACATACATGAAAATGCACACACACAACACACACACACACACACACACACACACACACACACACACACACACACACACACATATATATATATATATATATATATATATATATATATATATATATATATATATATATATATATATATATATATACATCTCTTTGTTACTTTCTTATCTTAAATTTTACATGTGATGAAGACTGGGTATAAGCAGTGACCTCGTTGATCTAAATATTCCGAGTTAGCGCTAAACTTAAAATTCAGGATTCCTTTTGTCTTTGTCTGTGTTCCAAAGATCCTTATAGCCCAGGGCAAGTAAATTACCTTGTTGCTATTAGGATAAAGTCGGAATTGACTTTGTTATCTTGACAAACAAATTATAAGCACAACTTGGTTAGGACTAACGATTTAACTATTGCACTTTAGACTTACAGAAGCTACTTCGAAGCGTGACATATAAGCTAAAATATGTTTCAAGAATACTAATATAAGACAAATATTGACACTCAAATAATGTTATGGACAATATCCTTATAAATACACTCTATAACATTTCATCGTAACCATGAGAGAAATGCCGCGTTTGAAGAAGAAGAGCAGAAAAGTAAACAGTCATCGCAGATTTCAAGCTTACATAGTGCAACAGCGGACTACGAGGTAGCATCGTTTACGTGACCGTTCTCAGGCAATGGTTTTGGTTCCTGTTTGAACAGTGAATTATTTTGACACATCTTTTTAGGCATTTATTGCAGTAAAGTTGCGTTTATCGTTATGTATTTATGTATGTTTTTTCACGGCAGCAGTACATATGGATCGGTGTGTTTAATATTATACTGCATTTATGTTATTTTAATGTGATTGTACTGATATCATGCAGATGTTTAGCCTAGCTGGTAATTGCCATAATTGTAACTACAGTTATTGATATTCGTCATAGGAATTTTTTGTGATATAGCCTAAGCCTAGATCATTTATTGATATACTGTGAACAAAACCCAAAGCAAAAGCGCTAATTTGCCTGTGATCCAAATGGATCCCAATGGGAATACAACCTGCAATTAAGCTATAGATATGTGTCCGGTAGCCAGGTGTCACATCGTTGCTGTGATTAGGTTTGGACCTAGGCTAGTTGAAGCCTCTGGCATGCATTTTGAAATAACTTGCGCGAAAATGTATTTGTTCCTAACCCATTGCAATCTCTCACTTGTTGCATGTATGTTGCATCAGTTTTACTTCTTGACAAGTATCTTTACAGTTCTTTGAACTTCCATAGCCCAAATAAAACGTCTAAAGTAATGTTAAAATTTATGACACAGTGACAGTGCTAAAGAATGTGGTAATTCTAAGCTGGCTGTCCGCGGTGAGTTAGCGATGGCAATTGACGTTTTCTATGTTATTTTACCTGATGAACAAAATTTAAAATAATATTTTGGCGGTTGGCTGTAACTAAATGTGATTGACCATGAAAACTGCACCATTGGCCTACCATTCAGGATAAGTCGGTTTAGCACAGCTCAAGGATAAATTGCAGTTTGCAAAAGCAAAGTAAAATGACCTGACGAAATCATTACCTTAAACTCTTGTAAAGCAAAGTAAAATAACATAGAAAAACGTCAATTGCCATAGTCTCGCTCCACTGCACACTATTCAAAGCTTTCGTAAATGGGGAACAAATCGTTACCATTCCCACTTTCAACTTTGGTAGCCTCTACAGGTTGCCGTGGCAGAACGGCACTGCGCGCCTTATCTGCATTTTTAAAGATTTCTGGCAAGCTCTTATGTTCTGGCAAGAGGTAATTACTTTAAATTCTTGTTCAGCAAGTAAAATAACACAGGAAGACGTCAATTGCCGGTCTCTCTCAGCTCTCGCTAAGCGCAGAAAACCGACAGCTGCTGATTCGTGAACCAAAAGCTAGTGCATGTGTGTTAAGGCTTAGAATCAGCAGTACTAGTAATGAATGAAAAGTCTTTGGAATGGCTCCCGCTATCCATTTATTCGCCCTTCTTTTTACGCTTGTTTTTCGTGTTCCAAATGACATGTATAACAGGAAATACAACAATAAGGTACCCAAACCTTTTCCCAAGTTATTTACCACACCAAAAAACCCAAATTCCCAACAGGTCCCCCTTACTGTTAGCTATTCTCGAATGGGTTTTACCACACCCAAAACTCTGATTCCCAACGGTCCCCTTTACTGTCAGTTACAGTTCTAAGGTAATTTACAGCTTAATTACATTTGACCGCCAAAATATTACTTTAAATTCTTGTTCAGCAGGTAAAGTTCTATAGAAAAACGTCAACTGCCATAGCTAGCTCCACAGACAGCCGGCTTAGATCCACCAAGAATGTATATTTTCCTAGAAAGGTAACTGAAAATTTTCGAGTAACGAAAAGGGTAGAGTAACTAAAAGGGATAAAGGTAAAAAGACAAAAAATGGCGCCATCTTGTCACGGGCAAATTCGTAAATAAATAGGAACCAAGAAGGAACTAGAATTCCATTTATACCCAGTTTGTCATTTTATGCCATGGGATTCCCCCAGTGCTTTCCCCGTTATTATCATTTATAATAGGAGACAAACTGCAGTTGTGTTCTGGTTTAATTGACATTGATATTCAAAAGCTTTAAGTAGATTTATTGTTTTTAGGTAATTCAATAATTACTAGTTTATAAAATAACGATTTCGTCACTATAACAGTTTATAACGTAATGTTTAAAGACATTAGCTATCGCAATGTGAGAAATTAATATATATATATATATATATATATATATATATATATATATATAACATATAAAACATACACTGTACCTTTTGTGTTACCTTGTACAGGTACCAGGTATTACCACATTTATGCTTTGTTACAACGTTAATTCACATATAGACTCAACAGATATTCAAATTTTGAAGATAAGCTAGGGTGAATTTTATGACTAAAGTATATTTGCTTACATTTCCCGCGCCCAAGTTGAGATGGTACCAATTTTGACCGTTACTGGCCCATAGCTGTGGATTAGTGTGTCACCTCTTATCATCTTCACTCTGTGGCTTCATAGACAAAACCTGGCAAAAAGTTTTGTGTATGTAATGCAAAAATATTTGGGCTCACCTGGGTACTTAACAAAGCATCTAGCTTTCGTACAACTGCATAAACTGTGAGGTCAAAGAGACAAAACTGGGTACTTACTGATTTATTTACCTGGATAAAGGTATACATAGTGAGAGCAGTTTTTGTTTGTTAAGAGTCAGTCAAATAGCAATAATAAGAGACATAATGTACATACAGTGATAAAATATATATTGGCGAAAAGGCCAGGAAATTCTACATACAAATATATTCATGAGATTCTCGCTGCGTTGATAGATGCGATACATGATCGTAATTAATGGGAAAAGAAGACGTCTGACGTCTTTACAACACAAATATGCACCTTTCGTATGGTTTACATAAAATGGCCTACTATTAGTACCAAAAGTGAGGGGGTTCATGTCTTTTTCTACATGTAACAGTTGTAAATGCAGTTAGCCAAATCATGTTCTAAATGCTATCCATTTCGTAGACGTGTATTAGTTAGAACGTTGTCTTTCTAGGGCTCTTGTTAGCTTACTGTAGAATTGGGTAGAAACTTCGGATCATGTGAAGACCAGCGAACCCAACATCTCCATGACAAGAACAGCGAACCCAATGATCCCCGTGTAAAGAATGGCCAACCCTTTTCGAACCGAACTCTAATTCCACATGAGGGTTAGTACTAAACACGGAGAAATAGTGATTCATCTACACTGTTTCGTCGTGTTCAGTACTATTAAAAATAGTACCACTAACGCTACTATCACTGTAACTGTCATTAGTATTATCATCACTACTGCTATCACCAGTATCACTTGCACCATTACTACCATTACTGGTACTACTAAATATTACTGTCATTATTACTCTTCTTCATATAGGCTACATGATAAACCTGTGGACCTAGCTGTTGTTCATGTCAAAAGAAGGGTTGGGCAAAATAACCGAGAATGTCCTGTGGCGATTCACGGCAAAATTAGTTGCAAATATTTGAAATAAACACTGTTTGTTCTAATCATTACTAATATCTTAAAGGCAAATGATGATATTACTAATGACCATTCAGCAGACTATGGCATCTCGTCCCCGGGAGAAGTTTCAGGAGCGTTGTTTAGTATATTTTGCATTCCTATTGTCTATTGACCTAACACCTAATTAACCAAAAATAGTTAAACATATATCTCACGTTTATTGCTTAAACAGCAGAGAAAGTCTGTAAATTACAAGCTCTCCCTCTCCAAGGCAAGTACCTAGCCGTTACTTATTTTTTTAAAGCTAAGAGACCTAGAGAGGCAATACTATTCCCACATTAAGCTCAGCTCTTTGAGAGCAAAGGGAGAAAAGAAGCGAAGGAAGTTAAGGAACAGCATTTCTCAGGTGATGACTCGTTAGCCTCTTGAAAAGCTGCAAACTGAATGACTCGGGGAAAACCTGACGGGGGCAGAGTTTCACTATTTTGATGTGAGGGGGATGAATGAGCTATCAATTTGGTTTATTGTGAATTCACCATTTCCTGTTTATACATATATATATATATATATATATATATATATATATATATATATATATATATATATATATATATATATATTATATGTATATCATATATATACACACATGCTAGTTGACCAACCTGGCGCTGCCAGAAAAACTCTGAAGGACTCCAAAATATTTTCCTGCACCTTCTTGGGCTGAGTGTCCCTTTTATCCTGATATTACTCTTCTAACTGTCCCTTTTATCCAAATATTACTGTTATTGCTGTCCCATTTATGCAGATATTACTGCAGTGACTGTCTCATTTATCCATGTATTACTGTAGTGAGTGTCCCATTTAACCAGTCATTACTGTGGTGACTATCCCATTTATCCATGTATCACTGTGCTGCCTGACCTTTTTATCCAGGTATTACTGTGCTGCCTGACCTTTTTAGCCAGGTATTACTGTGCTGACTGTCCCTTTTATCCAGGTATTACTGTGGTGGCTGTTCACTTTATCCAGACATTACTGTGGTGACTGTCCCCCAGGTATTACCGTGCTGTCTGTCCCTTTTATCCAGGTATTACTGTGGTAACTCTCCCTTTTTTTCCGGGTATGACTGTGGTGATTCCATTTTATCCAGATATTACTGTGGTGACTATCCCATTTACCCCCACTAAACCTAAACACACCCCCACTTAACTGAACACCCCCACTAAACCTAAGTACACCCCACTAAACCTAAACACACTCCCCACTAAATGTAAACACACGCCTCCACTAAACCTAAATACAGCCCCATTAAGCCCAAAACACAAACCTTGATACAGAATTATTAATCACGGAAGTAAAACATTTTCAGTGATATATTTCTATGGCATCGAGTACATGAAATGAGGTATGATAAACCCGTACAGTTTGTTTACCACATAAGTTACAAAGTTGAGGGGGAAGCGAAAGAGGGTACGGGTTTGAAACCTACCCTGTTATCTAATTTGGGTCAAATGATGGCCACCTGCCAAATTTTGTCTAGATCGGTCAAGCTGTTATCACATAAATTACAAAGGGAAGGGGGGGGGGGAAGGGTTACGGGTTTGAAACCTACCCTATTTTATAATTTGGGTCAAATCATGGCCACCTGCCAAATTTTGTAGATCGATCAAGCTGTTACCAGTGATAAAATCACCGTGGGTACCGATAACTAAAAAAATGAAAAATGCATATCCGACACTGTTAAAAAAGGGACGAAATGATTCTGGATACTTATATAAGTACCTTTTGACAACACTGCAGCCTCTTAAATGAAATCTAATTTACTACAATTGAAAGACCTGGGTTCGATCCTGACGTGAATCAGAAATTTATTTCTGTTCCACGCGTGATTGTGTGTTGATTATTTCTATCTTATTCACTCAGAAGGGATAACTCGAATGAAATGCTGTCAATGGGTCATTGCTGAGTCGGGAAGTTGGGGAGTGAAAAGGATAATTCGAATGAAATGCTGTCAATTGGGTCATTGCTGAGTCGGGAAGTTGGGGAAAACACGCTGGTATGCAAGCAGTTAGCTTGCCCAGGAAATTCCTTGGTTGCAGTTGCTCTCAGGTTCCAACTTCTTGTATGACTTGTATGGCCTAGTTGGCAGCGCCCTTGCCTTTCAATTGAAAGACCTGGGTTCGATCCTGATGTGAGTCAGAAATTTATGTATATATATGTTATATATATATATATATTATATATATGTGTGGGTGTGTATTACACACACACACACACACACACATATATATATATATATATATATATATATATATATATATATATATATATATATATATATATATATATATATATATATATATATATATATATATATATATATATATATATAACCAATACAAGTGCTAGTACCACAGGTCATCAAATGGCTTGTAGTAAGCCTACATTCTACATACGTAGAACAAATTTCTTTAAATAAAATTTCGTACCATATTGTGTTTATATATATACCAATATAAAATGCGTAAGAAAAATTATTTACATTTTCATGCATCTATAATTTTAAAATAGAATCAATATCAGTCTTGCATTAAATGACAAGATAATTTATTCTGCTGTGGAATGATTCCCAAGAACAGGTACGAATGTAAAATTCTTCCGACGTTGATGAAACTGAAGTCATAATTTACCTATACTTTTTTATTATTTTTCCTATGAATATGATAAAATTACTGAACCACAAAGAAACCAATACAATTAATGATTCTCATTCGCACTGAGCTACAAAGATTAGTCTATAAGAAGTAAATAAAAATAGATACTTAAAACTTTGTATTTTTAATTTTTTATCACTGAATTTACATACCATTTAGTACTCAATACTTACCTTTGTTTACCTTAGGAAGAAACGGCGGAATTTTTGAAACGGAAAACGAGCAGCACTGGTTACGTGTTAGTAAAGAGTAGATGAAAGATCAAGTTGAAGAATGTAATGGTGAGAAGAGAAGAGGTTTTTGAATAGGCTGGTTGAAAGATTGTATTATTTGGAGGTTTTAGAAGGGAGAAGGAGATGAGGACCTTGAATGTGTTGGATAGATAAGTTAAAACAGGCACTAGGAAATGCGAGATTGCATACAAGATAAAGGTGAAGGGCACAGTGTGTGCGGGAACTTTGATAACCTGTGTAGACCTATAAAGAAGCTAATGTGAAGTCTTCAGAATAGGGGTTCTTCCACGATTCAACAGCTACATTAGAAATATGGTAGTGATCATTGCACTATATCTATCTAATCTTCCGAAGGTGCAATTAGCCGGATTGGGTGACGTAATTGGGTGGTGCAGCGTTCGGCTCATGTTTATTTGGCCTGTGTGTAGCTCCTAGCATACCACACCACACTGTAAATGGGTTACAAAGATATGTTTTTATTTGGCGTGTTTGTGGCAGAAATGGTAGTTGTTTTCATGTACAGTAAAGTGAGGGTCTCAGTTTTGGGAACTACTCAGCTGACAGTTGTGTACAATGTTAAATAGAGCTTTTAGCCCATCAGATGCAATACCCTGTAAAGGTCTGGGAGAATAACCTCAGAAATGGCTTTGGTGGGAAATTTCCGACACATTATGAAGTATTATTACTTCATAATATCCTACATTCCATGAGTATACATGATATGGTCGTAAAGTTTTATTGATTGAATTGTCTTTAATGCCATTTATTGCATTTTGAAGTATGAATCGCCAGAAAAAAGTATTTGAAGAGTTACTTACATGAGGGCAAAGTGTACTAAATTATGCTGTTGGCCCAGCGTTCGACTCTCCGACCGGCCAATGAAGAATTAGAGGAATTTATTTCTGGTGATAGAAATTCATTTCTCGTCATAATGTGGTTCGGATTCCACAATAAGCTGTAGGTGCCGTTGCTAGGTAACCAGTTGGTTCTTAGCCACGTAAAATGAATCTAATCCTTCGGGCCAGCCCTAGGAGAGCTGTTAATCAGCTCAGTGGTCTAGTTAAACTAAGATATACTTAATTTTTACTCTATAAAGGTTCATTGCATTATGTTTTGATATTAACGTTTCATGTTCCTATAGTTTCTTCTCATTTCATTTATCAAATAAATCAAATCGTACATCCACGCCTTTATATGGTATGAAGTTAAGACATTAATAAACCCCAATTGACAGTTCCATTACTGAACTGTACTTGCTATGCCAAGGAGATGAGATGGTTTTGCTATATTATGAGAGTAATCTACCGTAGATTTTATTTCAGTGAACGTTCACACGAACCCCCATACAGGCTACTTGCAAGGTTTGTGTTTAAGGGTTCATTCCGATTACCAGAACAATTCTTCGAAGTAGCATTTAATGTTTTAAATGAAAACTTGTTGTCAAGTCTTGAAGTGGCAGATATTTAAAGTACGGTAATGAAATGGGCTTTTTGTATGTCAGTAGACATTTCCAAACGTATCCAATCCGCACCGGAATTGAAGTTTTGAGCTTCAATTTTATGGTTGATTCTTTTATTATGTGAGCCATATGGGTATCCTGATGACTAGAAAGTTTTACATGGAATTGTATTATATTATTGTTGAATGAAAAGGTACTTATATTCGTGTATTAAAAAATAAGCAGGTATCGATATTAATTTACTCACGAATAAAAAGGTACTTATATTCATTCACTATTTTTTTTTATGTTGAGGTGATACAGTATGGAATTAGTTTCTTTGTTCATCCAAAATTTTAGGTTAATCACTTTTTGATAGTCATATTTACTCATTTTTATATATGCTTAGGGCTTTAAAGATTTTAAAAGAAATATTTGCTTCTTTTAAACTGGATCAGTTATCTTTAAGTCACTAATTGTGAATTTGAAAATTATAGAGATGATAACAGGTGGCCATATAATAAGTTCATTCGATCGTTGCCAAAATTTTGAAGCTTCGTCGTGTTCCAGTAACCTGCCCCTTCTCGGCCGTTTGATTGGGTCTTCGTTTGATATATTGAAACGTGCTTGAAAAATGTAAATAATAAAGTCTTCACGTATTTAACCTCTTCAGCCCACGTAACAGTTACTCTGTTTAATGTATTGTTTAAAAAAACTGAGGCCAGTTTTTTTTTTTTTTTCTTTTTTTATAACACCTCAAATTGCAGCCATTACCTTTACTTCCTCCCGTTTTCTGTTCACGGTTAGATTGGTTGACTGATTGGTTTCTGTAGACTGGCGTAAAACAACGAGATATTGTTGCCACGTATGGTTAGTGGGATATTTGTATCCCGAAGCAAGCATTACAAAACGGATCGCTATTCTACGCCTAAGCGTTGTTCAAAGGCTTCACTAAGAAAATGCTTTTTATATTGAAGATTGTTTTTATCATGTTATACGATTTTGTTTAGTCGAGGGATATTACTTTTCGCTTCAGCTCCCTTATTCAGTCTCAGTAAATATTCGTAATTAAATTTTTTTATAAAAATCATATGTATATACTGTTTTATTGTGCATGTTAAAGCATATTTGATATTTTCCCTCAGGCATGGCATACGGAGTTGTATCGCTGCACACACCCAAGTAAAGAGGCAGACCATCGTGTAGGAAAAAAAATAATCGGTACCTGCAAACCTTCTTCATGTAATTGCATCTTCTGATATAGCGGTATGGTATTGTTACTGTCATTACGTAGATTAATGAGTATTATTATCAGTTGGTTGAAACACTGTCAACTCGAATTAACACCAGGAAGTGTAAGTTGACAGAAAGTCTCTATATTTTTCAGTCTTCATTGAAAGTTCACCGTTTTCTTGACTTACGAGGATGTGTAATTAATTTTAATTGGCGGTGTGTTACCTTCATAAGTAGAGAATTCTTCTTTAACAGTTTTTTGTATATATCAGTGTATGTGTCTGTCTATACACAATTTCTGTCCACATACGGTTGTGAATACATACGGTGAATGCATCCCTTTGATGACAGAGAGCTGGACAGAAAAATTTCGGGAGGCTCAAATTCTCTTCACAGGACAGTAACACTTGAATGTAATGTGCAACAAGTACAGTAAATTTTACTCCTTTGCTCCTGAATACTTCATTAGATCTCAGTACAACAGTTTGTATGGCCGCAGAGCCAGCTCTTTGTACTCGAACAGACACCCTATCGGGATCACGTTGGCTGGCTTCCACCTACATGTGCGATGATCTCCTTTGCTGTGCTCGTATAGAACGGCAGTGAATTCTGGGCCGCTTTTAATGTACGTCAATATTTTTATACCAGTAGCTGGAAGGGGAGCACAGAAAGATTATGTAGCGCAAGTCTTCATAAAAGAAGTAAACTCGCTAGTTTGTGAACGTTTCATTGTTAAAAGTACAGTAATTAAAATTCTCCGGTTTTTTTTTTAGTAGAAACCAATCTTACTTAAAGGAAGGACGTTCATATGGCATCATTTAGGTAGAGGGCATTCGGTATATATCGTACCACTATAGATGTTTAATAGCGTTCTAAATCCGGATCATAGTCATCTTCCTCTTTTTTTTTTTTGCCATCCCATCAGCCCTCATTGGGATCACCACCAAAGTATTTGATTGATCCTACCCAGGTAGTTTCGTGGAAATCTTTGTCACTTGGTGAATACTCGACATTATTCGAAGTATAAGTCCTTATACCAAGATTTCTTTCAGAGGGAATTTGATTAGCATGAACTTTTGAAGAATATACCTTCTCTGCTGCACAACCTCTCACCTGTTTTGGGACGATGCCGAAATTGGACGGGGTGGTTTTGATCCAAGATCGATGTAAAAAAATTAGACATCAATTCACAGGTTAGATGCATTTCCTGAGACAATATATCAAATGTCTGGGGCTAGGTAAAGTTAGGTTAGCTTAGTGTTGTGTTTTAATGGTTAGGTAGAAGCCTTGAACAAACATGTATCCGAACGACGCACTTATGCAAAATACATGATGGGTTCCCATCATAGTTTTAATGGGGTGGTTAGTGGTTCGTGGTGACCTTCCATTCAACTTTCTAAAAAAGGAAATTGTGGGGTTTACATAATTTTCCAGACATTCAGAAGAAGGGTTTTATATTATAATCTGGCGCAGGAAATGAAATAAATTTTTTTCCATTTGTAACGATCTGTCATATTCTGAGCATGTCGGTTGGTTTAGAAAAATAGAATTTGCACGTTTTTTTTATAGTAAATGAGAATAAGGCTCAAAGAAAACTATATGATGACTTCCAAACAGACACCTATACAAAAATTTCTGCAGTGTCAAGGACGAGATATGTCCTTTAGTCGAGGGTTTTAAATTTCCTCTCCTGAATTGACTGTGATCGTGCTGCGTTTCTTTCCACTACAGGGCAACTGAATTCTTTGATTTTGTCGGATAACTATAACCTCTTATTTGAGAGCCAGCTTGTTTCCTGTGGGATTAGGCCCCAACTGTCTTCTCCTCTTACTTTTTGTTTCCCGTGTGTGTGGGATACTTCATGTTCTGTTGCCCCTTCCGTCGGTATTCAGATGGAAAGTATTTTCTCCCAGTCACGACAATGGCTCCATCGTGCATTACTGCTCATGACGCGCACGCCAGTAATGCCATCTATGATGCCTTTCCTACTCGCCCCTTCACCTCTCTTCTCCAACACTACAGCCTTCTCTCACCTTCCTGTCTCAAGAGTATTCGATCGTTCTCATTCATTTATTTTACATAGGAACAGATCGCACTGCACCATCTAAAAATTAGCGTAAGGGTCTTCCAACTTTCCTTATTCCCTTTCATATTTCTTCATAATTTTTTTTTTTTGCAGTCTGATTCGTCCATTGCTATTCAATGCAGTCTTTTACTATTTGTATTTAGACAGACTCAGAAATTGTACAAATCAGGAAATGTCGACGATTTACCCCTCACAAGATAATGTCAATGGAGAGCGTAACTATGCCACCCCTCTCTTCCTTCTCTGCTGTCTGTCGGCCCAAATGTTGTTTATAGTCGTGAGATAATCACCACTGAAGCGTCTCGTAAAGTCATCTCGCTCGCGCGTGAGCGACAGGCGGCCTTATTCTCGCTGACCTCATTTTTTTATTTCGGACACCCTTGAAAACTCTCATCTGTTCTCTTACGTCATCGTGATCTGGTTCGGCCGTCTCGCCGTAACCTCAAAAAAATTGGATTCGTGGTATGATTTTCGAGTGACGTTGCTGATGCTGTGCTAATTTTCGAATTGCATTTCTCCCCTTCTTGGAGTGCCAGTTAAAACTTGAATGGCACAGTAGCACATTGCTCTCAACATAACCCATCCTAGGGCACCGTGACCTACCTAACCCGTCCTTGGGTGCCATGATACTAGCAGGAGTGTCTCGGCTTCAAGACCACCAAAATTCTTGAATAGGCCGCGGGGCTCTTGTCCAGTTTTATTCAGGTGTATACGGGACGATATTTAAAAATACGGTATCCTTTGTAATCTTTAGGAATAGTCTGTTGATTTGAATATATCTACGGTGGTAATGAAAATCATTGTTATGACTGAATAGTATTTGATTTTACTATTATTTTCTTGCATAATTTTTTCCAGTGCTTTATGAACAAGATATATGAGGCTATGACTGAATCACCACAGAGATGATTTTAACTGACAATGGAATGTAACTTCGTTTATTAGCTAGACTTTTTTTTTTTTTTTTTGCAAAATATGGAATGAGAAAATAAATCCTGGTGGCTGGAAACTGGAAGTCATCATAAAGGCACTGAGGCAAGGCGACCTGACTGTATGTTGTAACTATAGAGGCACTGCACTTCTGTCGGTTGTGATGAAAATATTCTGCATGCTTATTCTCAAGAGGCAGAAACAAATTTTGTAATGCTTAAAGATGAACAATCTGGTTTTAGAAGAGGCAGGAGTTGCACGGATCGAATATTTGCGTTGAAACATATTGCGCAGCAGTGTATGGAATTCAGAAATGCCCTTCTGATGGATTTTAATAATTACGAACAGGTATTTGACAGGGTTCACAGACCAATATTATGGAAGGTCTTGCGTCAGTATGGTATTACCGTTAAATATTTAAAGCCAACAGAAATTATTCACGAAAAGAGTAGATACAGAGTTAAGGTTGAAGGAGTCTTGCTGGGTAATTTCCCTTATGGTACCGTTTTTAACTCTCACTTGCCTCCTGTCTGGTAATATACTTCTTAAAGCTTTATTCTCAATTTGACAAAATCTTTTATTACCTATAATTTCATGGTCAAACCATGATTCATGTCCATGATGTGGTGCTGCATTGCAATGTTCTGTAACCATTGTTGTTTGCCCTTTTAGTGGATTTCATAATGAAAGACATGGCTGGAGATGGGAGGCGGTTTTTGACTGGAGGAACAATAGAAACTTTACAGCCTTAGAATAAGGAGACGGTACTGTTTTAATCAACAGAACGCCACAAAATTTGCAAAGCCTACTCAAGAGAAGGCACCATACATGTAGGGAATGGATCATAAGATAAAGTTACGAAAAATAGAAATAATGAGGAGAAAGAATGTTCAGAAGGGAAAATACACGAGATGGAGAAATGATTAATGAAGTCCAGTCATTGAAATGTATAGGAACATTGTTATCCAGTGCTGATTTTTCAGCGTTGGAATTTAGTGAGAGACTAAATAAAGCAAATCAAGTATTGATAAAGTGTATAAGATATGAAAATCAAAATTTTCATAGGTTGAAATTGCATACGAAAGTAAATTGTATGTTAGTCTAGAACGGCGCACTGCTACACGGATATGAATCATGGCTTGACCTTGAAATTATAGGTAATAAAGATTTTGTCGATTTGAAAATAAAGCTTCAAGAAGAATATTAAGCTTCAAGAAGAATATTAGGAGTCAGAAGGCAGGAAAGAGTAAAATGGTACCATAAGGGAAATTACGTAAGTTCCATACGTAGATGAGGCAGTGATGAAAGGGACATGAAAATATCTTGGACGTATCTTCCCACCACTGAAGGGAGAAAGAATAGTGCTTGACTCCCTGTAGTCATTCCTAGTTGCAGGTCCGTTCGTCCCTTAGCTGCACCAACTTTTTAGCCTTGTAATTTACCCTCTGTCTTACTTCCTTGATTTCATCTTACTGTCCAACCACTCCAGCGTCCCTCTTTTCACTGTCTTTGGCGCTGAACGGCTGAAAGTGCCCCAGTGCTTGGTTTTATGATCAAATTTTCATGAATCAAGTCAATAGTACATGACAGAGTCACGTACTGTTGTCAGCCGGGTTCCCCTGGTCACCGGAAGTTGGAAGACTCGTACCTATTTCGGCGAATACTAACTATGACACTTTAAGCTTGAGATCTGAGGAAGTGAAAGCACAGGAAAGACTTGAGTGGCGGAATTTCGCAGAGGACCCTTTGCGTCACACGGCTTTGGAGGCGATGATGATAATAGCATTACTGTAGTTATTCACCGAGCATTGGCACTTGTTCTTTCAGGCTTACAGTCTTACCTTCCCTTTTGCGCATGTGCATGCATGTATGCATGACCGGATGATATTTTTAGAGAAATTCGTTAGTGACATGTTACGGAACCAGCACTTATTCCGCTCGCTTTTGCAGAAATCTAATTTATCACAACGTGTAAACTGGTTCGTGTACAACGCAGCTAGATAAATTGAGTGCATGATTTGCATTGAGCGTTAAATTTTATTTGGTACGCAGCATGGTTTCCGTAATCTGTTATTGTTTTGGAATACAGACACACATTGAGCTTTTCTTATTTGGGAGATTTTTCCTTTTTTTATTTAAAAGGTTGGGATATTTAGTGTAATCGTCGTTTCCGTTGAAAGGCTCCATCTCCTTTTAAGTCTGATAGAAATGTTATAGTTATATCTATTGTAGTCGAACTGATATGATTTAATTTTGGGAAAACACACAGTACAATTCCTTATATCTAAAATTCCTTGAAAACGCGGAATCCATCCTGGACCCAACTGTAAGTCTCTTTTCCAACACTATATCAAATCAATTTGATGATAAGAGCTATCCTCCCGGGATTCCGGGGGGAATATTTTGCCCCTGGTGTTACCCGGACGCATACATACATACATATAGTATATATATATTATATATATATACTATATATATATGTATGTGTATCTATATATATGTATATGGACGTATATATATATGTGTGTGTGTGCGCGTGTGTGTGTATGTGTGTGTATATATATGTGTTCATCCGGAATCCTCGGAGGATAGACTACCATAAAAAGGATTTCTGTTTTGTTATTGGTATTTACTTAAGAGTGTCGTTTTTTTTATGACTATCGGGTGTGTTTTTTTTTCGATAAACTGTTTGCTCTTGTTTGTATCTGTCGATAGGAAGGTTTTTTTAAAGTATTTATTATGACTAATTTGTCAGAGTGCGTTTACGTTCACCTGGTTATATATTTTACCAATATGCTTGATTCCATTTTGTCGTGGGATTAATTTTTCAAATGATAGTGAAAAAGAATAAGGTGATAGTGAAAAAGAACAAGGACCATACTCCCGCCCTCTGATCTCTCTCATCATCATCGTCATCAGCATCGTCATCGTCATCGTCATCATCATCATCATCATCATCTAACTTTTTTTTTATCTAGATTTTTGTCCTTCATGATAAATAATAGCATACTTTAAGCCTCTGAATCAGAAAAAGTTCTTGTATGTCCATTGGGCTAAAAAATGAAAGGAATGATCAGAGAGTGGGAATTGTATGTTCCCTATCTCAGTGAATGATTCTCTGACTCTGCAGTACCTCCCTCCGCTTCATATAATCACCCATCATTCAAGAGATGGGTCTTCATTTCATTAACGGGCAAGGACGAACTATTTTCCTCTCTCTCTCTCTCTCTCTCTCTCTCTCTCTCTCTGTTGCTTAATGTCGGCAGAGTCCTAATATGATTTCCCTTTTATCTTCCCCCTATTTCCTTCAGCCCAGGGCTAGTTTAAGACATCAGGTTGGTCGTTCTGTAGGCATCTAAATTAGAGGAGTAAAATGATTAAGGGTGCTTTAGTGATTACGCGTACATTCTAACCGGACTACGTAGGATTCTGCGTTTTTCGTTTATCCTTTAGATTGTTTGTCTAGATCCCTCCCCCACCCACCCCAAATCATTCCTCCCCTTCTCCTTCCCCCGCTCCCTTCGAGATCGGTGGGTGTGCTAGATATTGCACAGCGGGGCTTTTGGGTCAATAAGTTTGTTGCACTTGATTGACGAGTGTGTGATTAGTAGATCATCTCATATTTTGGGTTACATGTAAATAACTCACACGCAATTGATGCTTGTGTTCTAGATCTGTCCCAACTCTCTCCTATATGTATTGAATGCTGGCATAGGTAAAATATGAATATTTATTGTGTCAAAAATACTATTGACCATTGACTGTCGTCTTTAGGAGATACAGAATTGCATAAATAATTTTTTTTTTTAATTTGCTCACTCGAGCTGGAAGCGGGTCAGCTTTTCTGAGAGAGGTTATCCTTTAATCGACTTTATATCTGTCGGGCGTAAAATTTAAAGATATTCGGCTTCAACCAGACTCAACACAAACCGTCCTGTGGTGAGGGGGACTGAAATTTGTTCAGATGGGCGTTCGTGTTGGTTGAGTGCTGCTCTTTTCGATGAAACGTATTTGAGAAATAAGTGCAAATAATGAGAGATAATCTGCATCTTCGTCCTCATAACTGCCCGACCAAGAATGACAACACTTACGTGAAAGAGCCTTTGTGTAATGTAGATTCAAGTTTCATCAAACCATGACCTGTAGAACTAGGATGGGGCCACGATAGGGTTTCCTAAATATTGCATAGTAATATTTAGGAAAAATCTCCTCATCAAGAACATCAGGTCTGCAGTTTATGAAATTAATATTCAGTCCTCCTTGTGTAGCGAATACTCGCGTTTGTTCAGATCATGGCCCTGTGGACAGAGTGAGGTCACTATTGGGTCTAAAGTTTTACGCAAGACTATATGGAAAAAATGTTAATCAGTCACTTCCAAGTGAGTGCGGTGGCTCAGGTGAGCAGTGTGGTCAGCGGGCCTCTTGTTTATTCAAGTAAATCCTGGTCAAGAGTTGAGAAAATAGGAAAAAGTTTTAATACACAATGTAAGATGGAGACAATAAAGTACAACACTCATAGACACACACATATATATATGTATATACTGTGTATGTGTGTGCATTATATTTATATGTATTAAGAAAGGTGGGAGCTGCAGAGATGAATTGTGGAAATTTTCTGCACAAGTGTTCATCCATATTCAGCAGTTTAAGTGAGCATGTGGAAATGATCACTGCCCTTATTTTCTTGGAAGCCAGCCCCTGTTAGTGAAGACAGATATATATATACATATACATACATATATATATATATATATATATATATATATATATATATATATATATATGTATATGTATATATATACATATAATTATACACATAAAACTAACTTTCTTTATATAGCGTAACTTTATGTATAAACTTTATATATATATGCATATAGTGTGTGTATATACATGTGTATATATACATACACACACATATATACTGTATATAGGTGTCTTCACTAGCAGGGGCTGGCTTCCAAGAAAATAAGGGCAGTGATCATTGCCACATGCTCACTTAAACTGCTGAATCTGGATGAACATTTGTGCAGAAAATTTCCACTATTCATCTCTGCGGCTCTCACCTTCTTTCTTTCATTATCATTCAACGTCCACGCTTCATTTCTATAGGAGGGTTGGGTCAACAGTCTCCTCATATATTCCAGCCTTGGCTCCCATAGACTCATCTAGTTTCCTCCCAGTCTTTTACACACATTCTGCTACCCTTTTAGCTTTACTGTATATCCTCTGTGACTCACCTCTCCTCTTATCATACCATCATACGGAATTTTCATTCCAAAATACTTTTCAGAATCTACTGATTTCATTGTCTCATCGCCCATATTAACATTCACTGTTCCACCTTCATGGTTCCCGTTTACCCTCATAACCCTATTGCTGTTCACATCCACTCAGTGTTTTCCGCTTGCTAATATTTTCAAACTCTCGCTAATCTCTTCAGTTTCTCTTCACTGTTCATAAGCACGGTAGTGTATTTTTTTGCAAACGTCAGCCACTGCAGACTCCGTTCGCGACTCATCTACTCATTCTGCAACTTTGCACCTTGAATCACTCCATCTATAAAGATATTGAATAGTCATGGAGACGTAACACACCCTTGTCTTAGCCCACTTCTGACACTAATCTAATCAATCACGCCTTCAAACTCTGACAAAAACCTTATCACTCCTAGCAATTTACCCACTGCACCTTGCATCCCCAACACCTCGACATTGCTTCTTTATTAATTCTATCATAAGCTTTCTCTAGATCTATGAATGACATAAGCTTTTTCCTGGTACTTTCAAACTTCTCACGTGTTTTATATCAAACACTTACACATACACCCCCTCTTCCCTGTCTAAACCCACACTTTTCTTTCCCGTATCAAAACTTCTCCTATTTGTTTTACTTCTTAACCAAAATCATAACGAGTGTTCCTTGGAAAACGAAGCAAAGTTAAGTTCCCATAATTCTAACAATCTCCTCTATTATTTTTACCCTTTTACGTTAATTTCTCTCACCCATTCATGTGGAACCTTTCCTCTTCTAGACATTCCCAAAAAACCCATGTCAGCCACTTATTCACACACTGACCATGCTACAATTACATCTCACTTTTAATCCTATCCATTTTTGGCGCTTATCCAGTTCAGCCTCTTAATTGCTCCCCTTACATCCTCAATCATTACATTCACAAGCCTTATCTGACCTACCAAAACACCATCCACTCTTGTATCATTCAGCTCTGCCTTTCTTCTGTATTCCACGGTCTAGCAAATCCTCAAAACACTCACTCCATTGGCACAGTACTGCTTTCGATCTTGACTATTTCTCTGCATTTTCTTGACATATAACCATTTCACATTCTCCCCCTGCAGTCCTTGCTCGCCTTCTCCCCCATTCTTTTATTAAGTGTCCTCCTTTTATCTCTTGCTTATCTATCTTCCTATACTAAGCTTCTGCATACAACCCTCCAGTCAGTCTAAAATAAGCTGGCCACACAATCTTCCCTTATTTCTTGCCATTGAACCATTTTTTCATCCCACCGTTCCCTTTTTTATCTATTCTTCCTATCTTTGTAAAGTCGCAAATACTTCTGGCTGGTTCCATAACCATGCCATGGAATTTTGCTTGCTCTTCTTGTACTCCTTCAATTTCTGTGCCTTTAAACCTTGCCATTTTTTTTATTAATTTTTTCCTTACATGCTCACCTTGTCACCCTCACATGTCTTAATTAGCCTTTCAGCTATATTTTCATTCCTTCCTCCCTAAACTTAAGCTTCCATCTCTAAACTTTTGCTTAAACCAAACAATGGTCAGATATACTTCGAGTCACCTTTCTCCTCTCCATTGCCCCTATCAGCTTGCTTTTCCATCTACTCTGAGCTAATAGATAGTCAAACAAACCATTTTACTAAACCTTTTCTCTTTCCAAAGTGTTCCTGTAGATATGTTTCTTTTGCAACAGTATAATTCAGACAATCAAGCTCGTTTCCATAAGACTGTAGCCATTCTCATTTATTCCAGGAACTCTGCATCTTCCCACAACAATAATTATTTCTGCCACCTACCTTTACATTTACATTACCTAGCACAACCAACCTTCATGTTCTCCAAATCCAGTAAGATACAGATTCAAACTCTCCCAAAATCAGTCTCTTGCTCTTATTCTTCCGGCCCATACACACTCACTCTCACTACTGTTTCTCCCGGCTCGCTCACTCTTACCTGTAGAGTTCTTCAACTAATGCACTTGCCATTCTTCACCCGTCCCAACGTTTTTCTTTCACCATTTTCTCACTCATTGCCAAAGCAATCAGGTCCGTCTTCTTAAAGGAATCAGCTGCTATACATGCAAAAACAAATTATCTCCATTGTATTTCTGTTTTGGAAAATTCTGTGTCTGTTTGCTTGAAAATTCTGTCTCGTTTCTCGTAAAATGACTACTATTTAAGAGGTTTCGGTTAAAAAAGTCTGTATATTCTTAGTAAATCTGGTGGAAAACTAACCAGAGCAGTGTTTCTCAACTGGTGGTCCAAAGAACATTCACTATTTTTGATAATAAACTGGAGATTGGTACATATATTTTTAGATTTTTTGAAAATGCAGTAAGAACAATTTTATTCAGATCAATAATTGACCATTCATTTTATTGTATTCCAATTCAAAAAATATAATGACAATCTTCAGGTTGTAATTTTTATGTAAAAAATATATTGCAAGCCAAAATATTTATTGTGTATGCTTTAGTTATTGTTACTCAGAAAACAAGTGGTCCACGATATGTTTTTTTTTTTATTAGGCTGGTGGTCTAAGACTTGAAACGAGTTGAGAGCCATTGCTCTAGACGTTAGTAGAGAAAAAAACCGTTGTATATCCAATTGATAGATGAAGAATTTTAAGAATACGGGAAGTATTAATTTAGTTGTATTTTTAAAACTTAATACTCAATCCCTGATGAACTTTCATCAAAGATTGAGTGTTAAGGCCGGTATTAGGACTCTGCTTAAGTATAGTCATAGCTGTTAATCTTAGTGGTATTTGTGCGTTTTTTTTTTTTTTTTTTTTTTTTTTTTACATTAAAAGGGGTTCATAGTTTTTTTCTTTTTCTTGTGATGATGGAGTCGAACTTTAAGGTACATGGAAGGTTTATATTCGTATCTTTATGACACTGTTTAAGATATTCATCTAAAGTTATTTATCTTTTTTACTTTTTTTTTAGTTCACCAGAGTTGAAAGCTCAAGTGAACCAACTCCTTTGATCAAAGTTTGTCAGGCGTCTTACTGTATACGTACAATTATGTATCTCCGTAGGTATTTATGTGTGTTGGCGTAGACTGTTCGCATTTTCTACTTGATGGAGTGCCACGCCCCCCTCCAAGAGATGATAGTTAAGAAATAGTGAAAAAAATGAGATCATTAAAAAATCTTTTTTTCTCTAGATATACTGGGCTAGAAGTGAAAACTCAGGTGAAAGCTTCCTAGTGTTTGTTCAAACCTTGTCCCTACGGTGCCATAATGTGACTTGAGTGAGATATGTGGACCATGCGCCTCTTGTAGACTAGTTCGAGGAATTAACAAGGCCATTTAAGTGAATAATTAAAATTAGCACTTGATATATTATTGCGTGACTGTTCTGTACATGGAACTCTATATAGAATAATTAATGCACTTTTATTTACTCCTGATGCATTGGGTTTATCAGAATTCTTCTCCGTTTGACGTCCAAGGTGGTAGTTAGTACAGTAATGTACAGTACTGTTGTTAGAGTAAAATAAAAATATTGTTATGCACATCTATTTTTTATAGGTAGATGGGCTTTGTACATTATTTTGCTTCCATTTTTCAGCCTGACAATAGTTTTTCTTCTTTGTTTTTAAATTACTTTAAAAATCTCGTTTCTCCTCAACGGTATTGGAGGGGCTAGAGAAATAAACTCATCTTTATTCATTTCATTGGCTTTACAGTCTCTGAGCAGCAGGCTATTCCGAGTAGTATCAGTGAATTGCAGAATACTGATAAACCAGTGGCGGAGTTAGAATGTTATAAAATGGAAGTTGACTTCGGTCATTGATTAAAAGCGAACAAGACACCATATAAAGATGAGGAACTATATCGTTGCTCCACTTTTTTAGTTTTCTGTGAAAGAAAACTATTGTGCCGGCTTTGATTGTTCGTCCGCCCTCAGATCTTAAAAACTACTGAGGCTAGAGGGCTGCAAATTGGTATGTTGATCATCCACCCTCCAATCATCAAACATACCAAATTGCAGCCCTCTAGCCTCGGTAGTTTTTATTTTATTTAAGGTTAAAGCTAGCCATAATCGTGCTTATGGCAACGATATAGGATACGCCACCATCAGGCCGTGGTTAAAGTTTCATGGGCCACGGCTCGTATACAGCATTATTATATCGAGACCACCGAAAGATAGATCTGTTTTCGGTGGCCTTGATTATGCGCTGTAGCGACTGTACAGGCAGCTCAATTGCGCATTTTTTACTTGTATAAATTTTTTCTTAATATTTCGTGTCTGGTTTTATCTCTACCTTTCTCTTAGCGCCTGCTGTTATATGGGAAATCTGTCAAGTGGATTCTTGTACTGTTTTTTTTTTTTTCTCAATATTAAGCCGTTTCTTATAACAAGAACGAGTCATCAGCCATTACCACATTCATACTTTAACTGCAGAATTGTGGGTAAACCCCTGAGCAGAAAACTTCTACGAAAGTAACCGCCGTATAGACGTAGACTGAGGCCTCATCAGCAGTGCGTCGAGCCCCCATGGTCACAGTATGCCATTCACCTTTGTTGGCTAGCACTCACGCCTCCAGGATATCAAGGTTCTTCTCTCATCCGTATCTATTACTCCATTTAACCAGTACTTTCTGCTTCTTTCTTTACCCCTCCCTCTTTTCACTTCCAAACTTTACCCTCTTTTCCTTGTTTTTACCATAACCAATCCATTTCAAATTACTCTTGGTTCATATCTTTCACTTATAGTGAGCTTAACCTTTTTTTACTACTTATTCTGTGTATCTGCAAATTTCTCACCCTTCCAGTTTAATTACACCGCGCATTCTTAAACAGTTCGTTTTAACAGCTTCATCCCTTATTCTTTCATTAGCATTAAGCTTTCATACTTCGTTCCAGAAAGTAGTCAGATCAGCAATCTTTTGATATAACCTAATCG
>NC_089742.1:62124270-62169270 GCF_040412425.1 Macrobrachium rosenbergii | reverse complement strand
CAAGATTTAGTGACAGTTGCGTGTGAGGGGGAAAGTGGGAAAATCTCCACTGGGATAGTTACAGACCTTCAAGAAAGTTACACTTAAATTAAAAGTGTTCATTGTTATTGGATTTTCATTAAGAGCACCTTAGCCACGGCCGGCGGATGCTCGTACTAACTTTTTCCATTTGTTAACTTCATTAGAAACAGTTTTTTTTTTTTTACAAGTACAGTATTTACGATATGGTTACAGTATACATCAACACAGTATACATAGGTATATCTTTACATAAGCAGAATCCCACTAAACTGACAATTTACACATGTTGCTTTAGTTACTGACTAATCAAAAACAGTGATTAATATACTCTTTTGTGAAAATTTGATTTAACACAGTCTTTAGAGAAACTTGCAATAAGTCTTGTCTTTTTTTTTATTGAAATATGTAAAGATTGACACTATTTATTACGTGTGGCTGGTCGTCTTAGACGTTATCAAATTATTTGCAGTTCTACGCATCATTCTTATTTAACAATGTCCCCTGACTAGTGTCTGATTGAAGACATTGCTTAGAATGTCTGACCGAATAAAATTTCGTTTCAGCTGTTTCACTTCCTCTAGGAAATTGTGAAATTTAAGTCTGTCATGCTGACGAATATGTCGCTCATCTGCCAGAAGAATGACACAACTCAAAAAATGTGTTTTTTGAGTTATTGATACTAGCAGATAGCCCGTTCTTTGTTCCATATTGTGGTAAAAACATCTTATTTGTATATGTAATACTAACCGCTAGAGGGCTTGCCATGTCACTATTACATTATAGAGACCATAGAGAGTTTTAAACTTAATCGCTTCTCCCGAAAAATATCCATTTTTGAGTTATGTCACTCTCGTGGCAAACGAGCTATGTGTCTTGATTAAAATTAGCTTAATTCTAGATACTGAAATTGAGGAGGTTTTGTTACAAAAAAAGCTTTGTTTATTGGCTTTGAATTATTGTCATTCAAAATGTGCAGGTGTTTAGACGTAGCAGACTGAAAGGCCGTTAACCTGCAAAGTAATCTTCCACACAATATACTCACTGACCGTATGTGGAAACTTACATCGAGAGGAAAATTAAAGTTTCAGTTTCTTAACTTTTACTTTTGATCGCCGTGTTTTTTTTTTTTTTTATTTTAGTTGAAGTGAAATGGTTTTATTGGAGATTTCACGTAATCTCCTTTCCTGTTGCTTTTACGTTTTTCTGATATTTCTCTCAATCTTACACCTTTTTGTGCTGGTCACGCGAATGGCATCTTTGTGTAGTTGTCTGCATGTTAGTGGTTGTTACATATTCCTTCATGCATTATTGTTATAATCCTTGTGGCTTTGTTTTATGTATTAATACTATTGTTGCTGTAGTTTTAAATTTTTTTTTCTTACAGTCATTAAACCCTAAAGCGATTCTTGTCAAGGTGCAGTGCTCTGCTTCTGAAAGTTTTGAAAGTCAAAATCAACACCACTGTTGTTCCTCAAAGCATGTGAAACATTTCATTATTTTGTTTATTATGTGTGTATGTATGTATGTATATATATGCATACCACCAAGAGATTCGGTTTTGATAGGAGAGAAGTATAACTATTATGGAGATGAATGAAAATTTGGTTAGAGGCTTATGACTAGTATGTAAAATTGAAGGACTGATCACTGGTTTAGCAGGGAGCACTTAGAGATATAGGTTCATAGGAAGGGGGAAGAGAATGAGTGGTGGAATAATGAAATAAAAGCTTTAGTGAACGAAAACGGTGGATTGCTTGAGTTGCAGTTCTAGGATGCAATATTATGTGTGATATTGAACAAGTACTTTAAAAGACGTTCTGGTAGACAGTAAGTGCAGAAAGAAAGGTTATTATGCAAATACATCTCAGAACAAAAGATGTAAAAGAAGGTATTCTGTTTGGAAAGAGTATAATGAGTATTATGACGGGTTATCGAGTTTAATGGACAGAAGAAAGGCGGATCTGCATGTCCAAGAATGAAAGAGACTAATGCAAATGTGTAAATAAGAGATGGTGTAAATTGGACGCTTAAAAGGGTAAATCATGGAAATGTCCAAGGAGATGATAGGATCACATGTCTGACGTTGCAGTATGACAGTGATTTAGTGAGTGTGTTGTGTAAGGTATTTCTGAGTGAGAGAATGGTTCTAAAGAACTAGGTTAAGGAAATTATTATTCCCTTGTGGGTGATTAGAGGGCACTGCAAGAATTATACGGGCATAACAATACTCAGTGTACTTGAAAAAGTGTATGTTAGGGCTTTAACTAAAAATGAGGAAAAATAACAAGAGAATGAATGAGAGAAGAGCAGTGTAGATTTAGACAAAGGGGTGGATGTGAAAAGTTTAAGAGCAAAAAGAAAATGGCTGTGATGCACTAGAAAAAGTTTATGACATATTTAGTAGCGATATAGTTAGGAGGTAGTTGAGGATGAATGGTGGTGAAGGTAATTAGTTCAGAATATCGAAGATTGTCATGGAATATGTAGATGGGAGAGTGACTGGTTTGGAGTAGAAGTGGGTTGTTGACGAGGATGTGTTAAATGTCCTTATATGTTCAGTAATTTTTTCAAGGAATGATGTGAGAAGCCTGCAAATGACAGATGATGAGCTTTGGCCAAAAGAAATGGCTTGTTAATAAAGTCTAGAGTGGCTGATATTTGTAGGTGATGTTGTTAGCTGGTGACAGGGAAAGGAGGCTGCAAAGACTGGTGAAATAGTGTTTGCAATAAGACAAAGTTGATTATGATTGTATGGAATCAAGGGTAAAGTTGTAGGTGTAAATGGAAGACAGTGTTATGCAGGAAACTTTAGTGTGGATAATGGAAGACTGGATGTAGTTAGTGAAGTAAGCTGAACAGGCAGGATCTGTGTAAAATGTATAGTGTGCGGAAGAGTCTCGAGAAGCAAAACTTATGTTGTATAAAAAGATTTGAGTCATGGCTTCTTGGCAGTAACAGCAAATGAAAGAAAATCGGAGGAAGCTATTGAAATTAATTGTTCGCAGAGTCTGAATAAGAGTTTCAAGGTGAATTTGGTTACATGTAGAAAATTGAAGATGATAAGTTGCTCTTACGACTGTATAGTTCGGAAGTTTTGGGATGAGGGAGACTGAGAAAGCGCTGGCTCATTGGTGTGGGAGAGGGTCTATGAAGCCAAGGGAAGGAACGAAACTCCTGTTCCGGTAGAAAAGGGAATTTTATGCTGTTTTTCATACTCAAATATAGATTGAACCTAAATTTCTGGGAATGACGCACACGTTTGCGATATCACTTCTGACGAAGATGGATATTGTGTTATTTGATGAAAATGGTTACAGATGTTACAGGACATTTCAACGTCGAAAAAATCCTCTACGAAGATCAGTGACTGGTTCATTTGCTTATGTTTGACGGTTGTAAAATTCTGTAAAATATGTTGTGTCCAAACCTTGTATTCCCGGACCTGAATTTGATGATTTGCCGTTTGTGTACAGACATTCAAGAATCCTTTACTTGAATTTGATTTTAATTGAGTCCTCGATGCTGTTGAGTTTTATGTCTTTCATTATGAAAATAGTCAATACTAAGTTCCTGCGTTACCTGGCATTCAACTTATATCAAATTACGTGTCTTTTCTCTTGGGAAAAATAACATAGCTCTACGTGGATATGAAAAACTTAGTGCTCGTTTGCTCGTACACGGCTCACTTTTTTTTTTCTTCATTTAGATACAGAATATTACTTCCCTCCCAGTTTAAACTTACCTGAGCATTTGTTAGCTTTGTCAGTCGGAATTAATAAGGTAAATGGCATTGTGGGTGTATTCTGCTAATATTGCAACTGATTTTTTTTTTATAAATATGTCGCACAGAGTACCTGCTGTAAGGGGCTTTGGAGTAAAAGATAATGATTTTTTGTCATCTGATTGATGAACTTGCAACCATGAACATCAGTAATTAAGTTCGTTATAAGTAAAATTATTGGAAATTTAAATTGATGTTTAGGTCTCATCTTAGTTCTCTTCTGATTCCTTCTGTCTACTGTTTGAATAGTTTTGTTCTTGTTCTTGTTCTTGTTCGTCGTGCTAATTTTGCTTTGGTAGGGATTTGCTTGTCATCCTTGGTTCCTAGGTAGGCCTCAATAAAAAATAATGATTGTTCCTATTGTTATTATTGTTGTGGTTGTTTTGTTCTTTTTATGCAAACGTAGGCACTTTCCTTATAATTCCAAAATATGTTTTAAGTAGATTTCAAAACTATGTTATTATTCTTGTTGCTGTTTTGAGTTTTATGTTTACAAACTAGGTACCTTCCCCATAATTCCAAAGTATACTTAAATAAATTTCAAAACTAATGTATCTACATCACTCTCCCCCCCCCCCCACCCCCCACATAGAATTTAAAAGTAAACCTGAAACGGATGGAATTACGAAGGAAGCTGTCCCGCCACTGTTATCATCGTAAATATCCCAATCTTCATCTCTACGTTTTTCATTTTTCTTTTTTAAAGGATCTCTCGTTATCCAAAGAAAGTGTGCAGGTGTGCTTCCAGTTCGAATCCGATACTATAAAAGGATTGAAAGTCAATCGGTCTTTTCTGACATCCGTCAGGTGTTCGATGTGAAATTTATACATGATAAACGCTATCGGCTGTGATTGGTGACGTTTGCTGGTATTGATAGTTTCACCTGAACTCACACACACACACACACACACACACACACATACACATACACACTTAGACAAACTCACGCAGTCATAAGCCTTTGTACATGAACATGCTTGCTTACCCACACAGTCACATGCACACACACATATATAATATATATATACATACATACATACATACATACATACATATACATATATAGCAAGGGCACATATACACATCTGGACACAAAAACATTCATACATATACACGACGCTATGTATGGTATCTCAGCATGCTAGAAAGCTTTGTAAATTTACCATCTGTAAAGGTAAATAAAACAACCGAAATTAAATGATTTTTATTTAGAAGGTTAGATTTAGGTAAACTAAGCAGATCCAATAACACTAGCTTTGTTGGTTTCTGCTCGTATTCAACCTTGTTAGTTTTCTGTAAAAGAAACTATTGTGCCAGCTTTGTATGTCCGTCCGCACCTCCTTCTGTCCGCACTTTCTCTGTCCGCCCTCAAATCTCAAAAACTACTGAGGCTAAAGGGCTGCAAATTGGTATGTTTATAATGCACCCTCCAATCATCAAACATACCAAATTGCAGCCCTCCAGCTTCAGTAGTTTTCACTTTATTTAAGTTAAAGTTAACCATGATCATGCACCTGGCAACGATATAGGCCAGGCCACCACCTGGCCGTGGTTAAAGTTTCATTGGCCGTGGCTCATACAGCATTATACCGAGACCACGGAAAGATAGATCTATTTTCGGTGGCCTTGATTACACGCTGTACAGAAAACTCGATTGTTCGGCGCAATTTTTACTTGTTTTTGAATATCCTAAGCCCCTGTTGTTCCGTAGGTTAAAGCAGCCTAGTTATGATTGTCAAGTGGAACTTGATCCACTGCTACCCTCATCATATTAAATTTTTTATTCACTTCTCATCGCTCTTGCATGTTTATCAATACCGTTATATACGTCTTTCATCCAAAATGGAGAGAGAGAGAGAGAGAGAGAGAGAGAGAGAGAGAGAGAGAGAGAGAGAGAGAGAGAGAGCCACTGGCTCTGTCCATTCCGACAATGGATTAATGTTGGAAAGATGAAGGGTAGTTTTCGAATTCCTCCATGAACATGAAGATTGATTTCCAGAGTTGTAGGATGCATATCGAAGATAGCCAGTAAAGAAATGAAGATCAGAATGCTAACACGGCAAATATGGGATAGATAAAACTGATGCTGTTAACGTCTACTGCTCCTACTGTTGTTATTACTTTTATGAATTTAACTGTCATTCCCGCTCATGGTCTGCAAGGAACTTAGGCCGTCCTGTGCCTCCCTCCCCCTCCTCCGCTTCTTTTTAAAAGTTGTGTTAGTCATACGTAGTAAAAGGTTACTCCGTCATCACCTCTTGACGTAGCTTTGCCAGTGCCCTCGCCCGCGAAGTATCGGTTGCAAAGTGATTTCTGTTATCGAACGGAAACCAATCGTATGACCCGTTGCGCATTATTTTAGAAATTCAAGGTTATGTCTGGTTTTGCTTTGCGATTATTTTTTTCTTTCATTTGAGTTCATGTCTAAATTGCCCTCTATGGATAGTGGTAGTGTGGAAGATCGAGAAGGAAACATTGCTGAGAATAATATTATTATTCAGGGGATGAACACTGTTCATATAGAACAAGGCCACAGGGGCAAATGACTTGAACTGAGAAAAAGTTTCGAATAGGAAACGGAGGTCTGTTTCTCTGCTTTAATAGGTCTTTGAGTCTTTTTTTTTTTATAGAAAATACTGACAATTTTAGGAAGCCAGTTAGCATTAGATTGGAACCAAATAGTCGATGCTTGTGGGAAACACGAATATAGCTAAAATTAAATCTAAAGAAATGACGTAATCCAGAAACTTGTTCAAGACAGAAAAATTGCCTTCCAGAATTAATGAGCATTCTTTGATATCTAAAGTTGATTTTGTCGGTCATCTTCTATTAGTTTAGCTAAAGTCTAGGAACTGCAAAGGAAAAACGCAAGAACAGTGATAGGTCAGTTCAGTTCATGGTGAGGGAGTAGTTGCCATATGCCACTAGATGATTGATTTGTGTAATTTCTGTCCCCGCAGACCACAGCGACCATCCCACTACCCGTCAGGATCTGGATACAGTAGGTACAGGAGGAACTTCCGGAGTGGCGATGAGTAAGTCAAAGAATGGAGTACCTTTTGCAAACACGAATCAGACAGCTTTTGGTAACACGTAACACCTTCAAGTAGGCCACGTATCTCCCCCTCCACCTCCCTAGGAGTCCAATTGACTTCTTCCGTAGTGGCTTAAGTTTTACATGATTTAAGCGCGTTTGGGTAGTTTTTAAAGCCAACATATGCCCGCAGTAGCCCCTGCCAGTTTTGATGTTAATGGACAGGAGAGTCAAAACGGCGTTGTCAGATTAATGTAGATGGTAGGAGCAGATTGAAGAGCGGGGTTTTAAGTGCGATCTCATGTCGATTTAGGTTGTCATAACTCTGAATTTAGCGCGTAGTTTTGTAGACTTCATAGATCATCTTACTGACTTTTTGTAAGTTCTCTTATGTAGAACGAACGCTAGGTAGGTTTGTCGTTTTTCTTGTAGCAGCTTCGTTAGAGAAAATTATGGACCAAATTTATAGGTAGTTTATGTATGCAAGATATGTTTGTACATATACATGATATAAATTTTTTGTGTTGTTTTCCACACACACACACACACGATATTATATATATATATATATATATATATATATATATATATATATATATATATATATATATATTATATATATATATATATATATATATATATACATATACACACACATATTTATATATATATATATATATATATATATATATATATATATATATATATATATATATATATATATATATATATATCAGACAGAAAGATATTGAAAGACGAACTCTGGAGAATCATTCATTTGATAGTGACGAGGAATCTCTGTCGGTGCAAATCATTTTGGAAACAACAGGAAAGCTTGGGGTTCAAATCATTGTGAGAATGAAATTCAGTAACTTGAAAAAGCTCAAAATATTAGCAAGAAAATAGGCTCGGAACAAAATAACCTATTTGGATGAATATACACTGTTTCCCTTCTATAATATTAATCCAGTGTTGATCAATATACACAATTTTCCCCACTTGAGTTAAACTTTAATTTAAATCAATTTCACTGGCTATCCCAAAGTGTCCAGTTGGAAATGTGACGACGATGAAATCTTCAGTAGTCATGAGTCAGTTGAGTAGCTTTTTCTATCTTCCAATTTGGGTTATTAAGTTATGTCCTGCTTCAAAAGGAAGACCAGCTTTTATTCGTACGTTATTTTTGTTATTCGCACTGGGATTTTGTAAGGAGGACTCAAATTTCATAATCATAGAGTAACGTGGATATTCCCTTGATATCTGTTGCCTACTTTTAGTTTTCTTAAAAGCGCGTGCACATACATACACACATTATATATATATATATATATATATATATATATATATATATATATATATATATATATATATATATATATATATATATATAGATTTAAATTATGTTAAAAGTATTTATTGCCATAATCATTTACACAGTACTTCTTGTACTTGCCAAAACATATTTTCACTGTCCATCGAAAATCGAAAAAGTTTATCCTCAAAATTTCGTTTTTCTTGACTTCAGTTCTCCTCTAAGTCTCCTCTATATAAGAGAAATTGGCCTAGTGTCTATTCCCTCTTTCCAAGATTAACTTAGTTAATGTGTAATTGCGTTGTATTGAAGTTTGTGTTTTTTTGTGCTTGTGTTTTTAGCTTTATTGGTTACATCTAGGATAGTTTCCATTCATATTCTAATGATGTACATTAAACTTACTGAAGAAACTTGCATTGGAAAGTAAAATACTGTTTTGTGAATGAATTAGTCCTCAGAATCAGATGAAATCATGTACCTCTTGACAATTGGAATTCAAATTTTCTACATTAGAACACTCAGAGAGGCAAACAAGTTACTTCTTATTTGATGTCTTTATATTAATGCATTCCTTATAACAGTGTTTTTTTTTATTGATATTTAAAATATTCGCTGCACTTACGGTATTTACTATGCATTTACTAATTAAGCTTTGCTTCCTCCAAACAGGACAGGTCCATTAACAGGGTTTCCAGGATTTTCATCCCCAAGGAGAAGCTCCTTTAATGCAAGGAAAGGAGGCCCTAGAGGTTTTGGAAGCAGTGGTGGGTCCTCTGGTGGATTTCCAGGTCTTGGCGGTCCAGAGGCCTTCCTAGAGCCTGCTACCACTGAGAAAAGCGACTATGAAGAAGTGCTTGACATCCAGGGATTCAAATTTCCCGGTAGCGGGGGATTTGGGGGTGCTAGTTCTGCAAGTGCAAGCTTCGGAAGTGGGAGGGCAAGAACCACGAGAGGAAGGAAGGGTGGCGCAAAAGGAGGGGGTAAAGGGGGAGGCACAGACTTGGCTGCATCATTTTCATTTGGCGGGAGTTCAGAAGGTGGTCTGCCGCTGCCCTTTGGTCAAGAACCACCAATAAAATTCCCTTTCACCGGACCATCAGCAGCAGGCTTCTCAGGTTCAGCAGGAGCTAAATTCAGCGGCTTTCCTGGTGGGCCACCATTTGGTCTAGGCCAAGACACCGGCGGACTGCCCGGCCTAGATCTTGGAGGCCCGACCAGCGCAGAGTTTGGCGGATCAGCTTCAGCTTCCGGTTCCGGTTTTCGTGGCCTAAAAGGAGTGAAAGGACCAGGCTTTGGCGGGGGATCGAGTCCTTACTTTGGTGGCTCCCCCGGAAGCTCCCCTGCTAACCGAAATACATTCGGTTTCCCTTCTCCATCAATCACTTCGTTTAGCGGGTCACTTCCCTCCGGTGGAGCATCATCGGCGAGCAACCCATTTGGCACAGCAGAATTTTCAGCGGCTGGTGGTGGGAGCGTCATCTTCCCTCAGCCGGGGAAGCCGTATGACATCAACAGCATGTTTCCGCAACCCATTGACTCTGAGTCTCCAGTTGTGTTCCCCAACAATCTTCCTTTTGATATAAGTGAATTTGTCAAAATATTTGGTGATCCTGCGACGACCACACCCAAGTAAGTCTTTTGATAATCAGTTATTTTGCTGGGCATAACTTTGTTTGACTTGAGATGCAAATAAAATGAAAGCTTTACTTTAGTGAAAGTTATTTATACAGAAATTATCATTCATTTGTTTCCTAAACCTCCCTTTCTTGATAATTGCTTGATTCTGACTATCTTAACTTGAAGTTTGACTTGATGTACAAATGGAAATAACGGGTTTTCTTTATTGAATCAGATGATTTTACGGCACTCTGGTATTATTCGTTTTCAGTAAAGTGCGTTGATAATTAGTTTTTAATAATTCTCAGAATTTACGTGAGAGTTTACTTCATTATATTCAGACGAGGAGTTCGAATGAATGTTATGATTACAAGTTAAACAGTAACGTTTTGATCATTTATATTGGGTAAGGGTATCCTTAAAGTATAGGAAATACAGCTTATGAAGCAAGGCGGCAACAGTGTGCTGTAAGATTAAAAGTATCGAAAGAATGTGAATGATTAAAGAGATTATGTCTTAAACGCCATTTATTGGAACTGGTTAGTTACTGATGCGTCGGAAGTGCTTCAGATTTCAGCCGTATTTATATTCTGATTCGTGTGCAGTTACTGATAAATAATACCTCAACTTTCGGATACGATAATATTTTGATTATTATTTGTATATTGATTAATATTGATTCAAATTTCGGATGGTTCGAAGTACTGATTATACGTAATAAATTTTGCCTCAGATTTCGAAAATGTAGATAGGTCTGTTACAATTTGATTATTAATAAATATTACGTGAAATGCCAGATGTGTAGGTATTTTATTGGTATTTAATTACTGATAAATTAAATGATAATCCTTGGGAATTGATAAGAAATGTATAACGAAGAAAAATATCCCAAACGGAATTCAGTATGACAGATCATGGTGTCTCGTCTTACTCTCAAATACAGATATTTTAAGTATTAAAATAACAATTTTCAGTTCTACGATTATACTCGGTATATAGCCTCGCATGAAGTAGCAAAAATGTTTGTACATCTAAGACTCTTGTTACTTTTATATTTGCCACTACTACTCTGGCTCCATTGAGCATTACTGTTCTTGGCAAGGTCTAAAAAATTCTTCAGACCTTTGTTCTTAGGGTGCGAAGAAACTTTCTTCTAAAACGCCTCTCCTCAGGTCCCCCTGGCCCCCTGTCTTGGGTCCTGGGCATTTTCCTTACCTTTTCATTCATTTACAAGTGTTTTTAATTCACTTTTCTCTCCTCTGGTTATTTTTCTTACTTTTTCATTCATTTACAAGTGTTTTTAAATAACTTTTCTCTCCCTGGTTATTTTTCTTATTTTTCATTCATTTACAAGTGTTTTTAATTCCGTTTTCTCTCCCTGGTTATTTTTCTTATTTTTCATTCATTTACAAGTGTTTTTAATTCACTTTTCTCTCCCTGGTTATTTTTCTTACTTTTTCATTCATTTACAAGTGTTTTCTCAATTCCCTTTTCTCTCCCTGGTTATTTTCCTTACCTTTTCATTCATTTACAAGTGTTTTTAATTCACTTTTCTCTCCCCGGTTATTTTTCTTACTTTTTCATTCATTGACAAGTGTTTTCAATTACGTTTTCTCTCCCTCAAGACCTCCTAACAGGGTGACATCTTCCGAGGATATCAACAAGGTCTTCAGCAGCAGCCACGAAGAAGAAGAGTACGACGAAGAAGAGTTTTATCCCGTGTTCGGAGAAGCTACGAGAAAAACACCCGATATAAGAAGAGGTGATTTTTGTTGGTCCTTTCGTTTTGAATCAACTAAAACGAATCAGCTATAGTATATTATTATTATTATTATTATTATTATTATTATTATTATTGGCTTTTGCAGTCATGGGCGTCGCAAGGGTGGGGGAAGTTGGCCGCTTGGTATTGGCAAATAAAAAATATTCAATTTTGAAAATCGTAGTAGTGACGAAATGTAACGGAGTACAGTCTAACCTACAATTCATGGAAACTGCTACAACCAATGTTTCTGTAATTAAAAACTACTGAAAAAGTATAGCATTACGGTGTAAGAGTAAATCACAATAAAACTTGTATGAAGGCAAATTTTAGACTTTCCTCGACGCTTTTCTGAAATCCAACTTACGCCCATGGTAGTAGTATAACCGTTCAGGTTAGTTAACTTTGCTAACTTGCGTAAAATAACTGCGTAGGGATGGCGAGGAAGGGCGGAGAATATTAGCCTTGAAGTCAGGAAAAGTAATGAGACTGAGAAAAACTAATTGTAAACATTTGTTCTTTGAAGCTATTGACGTCTTTATCACTTATATTCCCAAGGTATCCCGGCGTCTAATCGTATATTTTCCAAGGTTTCCCAGCGTTTAATCGTATATTTTCCAAGGCGTCCCAGCGTTTAACCATGTATTGTCGAAGGTATCCCAGCGTGTAATAATTTTTCTACAGGGAAACTTGATTTTAATTTCGTTCTTAACTTGTGGTTCAAGTATTCATTGACTTTTTCATTCAGCCAGAGTATTGTTTGTTGAGTGGATATAAGAACGATTAAGAGCTGATTGAGGGTTTGTTTTTTATGCGCATTGAATATTGAATAATGAATGACCAGGTCCCATGGTAAGGTTTATCGGTAAAGATCTATATTGTATGAAATTTTCGTAGAGACTGTGCTGTCACAGGATTGTTTAGTTGCTTTCATCAGTATTGCTGCTTTTGTTTCTTCCAAGTTTACGGGATATATTAGAGCGTTGGCGCTTTTGTCAGTGATTGTATCTGTACTTAACATTTAGGATTTGTCAAATCATCGACACTGATTCTGTGAGTGTACTAAGATTTCGGATTGCCGAACGCTGAAATGAGGTTATTAGACTTTGAATTCATTAATATATTTAGTTTGAGATCACCTGGTATCGAAGTCCATTTATTAAACTTGTAGGATTATAGAATCATTTTAGTGACGCTGTATGCTACTTGAGGCAGAACAAGGGCCTTTAGATATGTTCAGAATCATGTAAATGCCGGCTGTTTAGTTTTAATTGCTTTCATTTGGAACGCCAGATATTCTTGGTAGATGTTTGGAACTAATATTTGTACCATTCGTCACGTTCATTTGTCCAGTAACGTAGATAATGGTTTATATAGCATTGATAAGCTTTTCTGTTCTCATTGCTGTTACTGCGGGAATTTGTTTTACTTGCTTTTAAAGAATCTTCTTCTTCTTTCGACCTCATGAGTCCCACTGTATATCAGGGGCGGCCGCTCGAATCAACTTTCTCCATCTATTTCTATTCCTTGTATCTTCCTCCCCCCATCCCACCTCACCCATATCCCTTCTCATCACATCCATCCATCTGATGAGCTGACGTCCCACACTCCTGCTCCTTGTCACTGGCATGTTCTTAGCCCTCTTGATTGGTTCTACCTCCTCTCTCCTCATTACATGGCCATATTATCTCAGACGAGCTTCCCCAGCCCTTCTCGCTTTTAAAGAGTGGCTTTGCCTAATTTGCTTTTTTTTATTTAGATTTTCTTCACATTTACTGTATGTCACACAGTACTCGTGCAGAGTATTTTTCGAATAGCAATGTTTCCCTTATAGATAAAAAAGAAGCTAACGTTCTGCTTACTAGCAATTTACTCATCCAAATATGATGATGGAGGATTCCTCTTCCGGACACGTTCTTGATACAGACGAGGACGAGTAAGCGTTTTTCGGAAGTTTTTCTCGCTTTGCGGTAGACTCAGACTCATCGACTCTTACACATGTATATACATATATATATACATATGTATATATAGTACATATATATATACTATATATATATATATATATATATATATATATATATATATATATATATATATATATATATATATATATATATTAATATATATATTTATATTTATATATACATATATGTGTATATATAATATATATATATATATATATATATATATATATATATATATATATATATATATATATATATATATAAATATATATAAAATAACGTAAACATAGATGAATCTGAAACGAGAAAAAGAAAAGGATAAGATTAGAAAAAAGCAATCGTTCTACTATCATCATTGTAACTTTTTTTTGTATTGTCTCTTATTTGCGTGTTACATTATTGTTTATTGACGATAAATCTGATAAGCAAGTAAGATAAGATATTTTGAACTTTGAACGAGACGTATAGTATACTCTATGAATCACTTGTATTTTTATTTATTAATGTGCGTGCAGAGGTCATACGTTTAATGCCACTATAATCCTTCATCTGAAACAAATATTGACTTCCTATCAATTTGGAGATGTGAAACTCTTTTGATGAAGTTTTCAACTGATTTTTGTGTCTGTGAAACCCTGTTGATGAAGTTTATCAACTAGTTTTTGTCGCTGTTTATTCCTGGGATTATGAATTTGAGTCAAATTCACTATACACACTGTGTCACTTCGATTTATTTTTAATGTGTGGGAACGATTTCCTTTAGGCTGCATATCGAAACCAGCAGCCCCTAATAACGGCCGAGCCGAATGTTCCAACTATTCGGGTTGCAAAGCCGTTTGCAACAGGCGCTACCAGTTCCCTGGAGGCGAGAAGAGGCTTTTCCTGGAGTGCGACGAGGAAGATGGCCAGTGGAAAGTGGCCGGCGACCAGTGGGAGACGCTGCCGGATTGCATACGTTAGTACCACGGCTGAGGTTCTGTAGTATTTTTGAAATGTTTAAAGTTTGCGTATTTTTGGTGATTTTTTTCATCTGGCAGGAAATTCTCAAGGTTCATTCACTAATACCTAAAGCTAAACTCTCTCCCCACTCACCCCAACACAATAGTCTAATGCTACCAACCTCTGCTTGAGAGGCCAAAACGGAGGTCGATACTTGCAAAAGAATGGAGTAGTTGCTATCTACTGTAAACAAGCAAGTACTATTAAGTGTAGAAAGAAGATTGCTTTTATTTTCGTAGTAAGTATTTCTCTACACTTAAAGCGGCTTCTGCAACTTTTCTTAACTCTCACCAGCCATCTTCAGATATGTTACTTTATGCTTTTCGTTTATCCAAGAGACCGAGCAAGTTTAGTGAATATTTTCTCTCTCTATAAAAACCACTCCGAAACATTTAAAAACATTTGGTTTTCATCAGGGTTAAAGATTTACCCTCACGGGAGTGGCTTTCCCCGTTTTATTTCAAGTGCTTTAAATTAAAAAGAACACGAGCACTGACCTGTTAAATAATTTGTTGTGAAATGTTGAGAAGCCAGCAAAGTCTAGAAAATCGATTGAATTGGCCAATTGTTTTGCATTGACGGACTTTGCGTATACCCTAAAGGCAACCTGTTCCTCCTGGTTGGAAATCCACGTAATGCGTGTTCCCATTTTCTGCCTCTCAGTTCCCTTTGCTGTATTAACTACAGTCTCCCATTTTCGCGTAGCTGTTATTCAGATATGGTTGCTTTAGAATCAGCTCTTTTTCCTAATCTAGAATATAGTCACAGCAGCTTTTTCACACCAATTTAATTAACAGTGACATATTTCTTTTTGCTCTGCAATGCTTACAGTCCTTTACAGCTGATAATTGAATGGAATTATTTTGTTTCTCTTAATACCCGAATATACCCTGGAATGAATTTCTCGTCTCCCTCGAGCAGCTATCTGTCGACCTCCATGTCAGAACAGCGGAATTTGCCTGGCTCCTGATGTCTGTGACTGTCCGGATAACTGGGAAGGGCCCACCTGCGAAATTCCCAAGTCTCCGGCTAAGAAGGAGTGCGCCTCCAAACCTCCAACGCCCATGAATTCCAGGATTCTCTGCAGCAAAGAGTAAGGACTGATGCCACTGCGCTTTCTCCTCCCGCCCTCTCTCTCTCTCTCTCTCTCTCTCTCTCTCTCTCTCTCTCTCTCTCTCTCTCTCCTCCCCCTCTGACCTGATCTCTCTGATTCTCTCTTTCTCTCTAGCCCACCTTCTGACTTTTACCCCCACCTCTCTCTCTCTCTCCACTCTCTCTCTGGATCTCATTTCTCTCTCTCACTCTCTCTCTTCTTTCTTATCTCTTTCTGACCTTGTACTGTCTACTCATTATTTCTTCCTCTCTCTCTCTCTCTCTCTCTCTCTCTCCTTCTTTCTTATCTCTCTCTGACTTTAAACTATCGTACTCATTTCTCTCTCTCTCTCTCTCTCTCTCTCTCTCTCTCTCTCTTTTCTTATCTCTCTCTGACTTTATACTATCAGCCTCCTGACTTTATACTCTCTCTCTCTCTCTTCTTTCTTATCTCTTTCTGACCTTTTACTGTCCTACTCATTTCTCTCTCTCTCTCTCTCTCTCTCTCTCTCTCTCTTCTCGACCTGAGTCTACCCTCCCCCCCAACCTCTCTTACTGCCCCTGATTCTTGTTCTCTTCCTGACTGTTTACCGTCCTAATTTCTCTCTCTCTCTCTCTCTCTCTCTCTCTCTCTCTCTCTCTCTCTGTTCACGCTCTCTCTCTCTCTCTCTTCTTTCTTATGTCCTACATTTCTCTCTCTCTCTCTCTCTCTCTTCTCTCTCTTCTCTCTTCTCTCTCTCTCTCTCTCTCTCTCTGTACTCATCTTCTCTCTTTAAACTATCGTACTCATTTCTCTCTCTCTCTCTCTCTCTCTCTCTCTCTCTCTCTCTCTCTCTCTCTCTCTCCTTCTTTCTTATCTCTCTCTGACTTTAAACTAGGTGTTTTCTCTCTCTCTCTCTCTCTCTCTCTCTCTATGGTGTGAACTTGCTTTGTATTTTAAGATTTGTGCTTGTTTTGATATTTATACAAGTGTTTCCTTCTGTAGCTTCAGTTCACGCTGTTATACACGTGTCAGCCAAAGCCCACAATGGCTCTTTTCTCAAGAAACGAATAGATTCTTTCTTAATCACTGGGCTGAGGAATCATGAGACATCATCCCATCTCAGTGGTAGTGATTTTGCAATAAAATATCGGTCACATCAGACATTGCATCATTTTTGGTTAAAAATCGGGTCATTCTCTGTCATCCGCTATTATGTTATTCTTGGATTTTGCTTTTAATTTGAACTGTAATATTATTTAAACTGAAGTATGAAAAATAATTTAATTATGCGTAAGCATTCTTCTAATTCTTTTATTATATAATCATTATTTAGTAAACTAAACGTCCACCAGTCTAATAAGTGCTCTCTCTCTCTCTCTCTCTCTCTCTGTTTAAAATGAGTGTGTTCCTTATCAGTCTGGCGACCGATTTCAATTCACTCTTTAACCCGTCTTCCAGCGAGTGTATAGCCCGTTGTTACGAAGACTTCCATTTCGAGGAGGATGTTACCCGACTGACTTTCAAGTGCCTCGATGGAGACTGGGTTACCCCTAATTCGCGGTGGACCGAGACTCCTGACTGTGAACGTAAGTTTAACTCTTATTTTCTTCCCACCCTTCTTTTGAATTCTTGATAAATCGTTACATACACACTTACACACACACACATATATATATACATATAATATAATGTTTTTATGTATATAGAACCCATATTTCTTTCACTTTCTATTTCTAACAAGTGTTTAGTGTGCGCGTATTATTTTCCATGTTTAAGAAATGGTAAATGTCTCTAAACAAACGTAGGGATTCATGGACCTACAAAATCTTGATATCACTAACGCTTCATTCATGGACTGTATGTACTGGAAGTCTTATTTCCTTTTCAGATTGTTCATATTCTAGTATCGTATATCTCAGAGCAATTACTATAGGAATATTTCCTTTAAGCTTATATTTAAAGAATAATATTTCCAATTATTAAGAAGAAAGGTCGGATACTCTGATATCAAGTTTGTGATTAGACAGGCGAAATAATACAAAGTTTTATTATTATTATTATTATTATTATTATTATTATTATTATTATTATTATTATTATTATTATTATTATTATTTACAGCCATCTGCGATCCTGCTTGCATAAACGACGGCCGATGCATTGCTCCCAATGTATGTGAATGTACACAAGAATTCAGAGGACCCATTTGCCAATATCGTAAGTTGAGATTTTTCTCATGCACTTGAGTTATTGTTTATACATTACATATATATATATATATATATATATATATATATATATATATATATATATATATATATATATATATATATATATATATATATATATATATATATATATATATATATATCAGAAACGTAAATTATACAGATATCCGTCATTTCATTCTTATAAATTATTTCTTAAGTAAATTTTTTTGCAAAGATGTCAGATACTCTTGCTTTGGTCAAAGTTTTCTTGTCTTTTAAGTGAACTTTAAATTAGTCTACACTTATTTTTCATTTTAATTAGCTTTGAAATTACTAATTTTTAAAAAATCTTACTGCCAAGCTTTGTCAATTTTTTCCTTCCTTTCTTTAACCTTACTCTTGAAACCTTTCACTCTTTGATACATGGGTAATGCTTCCTATGGATGTAAACCCTCTCCATAAGTACTGTCCTTTTCTTTTCATCTTCAGCCCTCATCGAAGTCAGGGCCTTGAGTAGCTTGTCCTATCTGCTTGAGAACAAGTAATAAAAGAGTAATTATCTTCCAAACAGCCATCAGCAACTGCGACCCCAAAAACCTCGGATTCAACGGAGGCTACAACTGCTCTGGCGAAGGGATGGAGTTCGGCTGTGCCCTCTGGTGTCCCAAGGACGTCGACTTCGAATTCCCCCCTGCCGAGTCCTACAAGTGCGACTACGCCACCAGTGTGTGGACGCCCTCACCCATACCCATGTGCGATTACTGTAAGGATAATTGATTGTTCTTTTCACTTAACTCTATATTATTGATATAGAAATCATGGATAAAAAGCAAAGGTTATGTCGCCTGTCCTCTGTTGTTATTTTATTTTGTTCTTATCTGGTGTTATTGGTGGTTATTTTCATCTGGTGTTATAAGTAGTTACTCTTATATGGTTTTATTGTTAGTTGCCTTATACATTGTAATTGGCAGTGGTTCTTAATTTTTGGCTATTAGTATTTGTTGCTATATGTTGTTAGCTGTTACTTGTTGTTATTGACAATTGATTACAAGTAGGATGGATATTGCCTTATACATCATGGAACGCCATGTGTGAAAAAAAGTCAAGAAAATTCAAGATAATTAAATTTCCAACAGAGGTATCTCTACAAACAAAAATATACACACACTGACATTTACTTAAAGCCAGAAAAACTCAATTCTGCATTGCATGTGGAAGTGAAGCAGTATTTCAGCGTCTTGTAAGACTTGAGCCTCGGCACACCCTGGAAGATTATTGCACAGTTTTGCAGTGAAGGGAATACAAGACCCCTGGCATTAGCCAGTTTGACAGTGTGGCGCATAATGTATTTCGAGTATCATGCACTATGCACTAGCTCCTGTGGCGAAGGCATTGCAGGGCTTAAAAAAAATTCCCTGTTGAAATAGAGGTTATGGAAAATGACCAAACTGGATATCTACCGACATGCACACTAGAAAACAATATTTCAGCGATGGTGGAACAAGATATTAATATTAACATTGTAAACATGCGAAACCTCACGGATACTGCTTAGTTGTCTGATTGCAAAAGACGATATGTTTTTCAAGCGATGTGAAAAAGTGAGCTTGGAGGTAGCAATAAGTATCTTGAAACATTCAGAATCGTTTAGTACAACCATAGAGTTGGAGGACGGTATGCAGTGGAACAATGAAGTCTTAGTGTTGGTGGGGTCGAGCCTCGTACCTCGCTGACAGGTCTGCAAATCTCTTATGAAACTTTTAACAATTTAATTTCGCATTTAGTTGGAGCAAGTAATTAATCCTTATCTGTTGTCTCAGTTACCACGGCCAGTAACGCCTTCGTTGGAGCAGACGTAACCAAAAGTGGCATCATCTGTATACTTTACTGTTTTATTTTCGAGGCCAGCAATCACTAGTAAAGTTTAAAAACAACAAAGGCCCCGAAATTACCCTGAGGAACACCAGACAAAATAAGTTCAGACTGAGAAAACCATAACCAATAAATCTTCTGCTTACCACTTGAAATACTGTGAATGGAATCTGTTAAGGAGCCTCCAATTTTTATTTTACGAATTCATATGCATAAGAGCCTTAAAGTTCATTCAGATGCTGTGTTAAAGTAGTTTTGATGAAGTCTAGACTCATGCCCTTTATAGATGCTGTATAGGATGTACCAATTAGATTTAATAGGACATAACAGGTACCTGATTATTTTGGAGGCGTTCTAACTTAGGATCAAGTGTATAGATTCGGGTAAACTGTATTAATTCAAAGGCTTGGAAATCAGTTTTCAGGAGGATTGGTGATGTAGACTGACCTAATTCTTGCGCCATTCACAAACAACCCTTTTGAATAGCCATGGTATTGCATTGTCAACGGTACTCATTTGTTTCCAACATTTTTGTGTAAAGTATTGAAAACTGAGCAGAACGTCTTACATTCCAGTCGTAATCATTCCTACTGGCAGAAAATTGATTTTTTTGGACAATTTCTGCTAATGAAAATAACAGATATTATGTTGAATCATTTCACTCTCTGTAGACTTTGACATTTTCTTCCTTTATTTTTTGATCAATAATCGTGGTGTCAAGTACTTATTCTCCCAAATTTTCCTTTCAGCTTTCTTGTCCTTGATAACTCCAGACCCCTTGATATTCCCGTCAATTAATGAGTATGAACCAATCCCATTGCCGCTTGGGCCCAAAAAATCCCCGGGCTCCTGTGTCACCTGGTCTGGCTCTCATTACAAGACCTTCGATGGAAAAATATACAGGTTTGAGGCTTTATATTATTATTATTATTATTATTATTATTATTATTATTATTATTATTATTATTAGATTTGTGATGTTTACAGTGTTTAGTCTAAGCCAAACATTGAAGGTTTCCTTTTCCGCTTTCAAACATCATCCTACTTTATCCTTCCAGCTTTGAGAGTTCTTGCCCATACACCCTCGTGCAGGATCCCACTCATGGAACTTTCAGCATCAATATCAAGACGGTTGAAGGATGCGAAGGACACTCCTGCCAAAAGGAGATCCATATCTTCCTGGAGGACGACCAGTACGTCCTCCAAGCAACAGGTAAGACATCAGGGCATGACGTCACAACCAACAGAGTGACTCTGACGTCTTGGTTGATGGTCTGTTTTCAAGAATTAATACGAGATATCGTTGTGAAATCTATTTATACTTTTATTTTTAATTTTTTCTCTTACTTTATCAAAATATTTTGGTGGCTGATGTTACATTTAGAAGAGTCAGATCAACTTGACTGTGGGAATTCATAGTTGGTGTTTATGGTCCCAAGAAGTAACGAAATATAGCATTCTTATATCTGTTTTTACTGTTAGTAGTATTGTATGTTTTTCTTTGAATTTACAAATAAGAATGTAGTGACTGAGATTTTACGTAAAAATGGAATCAAATCAACTTAATGTCGTTTCGCTGTAAAAGTGACTAGATCAATGTCTAACGAAAAATTCTTCTTTAATGTTCTGTTTGGTGCACTAGTGATGTTTTGACATTTGATTTGTTTCCTTTGTTGCAAGAATAAAATCTGTTTTTAGACATTCACACAGGGCCTTAGAGCAGTTTATAAACAACCCATTAGTCATGATAAAGATCATCACACACGCTTTCAAGAAAATTATTGTCTAAATGTTGACCTCATTATGATTTTTCTCTTGTCATCCATTCTTTAACCAGAGTCGGGTCACCCAAGTTTGGCCTATCATGACACCAGTCTAGCCATTCCTGGTCAGATGAACGGGGTCGTCTCCGAGCGAGTGGCTCATTTTGTTGTGATCAAGGTGAACGACCTCGGCCTCACTATCAAATGGGACATGCAGGTAAGATAGTTAGAACAATTAACCATAAAAATCTAATAGTAATAATAGGATAGTTCAAGCAGTTATCTTTACACATGTGATAGTGATTGTAGACTGGTTCAAGCAATTAACCTTACAAATCTGATAGTGATAATAGGATAGTTGAAACAGTTAACCTTACAAATGTGTTACTGATTGTAGAATGGTTAAAGCATTTAACCTTACAAATGTGATAGTGATAGATAACAGGATATTTGAAGCAGTTAATCTTACAAATGTGATAGTGATAACAGGATAGTCGGAACAATTAACCTTACAACTCTGATAGTGATAATAGGATACTTAAAGCAGTTAATCTTACAAATCTGATATCGATAGTGGAATAGTTAAAGCAGTTAACCTTACATATTAGATGTAAATATCTTACGATGGTGAAACTGCATTTTTGATCCAGTGATGGCAAGTCATTTTAATTTTTATTGTTAGTGGTAAAATAAAGATTCCCGTAACCTATCCCTTTGGTTCGTGTTAAAAACCGATCTGACATCCAAGGTTTTCTTCGTCATTATTATTATTATTATTATTATTATTATTATTATTATTATTATTATTATTATTATTATTATTATTATTATTATTTTCATTCGTTCCAGACATTGGTAAAAGTCGGAATAAGTATGCTTATTTACATTATATTACTCACTTATAAAGACCATTATTATTATTATTATTATTATTATTATTATTAGTAGTAGTAGTAGTAGTAGTAGTAGTAGTAGTAGTAGTAGTAGTAGTAGTAATTCATTCATCTCCTCCCTTCCAGACATTGGACAGTCGAAATATGCAGGCTAACATAGATTATGCTATGCATTTATATTTATCACTATTATTATTATTATTATTATTATTATTATTTTTATTATTATTATTATTATTATTGGTAGTAGTAGTAGTCATCCATCTCCTCCCTCCCTTCCAGACTGTGGTGATAGTCGAAATCAGCGAGCTCCTCTGGAACCGAACGAGCGGTCTTTGTGGCCGGCGGGACGGCAACAGGGAGAACGACTGGAGTTACTCCGACGGAACTCCCGAGATCAAGATCTCGAACTTCCTGCAGGCGTGGCAGGCGAAGACCCTCGAAGGTTAGTTATAGTCAGTTAGTTTGGACGCAGCTTATACAAAATATGTTCCTTGAAATACACTGGAATTGTCAGGTCTGTAGGAGTACCTTTGGAGACCTAGAGAACTGGACTGCATAAATGTAGCCTACGCGCATTATTATTATTATTATTATTATTATTATTATTATTATTATTATTATTATTATTATTATTATTAAAATGGTAATTGCTCCGTTGTAATAAAAAAGATGATAAAAGGTAGACATAAGATTTAATGGAAGTGAAAATAACAAGTCAACACATATATGTAGCGGCTGAAATGAACTAATAAATATGAAATTATAGTCAAATTTTCATTAAATTATCTCGGACAATTCCAGCACAAATGAAGACATCAGTGATTGATAATTAACATCTGTTTCTTCACTTGTAATCTATTAGTTACTTTGTGTGTCTGTGGTAAAACATGCAAGTAGATACTTAAAATGCCTCAAGAATGAGGACGTTAGAAAAACTAACCGAAGATGACAGCAGAAAGTGGGAAAATTGATTATTGAATCGTTTCCTGTACAGTTCTTTGTTAATTATTACTCACTAGTCCACGTATTCGGCTTTGTGGAATTTAGAATCTGATGGTTGAATGGTTCCAATCATTTTAGTAGGGCATATTTTGCATAATTATATTAGTATGGCACCTCAAAATCAAAAGATGGATTAAAAAGTGTAGCTTTTATAAATCAGCCTCTCTCTCTCTCTCTCTCTCTCTCTCTCTCTCTTGATAACTGCCAAGTGAAAATCGATAACCCGGACACTTCATGGTTTAGTACCTGTTTTTTTCTTCTTCTTTCTTCTTCTCTTCTCTTCTCTTGCCAAGCTTAGGGATTCCCTTCTTGCTTCTCTTTTTTTCCCGACTCCTGTAACCTTTCTAACTTTGAGGAACAGGTCTATAATTTTTTTTTCTATCATCCCCGAACAGATCGTTGCCTGGAAACGCCCATGGTGAAATCCCCTTGCAGTCGTCACACCGTGTCCTCCCAGGCCACGACTTTCTGTGACAGACTCAAAGATGACCCCAGATTCGACGTCTGTCGTGAGGTCAGTGCAGATTTCATTTATTGGGTTCTTCATATAAAAGGATATATATGGTGGCGTCGTAGAATAATCATGTAGGTATGTACGTATGTGTGGAGCCGACTGGTGAACCGAACGAGGGGCGGTAGTAGGACCTTCAAAAAGTATACTCGATGGTGATGTAATTGTTATTCTACTTGGTGATTAGCCATTCCTCACTTTAGGTCTCACCGAATCCTATAGTTCACTCTGTAATCTATTCTTCGCGAGGCGCGTAGCTCATTATCATTTTAAAGATGATAAAGTTCAAGGTTTGATATAACTAATTTTGCGTTTCTTAACATTCTTTTCAAGTTGATGTAAATCATTGTCTTCTGTTTGAAAGTGGTGATCTTTTCACCATCTAACAAATGAATAAACCAAGATATATTTTCTTGATAGAGAAAAGGGCTAATTCTAACATCCAATATGAAGCATGTAACTGAGAAATAATTTAAAAGGCAAAGCAGCACGTTATATTGTATTGAATGAATGGTTTACGCTATTCAGAATATTACCTAGAAAGGCAATACTTTTCGAGGCTGAAAAAATCTAATATCATAGTGGCATGTGTTAAATTGACATCAGTCTTGTTATAAAAGAAATCATTTAAAGGTCACTTCATGGAGTTACAGTGTATTCCAACCATGGTCTTTAATATAAGATGTAAGTCGTTCAGTTAAACGTACAAAGTTTAGTAAAAGTCTGGGAGTTTTCAAGGCCGTAGAAAATTATTTAAAACGTTCAGCTAACCTTGGGTTCCGCGAAAGATGACTTGAACTTTATTGTATGTAATCAAGGCCCTTCAAACATACTCTGAGTGTCAGAATATATTTGAAGGACCTTGATTGTAACGAGTGAGAGATACGAAGTGTTGCATGGAGGTGAAAAACGTATTGAGATTCCCGTAGAGTCATGGTCATTTTATGAGGTTTCGCTAGGACCTTTAAAATGTTAGCGTGAAATTGAAAGTGGCAGGTTCTGAAGTGCTGGCAGTTTCGGGATTTAGGTGTCACAGCTTGGACTTACCAGTTAATACATTAGCTAATCAAAAACCACAATGTCAAGTCAAGTGACAACGCCAGATTGCTAAGCTGCCGGAAAATTAGATCATGATCGTGAAGTGAGACAAATGAAACTTTCCTCTACAGTCTGCAGGCAACCCAAAATAGCATCTAAAGTGGCTTTTCTATCTCAGGTCGTTGATGTCGAGCCATACCTGAGCGCTTGCCGGTGGGACTACTGCAGCTGCGAAAGCAAGGACTCGGAAACCTGCGCCTGCGAGACCTTCTCCGCTTACTTCAAGGAGTGCGCCCGCTTTGGGGTGGAGATTCCAGGGGGATGGAGATCGTCTGATCTATGCCGTGAGTTGTCGCAATTTTTGGAGATCATTGGTTGAGGATTCAAATAAAATTTTTATACTTTCATAGAAATTCGTGAATTAATTTGAACTTGCTATTTCAAGAAATTATTTTTCGTATATGGTAAGAAAAAACTGTTCATTTAGTCGTTTTCAGGTAAAATTATTCGTTTACTTATTATCATAATTATCATTTACGTATAATCATAATTATCATTATTATTGTTACAATTATTATTGACCTTTTCAACAGCCATGGTGTGCCAACACGGAAAAGTCTACAACCCCTGCATGTCAGCCATCCAGCCTCGCTGTGGGCAGCCTTCCGACAGCGTTCGTCCAGAATTTTGCGTGGAGGGGTTGCGACTGCACTGGAGATCTCGTTCTTCACGAAGGACATTGCATAGACCCCAAGGATTGCCCCTGCACATACAGGAGCAAGGAATACAAACCTGGCGATACCATACCTAACGACTGTAACTCATGGTAAGGACGAAGGGCGATAACTTGTTAATTTCTTGTTGCTGGGATCTTAGGATGCGTCCAATCTACAGTAAAACAGGTCATAAGCACATTTCGGTAACTTATCGCATAGACATCACAAACATGTGGAATACAAGTTGACGACTTTATTGGTGGTCCTAACCATTGCCTCTTACGGTTATCCAGCATTGGCCAGAGCTTAGCTGTCCACTTAAGGTCGTTGACTTGTTTTATGTATGCGATGAGGTGCCGACGTTGTGCGGTAGTTTGGGCGTACCTTATGACAGTATGAATTTTTAACCTCAAACGAAACATGTATACCGTCTTTCAGGCACAGAGAAATGGAATTCTTAGTAAACAGAGTCAAACCTTTTCTTGTAGGTTAGAATTTACATCTATTTTGTCTCGTCTTTTCTCGGTGGGGAAGACAATGAAAAGCAGTACGATTTTATATATGTTCATATATTTGTATTATGTACTTAATTTGATGCACATTATGTCATATAAGAATCTTTCACTTCAGCACTTGTCTGGGTGGGGAATGGAAGTGCACTGAAGTGAAATGTGGTTCCCGCTGCGCCGCCGTTGGAGATCCCCACTACAGTACATTCGATGGTCGCCGCTACGACTTCATGGGCAAGTGCTCCTACTACCTGGTTCAGGGAGACGACTTCAGTATCGAGACAGAGAACACGCCCTGTGCTGGGGCCGTGTCTGAGGTAGGTCGCATTTTTGCATAAGAATTTATCAACTGAATAACGTACAGCCGTTCATTCAAACAGCTGAAATGGGTTCAAGCAGTGGTAAGTGCCCTGTGCAGTTTAAATCCATAGGAAGTAAAGGCCTTAGCTATCAAGAGAACAGTGGCTCTGCCATGCACTTCCTCTGTTCTGCGGTCTTTCTTTCCCTTCCTTGTATTCCTGATTTGTTTCATTCCCGTCGGGTAAATGGCAATATCAGAACCAAATTCGAGCCAAACAGTATTTCTTCATCGTTATCCACCAAACGTCAGCAACCTGAAGGGAGCCACTCGGTCTATGTTTTCTCAAAGTTTCGTGAAAATCCCTTCATCCTCTGTGGAAATTTTTTGTTAACATGCACTCACACACAGACACAGGGATATAATGCCCTCCGACTTTGTGTGGTAGGAGATAACCCACAAAGGCTAAGGATGACGGAATGCAGCAGTTGTATGCTGTTGGGACTGAAACCTAAAGCACACTGCATACCGTTTTTATTGCTTGGTTTAGATTAAGCTAGTACGTCAAGTGTGGTAACGTGTCAAAGGAATTTGGAGGTCTGGTGTGGACCTTCGGACTCTTCCATACAAGCAAGGACGATGCCGCTTCATGCTTCATCCCCCTGTTTTCATAAGAAGCCTCGAGGCTGTGTCACACAAGAGCGTTCCCGGTATCCGTTAGCATTTAGCCCCCAAACGATGCACCTTGCAGGCAATTTTTCTTCATGTATTGGTATGAATTTTAATTCTCGTGTGTTTAATAAGGGCTACTGTGGACGACCAGTATTGTCTTACTGTGCAGAGTTTGGCGGAAAGACTGCCATGGTTATCTTCTTTAAATTCAGGGGAGGTTTACTTCATTCAACAGAAAAATCTTCGAAGTAAATCCTGTTATTCATTCATCGATCATTGTCGGCGTTGTTACGGTGTGTCTGATGCTGGAAAGAGAGACCCTAACCCATTTTTGTATGGGTTCATAAAGGCGAAATGATTTGAAACAGAATTATGCGAACCAGAAGATCACATTTGAGCGAATCGTCTTAGTGTTTCAAACAGTTAACACACAAGTTTATTGCAGTTATGCGAATATATATATAGATTTAGACGCGCAAATTCCTGTACATCTGCATAGTGGTCAACATTTCCAACGTACAGACAAGTATAGCATTAAACCGTAAGTGGAGAAACTGCTTATTTTAGTTCTGCTCAGTATACTATATACTATATGTGTGTGTTTGTTTATATATATACATATATTGCATCATCAGCCGTTTTAGCTGTGACAGCATAACTGGACATTTAGTTGACTGGTAGCAAGAAGTCGGGCTACCTGTCTACTGCTACTTTCCCCTCCTCAAGGAGAAGAGGAACCTTTAGCATGTACCTGTATTTCCGTAATGCTACAATTAATTTTTTTTATTGAGAAAACTCCAGAGGACTGTAAATACTCACCTAACACACACACACACACACACACACACATATATATATTATGTGTGTGTGTGTGCGTGTGTGTTTATATGTGTGTGTGTTTGTAAAATGCATCGGACATTCTTGTTCACACTTGCATTCATAGAAGAACTTCAGGTTTTAAACTTACCCTGCTCAAGTGACCTTTGGTTGTATGGGGATTTTATTTTGAGATTCAGAATCTCGATCAAAATGTTTTTCTGGATAAATTGTACAGTGCCATAATTTTTTCCATTTGTCCTCGCTTTTATGCATTATTACATATCTCACGTTTTAACCCCCTTTCTCTTTCTCGTGCTTCATCTCCGTTAAGAGTCTTCCATATATTTTTGTGACTTTGAATAGTTTTTCTCTTGAAACATTTTCCTGCTTCTGTTGTTTAAAACTTCTATCAGTTTTTCCCTTTTTGAATTTATGGAGTCTTCGTTTTAGCTCTCCCCTTCACCACCCGTGTTCCATCCAGAACTCAAAGTGATTACAATCGACTTTGAAAGGTCACATTTAGAAGCTTTTGAAAGGTCATATTAAAGGTGTCCTGAAACTCTTGGAAGTTTTTGAAATGTCATATTAAAGGTATCCTGAGACTCTTGTACGAAAGCATGTGAAAAGTCTTAACAAAGGGATTATGGAAAATGAAGGAATACGATTCATATAATTTATTTGTATTTTACAATATACAGGCAATAAGAACATCCTCATCACCAGTAATATTTCAGGTAATTTAGGACATCCACTATTATCGTGTATAGTAAAAATTCAGTCTATGATACTCGGATCCTAGGTCTTTAGGTTATAAATATATATATTTACTTACACCTTAAATACAAACATTTGAACAATCTTGTCGGAGGTCATTATATGAAAATGATAAATTACTGTACAATAGGTTATGCGCCTTCGAAGCATTTTTAAGCACTCTCACTCATAATGATATTAAACGTCAGTGTTGCATCATGCAGTATATTTAACAGATATATATATATATATATATATATATATATATATATATATATATATATATTATATATTATATATAATATATATATATATATATATATATATATATATATATATATATATATATATATATAATTTGAATAATATTCACCCATAATAAGTATTAGTAGAAGAAGCTCACATCCACACATAATACTGTTCATTAGTAATGTACACTGATTACACTCGGCGTAGTATAATGATTTCTACACTCATATTGACAAATAGAGTCTACGGTCAGAGAAGGACACTCAAAATCCGCTTGAGGGTCAAGGTAGGCCTATAGGTCGTGGTGTGGTCTGTTGCTAGGCTGAAGATAGACTTGCTCTTAGACCTAAGTAAATTGGGGAGGGTGCCTCGTCGGTTTGAGAATTCGTCGTCCTCAGCAGAGGAAGACGACGAGGTTGAGAGGTTGATGCTGGAGGTTGAGTAGTGGAGGTGAGGCGGTGTAACGGATAAAGGCTTGGGACCTCCTCTCCTGTGGTAGACGATCCACTGGGTGATCAGAGCGCCGCTGTCTCTCTCGACCCATGACGATCTGGTGGGACAGATTTCGCTGATGTTAATTAAGAACGCTTCTGGCAACGCGAAGTCCTACCAAGAGTGAATTGATTTTTGCTTTTATTGTTATAAACATTACACATTTTAGTATCTTTCAAAACCTGTGATTATTGCGTTAATGTCCCGTATGTAACTAGAAATTTAACCAGCTGGACTGCACAGGTATGCATGATGACTTTTAACAACTTATTCGATTTCTGTAATTTTATTCGTTGTTTAAAAAGAGTACAAGTTGTTTACACCATCCAATTTTGTGATGATTGTGTTGACATTTCTGACGAAAATTCCCATGACTAAGGCAATCAGGAAAAACTATATACAGTACAGTATTTAAACGAGCCATAACACTAACGCCAAGGGAATGGGAAAACTCTACGGTGTTAGTTTACCAATTTCACCCATATCAACAGTTTTATCATGAGACGAAACCGTTCAGTCTGCTTTAATTTAAATGCCGAGTATTATTCATTAATGTCGTTGCAACATATAGATAGGAATACTGCAGAGATAGATAGGTATTTTATGATGGCTGTTATATTGCATAATCAACTTTGTGTGAGGACTTTGATTACCAGCTAATCTATCGTTACATTATCATGTATTGCACCAATTCCTATGAAATTGTGGCACTGCAGAATTATTTTCTTGTCATTTTGATCAGTTAAATTGTGTTGATTTAATAAACGACATTAAGGTTTGAAAAGTAGTGCTGCAAGGCATCTGGCTAAAGTTAGCAATTATACAATGCTTATTGAACAGGCTTACTAATAGTGCGTATGATTTATTCATAAGGAACTTTGGTGTATTAGTGCCTATGAAATAGATATTAAGTAACCGACCACAGAAAGGAATAGATGCCAGAGAGTCTTTTGAATTAACGTTTTAAGGGAGAAATAAGATCACTACAAATGAATATGTAAGGGAAGATAGGTTCTAATATACATGTAGATTTGGTCGCATGATTTTTATTTATTTGTTTTATAAAATTATATCATGGAATCTGTGATTATTGCCCTCTCGAAGACGTTGGAGGATGTTTATTAATTGTGAAGAGAGTCATCGTTAACACTATACATCTCTGCAAAAGAGTTTAAATTTTGCGAACTTATCTTCACTTATGACCTCCCCGTAGGGGGACAGTGCCGTCAGGCACCTCATGCGGTGCAATGTACGCAATACTTAAGGGTCTTTGCAGCGTCCCTTCGACCTCTAGCTGCAACTGCTTTAATTCCCTTTACTGTGCCTCCGTTCATATTCTCTTTCTTCCATCTCACTGCCCACCCTCTCTTAACAGTTAATTCATAGTGCAACTGCGAGGTTTTCCTCCTTTCAAACTTTTACTATCAATTTCCGTTTCTGCGCTGAATTACCTTAGTTGCCCCAGTGCTTGGCATTTATGCCTAAAATCTATAAATCAATCAATTCACTTATGACCTTCGATTTACTGCGGAAATTCATGACTCAGGACAATAAAAAAAAAAATTAGAAAACGTCGGGTAATCTCAGCTAACATGATGACCGTGAAAACTTCCGTTGACGTTGCTAATATGATGACAGTTACAGTAAGTACAGGAGACGGAGAAAGACTCACTTGACTGTTGGGTGGTAGCCTTGATCCTGCAGCGTCGCAAGGAGAGCGGAGGCGCTGGGAGAAACAGGTACCGTACGGGAGTCCAGTAACGGATAGGTGGCGTGAGTTGTCTGAACCGGGTTCCCAGGGAACAGTCTCTTGAGCGAATTGGCCGGACCGTTGACGGTCAGTTGGGTACAGCGTCTTTGAGAAGTTTGAACCAGCACCAAGGTTGTTCCCTGTTACAAACAAGAGAAATATACAGATTAATTCCGTCGAGTCATTATTTAGAGAGAGTAAAAAAAAATTTTTTATAGTCTTGTAACTTTCCATTCCAAGGTTGTTTATTCCTAAAAAATATTTTGCGATGAAAACACATTTTTGTTCTTGTTTTTTATCTCAAGCATAGGTATTCTTTATCTTACCCGGCAGTACAATTACATTCTCTTACATTTACACAGTTTTTTTAGTACAAAACTACGTGAAAGTCACATTCATAACAAAAAAAAAAAAAAAAACACTGACGCATAGTACAGGATTCCATTTTAGATATGGGTACACAAATGATATCCAGTTAACTTTCCCAAGCTTAATCATGCAAGATTTCAACTGCCTTAACGATATTTGTCCGGGGGAGGCAAGTTTTCAGCAAGGTGTCACAAAACCACAAGCGTGTTTTCATTTCGTTACAGTTACGAATTTCCGCCCCTAGCTAACTGTGGGAATGTTGTTCCTCTTAACCTGTGCTAATTCAGTCTTGTCTTTATAGAAACTTTATATCGACCATTATAGTATTTAGTTTTGGACAAGAGAAGATCAGGGGTCTGTAAAAGGTCGATGATGACCTCTGGAATGGATGAGAAACTCCACTTCGTTCGATAAATTCCCGGATGTTAAAGAGGAGGGCAGTTGAACTTTTGCGGTGAAAAAACGTGTTCTCATAAGAAAGAAAGGAATAAAATAATACAGTACAACTTTGGTGCGCATTTGTGAATTATTTTGTAGTTAGTCTTTGTAATAATTTTGGTTTATTTTCTGGAAGTGCAAAGATAGAATTATATAGTAATCTATAATTTGCAATCTATATATATATATATAATATGTGTGTATATGTATGTATATATATATGTATATATATATATATATATATATATATATATATATATATATATATATATATATATAAAAATGTGTGTGTATAGTTATTAAAGTTCTAAAATATTTTACATATTTGTTTTTAAAAACTGCCATTAATCTCCATTCAAAAGATATTCGCAAAATAAAATATAAAAACAGTCAATTAGGCTCTCAATGAACACAAGATTAATTAAATTTTTTTTATTAGAGTAAAGAGTTCTATCCACCCTCCACTCCGCTCTTCCCACTTAATTACGGCCCTCACATCATCATTTCTGCTAGATTTAAGTATTCGTTGTATGTTGACCCTCCGACGAGTCCAGAGGGAATGAACATGACCACTATCCAACTTCCGTCTGCGTTCAGACTGTTGAAGTGATGGCGGCCCAGTTGCGTCCGTTGGGAAGACACAACGACCCTTTTTGAGAGTGCGCTCTCTTCCTGTCGTCGTGTAAAAGATGTCTCTTTTGATGGTCTTCAGTCAATGACATCTTGAAGGTTTCGAGAGAACAGTGGAGCTTTTTCATCCTTCCCTTCAAATGGCGTCCTTCCTTCTGATTATAGAAGCTTTAAACTGCAAATCCTCAGTGCGTCTTTTTTTTATTTTTTTTTTTTTTACTTCAAAACCTGATTAGGGGAAGAAGGACTTGACTTGGGAATTTCGAAGTTGGGTTTTCGTTTGTTTTTCTTGGGTTGTTGGTTTTAGGTGTTCTCTCTCTCTCTCTCTCTCTCTCTCTCTCTCTCTCTCTCTCTCTTTTAAGAGATACGCGTTATATATATGTAATTACGTGTATCACTGCGTACGCACTACACAGACACACATATATACTGTATATATATATATATACTGTATATATATATATATATATATATATATATATATATATATATATTTACACATATATATATATGTATATATAAATATATTTGTGTGTATGTATACATATGTTTATTACACACGGTGATTAAAATTCTCTGGTAACTGCACAGACGCTTGTTACATGGAATGAAAGGTCATGGGTCTGTTAAGGATAAGACTCAGTCAATCAATCAATCAATCAATCAGTATATATATAATATATATATATATATTATATATTGTTTGATTGATTGACTGACTGATTGATTGATTGATTGCGCCTAATTCTTAACAGACCCATGACCTTTCATTCCATATAACAAGCGTCTGTGCAGTTACCAGAGAATTTTAATCCATTTAAATGTGTGTAATAAACATATGTATACCTACACACAAATATTTATATATATATATATATATATAATATATATATATATATATATATATATATATTATATATATATATGTGTGTGTCTTGTAGTACGTATGTATATATAGCATCTTATCTTTAACAGACCCACGACCTTTGGCTGCAGTTAACATGGAATTTTAATCGCCATTTCAAAAATGCAGAGGTAGAGAAGTCTTTGTCTCTGGGATTTCTTCTTTAAATATCATGCTGCAAAATCTGTTACATCAAGCGAAGAATTGATGTTTTCTGGATTGAAGTTAATGTTCACGGAGTGTCTGGTATTTAAGATGCAAAAGTAGTCTCATTTCAAGGAGCTGGCCGGTACACATGTCCTTGTCACTCTCCAGTGCTACGTTGTAGCTTTCACAATGAGTTCATAGGCTTGAAGGGGTTAAGCTCTATCTCTTTCTTCCGTGCGTTTTTGTCCGAGAGGGCAATGTGGAGTGGATGTTTTCTTGAACAAACTCTCCTCAGGATTTTTATTCCTTTAGCCGTAATTTATCGTTTCCGCTGCTGTTTACCAGAGTTGTTGGAAGGAAGGTGGATATCATTCAACCAAGCAGTCACTCATTCTAAGGAGCTTCATGTTATCGTTTGAAATACATAATATATGTATAATATATATATATATATATATATATATATATATATATATATATATATATATATATATATATATATATATATATATATATATGTATATATATTGTGTGTGTGCATACTTACGTATAGCATATACTAATATCCACTGCATATCTTTAATCAAAATAGTTATAATTACATTACACGTACCAAACACCCAACCCATAGGAACAAGCAAAAACACGGTCAGTCTCCGAGCATCGCCCAGCGGAGATGTACATACCCACTATCCACCTGAGTCACTTTCATCATGGCATGCTTAAGAAGAAGAAGAAGAAGAAGAAGGAGGAGGAGGAATGTCTAGGTCGACGCATTCCTCCATTCCTCGTCTCTCTCTCTCTCTCTCTCTCTCACCTTATTGGAGGGCGGGCGATAGACCGAAGAGGCGTTGTGGCCTGAGGATAGAGTGTGCGCTGGGAGGAGGTGAGTGAGGAGCCCGCTGAAGGAGAGCCTCCGCCTCCTCTTCGTGTGGACTTTCAAGGTATTTCCGTCCCCGCCGACGGTGAAGCGCCGTCCGCCGTTCTGAAAGTAACGAGTTCCGGAGGCATGAGTGAAGTGCGGTTGGGATGCTGTCGACATTTTTCTGGGAACTGATGCTGCGACAGGGTTCAAAGGCAGTTGTGACACTGTGACTAGTATGAAAGTCACGTTACAACGAGAACCAGTAATTCAATCAAATAGAAGGTAGAGCAAACAATGGTTATTAATAATTATCAGTTTATGTTACATTTTTTGCTTACTATTGCTTAAATCTTTGTCTGTTTTATTATCCTAATCCGGCTATTACTACTAATGGCCTTTTTCTCATTTTTCTTTTATACCTGAATTATTATTTATTTCTTCTACATAATTTTTTTTTACACCTGAAGTAATTGTAAAAAATGATGTAGAAGAAACAAATAATAATTCAAGTAAAAAAGAAAAAAAGAAAAAAAGGCCATTAGTAGTAATAGCCGGTAATTTAAGCAATAGTAAACAAAATATGTAAAGAAACCAATAATTCAGGTCAAAAAAAGGAAAGTATAAAAAGACCTTCAAATAATGACAAGAGACCATCACAAACGACAATAAAACGGAACACTTACGATGGAATGCGAGTTGTTCGTGGGCAAACAAGACGACAGGGAGGGCATGGCCGGGGTACGGGCATGCAGGAGGTCATGAACTAGATCCAGCTGGGTCAATTCATCCAACAAACGATTCACCATGGCGTCTCCCTCGTGCATTGGGTAGAGCATGTCACCTGCAAGGAGACTTCGAGTCATTAGTGGACCATTTATTTTATTTTTTTTTTCGTGAAGTCAGGAGTTCGGGGGAGGGTGGTAGTTAAGGGGGAAGAGAGAAGGGGGAGAAGAGTGGGGAGGGAGAAGCAGAATGGGAGGAGGGAGTCATAGGGGGTTGATTGGTGGGGGGTCATCTGAGGCTAAACAAAGTAATAAACTCTTCATTTATCCGTAATATTCTCCTTCATAAAATATGATGTATTAGCGTCATCGTAACCATCAGCATCGTCATCATCATCATCATTCATCATCGTAATCAGGGGAGGGTTATAGTTGGGGTAGGAGTGGGGAGGGGGGGTAAAGGGGGAGAAGAGTGGGGAGGGCGAAGCAGAACGTAAGGTGGGAGGCTGAGTAAAGTAATAAACTCTTCAGTTATCCATTACCTTCACAAAAAATGATGTATTTGCGTCATCGTAACATCAGCATCATCATTATCATCATCGTAGACTTCGTCAATGTCATCGTCATTATCAATGGATGATTGTGAGAGAGGAAGTCGTTCATCCGATGGTTCATTGAATCGCTTAAAGTGACCTTTCATGAATAAATTTAACGGAACTCTTGGTTCTTGTTCTTTTCAAGTCACATTTTAATGGTATTTGTCGAGCCGTATGTATTTTACGCATGGCGTACACATCACACGTTTACGAATATATACTATATATATAATAATATGTGTATATATATGTATGTATGTACGTATGTATGTATATATATATATATATATATATATATATATATATATATATATAATATATATATATATATATATATATATATATATATATATATATATATATATATATATATATATATATATATATCTCCTGTATATTCATATGCTATATTTTTATCATTGTGGGATGTGGCTTAAGAAAAGCAATCTAGCAGTCACTGCCCAACCTACATGTATGCACGCACACACACTGTATGTGTATGTATGTATGTATATATATATATATATATATATATATATATATATATATCATACATACATACAAATACATATTTATATAATATATATATATATATATATATATATATATATATATATATATATATATATATATATATATATATGTGTGTGTGTGTGTGTGTGTGTGTGTGCGTGTAATTTGTGTGTGTATGTCAACGAAGGAAACAACCAAGGTCACGGCGTTTTTAAAGCACTTGAGTACCGGAGCACGAACGTGACTAGAGCTCAACTTAAAGATGCATAAACCGGGCATGATTTATTATCTCCCTGAAACGAAGACTTAAAAATGAGCTTGTATGATAGCTGTAAGCATTAAAACATGATTTAACAAATAATTGACTTGTCTCTTTCTCCAGAGAAGCGAATCTGGGCGTTTCGTGACAGCCTTGTAATAATAATAACTAGAACATTTGGGGATTTCCACAGCAGTTGCGATGAGTATCCGGAAAACCAACCGCAGTTTCCACAGACTTGTCTGTTCTGAAAATAAAGTTATTCTATTGTACAAACACGAATCACCTGACGCAGGCGAATTGGAGCTTAATGCGAAATACACTTAAGAGCGGCGGGGTCGTCGACTGATTGACGTAGTGCCACCTTGGAACTCTCCTTAAGAGAATCCAGGTGATTCGGGTGATTAGTTTTGGGGCTTACTTGACCTGTGAGGTCAGGTAAGCTTACGTAGCTTTCGCATTTGTAAGATGCAGCCAAGTAAGATATGGTTGTGTAGAGAGAGAGAGAGAGAGAGAGAGGGAAAATACTCATTACATGTCCTATCTGTATCTTTCTCTGACTTTTTATTGAACTTTAAGAAACAATATTGGTGTCGATGACTCTATATGTTGAATAACATAATGGAGAAATAATGACAAACCCAAGTGAATGTTTATAATAATAATAATGATCAACGAGGTAAAGAAACAGAATTTCTTCTTACGAGAGAGAGAGAGAGAGAGAGAGAGAGAGAGAGAGAGAGAGAGAGAGAGAGAGAGAGAGAGAGAGAGAGAGTTGTACCAGCTAGACAAGTGGGGGATACACCAGAAGACCAGAGACAATACAGAAATGATAAATGAAATCTTGTAAGACTTTTCATGGCAAAAAATCAGACATTTGAAAGCACAATGAACCTGAAGTATCAAATATATTTGCAATTTTCATAAAGTCTGTAATTAAACTTATAAGCCCCACGCTTCTGTGTTGTTCATTTTTTAAAGATAGACTCACCTACTACACCTTTGTAGTGAAGTGACCACGACTTGGATGCCTACCAAATCAAAACATGGTCACAGAAAATGAGTTACCTATATTGTAAGTTATCTATAAATAGTTAACACATGATATATACACCTTCAGAAGAGGCATGTGCAAGAAAAGTCTCTTCCTACATTAGAGAAATACTTCATAAGGGATGAATAAGTCGATCGAATTCAGAAGGAAAGTCCGGGTGACATCTAAAGATAAGGCCCAACTTCACAGAAGCAGAATTAGAACCTTGCAGATAAGCCACTGGTTATAGTTCTGTGCCCCGAAATACGTCAGCGTGCAAGGGGCTGTATGTATTTCTAAATTACTAAAACATTATTCAAAAGACTGAATGGGTAACAGAGGAAGAGATGGGAACAGTTATCGACATACTGTACATTGAGTTGAGATTCCGAAGATGGGAGGAAAGGATACGATGATGATTACTTTTCTCTTAATATAATAAATAATAATAATAATAATAATTATTATTATTACTATTATTATTATTTTATTATTATTCAGATGATCCCTATACATATGGAACAAGCCCACAATCGCCAATGACTTGAAAGCCAAGCTTCCAAAGCATATGGTTTTCATTTGAAAGAAGTAGTATTTCATATTTATAATTATTCCTTTCTCTGGTAATATACAATAATATTCTTTGTTTTTTAAATATAGGTATTCAACCTAGGGCAATAATGCTTTAAGAGAACATCATTTCAACTGTTCATGTGGTTTCTCTCTATAAAAAATGAAACTTCAATTACATTTGACTGTAAAGGCGATGCTGAAATGGTCTAAAAACTTCAAAGTTTTCCCTGAAAGCGTTCCGGAATTCTATCGACTCCATCTCATGGAAGGACGATAGGCAGGCTATTCGCGCATGCGCCCAACTCTATAGTCCAGTAAAATACGAACTTCCAGGTCTCCAGAAACAAGATCGGAGATCCTCCAAATCGTCTTCGAAAAATCTGATTAAAAACAAGGTGAAGAGTTTACAAATGAATTTAGTGAGCAGTTATATACTCATGAAAATAGACTAGATGGAGTCGACGTTCCATCCTTAGGCGAATTATAAAGTGGCGATATTTTCGATAGTAAAACATTTGGGAGGCAAGTTCGAGATAAGCAGGAAAGAGAATCAAAAAGACAGGAGGACCATGGAAAAAGTAGCGCAAGAAAGGTTTTGGATCGCCGGACATACCACTTGAATCAAAAGATCGGTGAAATCTCACAGGAATCCAGAGGTCTTTTCCCTGTCTTGGAATCCTTTCGTCTTCAGTGTATGGAGGCGCGGGAGAAGTGCCATTCGTGCATGCGCCAAAAGCTGTAGCTCAGTGAAGTACCAACTTCTGTCTCCAGGAACAAAGTCCGAGATCCTTCAGATCGTATACAGAAACAGGATTGTATCTATTCGAAAAACTGAGTAAAAGAAGGTAAAAAGTTACCAAATAAAGACAGTGACCAATTGTATGCTTAAGAAAATAAGGACAACATCGCCGACGCGCTCTAGACAGGCAACAGTATGTACGAGTATATTAGGAAAAGAAAAAGGAATGGTTGAAGCGGTGTTGAAATGATCCAAAATCTTCGGTGTTTTCCCCGAAAGTGTTCCGGAATCCTTCGGTCTCAAGCTCCTGGAAGCACGAGAGAAGAAACAGACGGGCATGCACACAAAGCTATAGCTCAGTAAAACTCCAACTTCAAAGTCTCCGGGAGTTCTCTCTAAACCAGGACGAAACGGAAACAAGAAGAGAGGAAACGATATCAGAGGAATGCAACCACAAGGGCGAAGGCCCCAAGGCTCTTGAAGCCCTCCGAGATTTGATGTGTCATTTTCGAAAAGCAGGGTAAAGGAATATTGTTGTATTGTCACAGACAGGACGAGAGTTCTCTCCAAAGAGGACGAAATGGAAACAAGAAGAGAGGAAACATCGGAGGGACACAACCGCAAGGACGAAGGGAAGCCATCCCTTAAGGAAGGACCTCCTCAGAGGCTGCTTTCCTGAAGGGAGGCAGGTTTCTTGCCAGGCTGTCGAAGCGGGCCTCAGGAGGACCTGAACCACGGGGTGAGGAGGCCCAGGGCACCCTAGGGAAACCATCCCTTAAGGGCACCTTTGTCAGGGGAAGGACCGCCTCAGAGGCTGCTTCCCTGGTGGAGGCAGGTTTCCTGCCAGGCTGGGGAAGCGGGCCTGGGGAGGACTTGAACCACAAGGGTGAGGAGACCCAAGGCCCTAGGGAAACCGTCCCTTAAGGGCACCTTTGTTAGGGGAAGGACCTCCTCAGAGGCTGCTTCCCTGGAGCGAGGCAGGTTTCCTACCAGGCTGGGGAAGCGGGCCTTGGGAGGACCTGAACCACAAGGGTGAGGAGACCCAAGGCGCCCTAGGGAAACCATCCCTTAAGGGCACCTTTGTCAGGGGAAGGACCGCCTCAGAGGCTGCTTCCCTGGAGGGAGGCAGGTTTCCTACCAGGCTGGGGAAGCGGGCCTTGGGATGACCTGAACCACAAGGGGGTGAGGAGGACCCAAGGCGCCCAGGGAAACCATCCCTTAAGGGGCACCTTTGTCAGGGAAGGACCACCTCAGAGGCTGCTTCCCTGGAGGGAGGCAGGTTTCCTGCCAGGCTGGGGAAGCGGGCCTGGGGAGGACCTGAACTGCAAGGGTGAGGAGACCCAAGGCGCCCTAGGGAAACCATCCCTTAAGGGCACCTTTGTCAGGGGAAGGACCTCCTCAGAGGCTGCTTCCCCGGTGGAGGTTTCCTGCCAGGCTGGGGAAGCGGGCATGAGAGGACCTGAACCACAAGGGTGATGGGACCTAAGGTGCCCTAGGGAAACCATCCCTTAAGGGCACCTTTGTCAAGGGAAGGACCACCTTCGAGGCTGCTTCCCTGGAGGGAGGCAGGTTTCCTACCAGGCTGGGGAAGTGGGCCTGGAGAGGACCTTAACTACAAGGGTGAGGAGACTCAAGGACCCCTAGGGAAACCATCCCTTAAGGGCACCTTTGTCAAGGGAAGGACCTCCTCAGAGGCTGCTTCCCTGGGAGGCAGGTTTCCTGCCAGTCTGTCGAAGCTGACCTGGAGAGGACCTGAACCACAAAGGTGAGGGGACCTAAGGTGCCCTAGGGGAACCATCCCTTAAGTAGAATAATTGAATATATGAAGTAGCGATGTATGTAGGCGTTATAGTAGAAATGACTTTAATAAGAACAATAATAATAGAATAACACGATTACTTTTTCCCCTTTAGGTACTGAGACAAATCACTTGAAATGAGGGAAATGACACAAAGCGTAACATAGGCAAGGTATTGTCAGTGATATTTAGGCTCAGAGTCTTCATACATTCTCCACATGAATATGCACGCATTCAAGAGCGCACGAACACATATTTTATAGCTATATAATAGGATAGATATCTGAAAAACTATATATATATATTACACACACACACACACACATTATATATATATATATATATATATATATATATATATATATATATATATATATATATATATATATATATATATATATATATATATTACTCTCTCCTCCTACAACATTTGATCATGGAAACTCGTCACCTTCTTTTGGTTTCCCAGAGTGGTGCAATTAAACATTTTCTCTCTCCCCAATTTCCTTTTGCATCATGAGAACAGATATTAAATATCTACAATATAACTAAACTGGAACTCAAAACAAAGAAGCAAATAAGTGCGGGAATGAGAAAACCTCAAGATAATCGTTAAGTGAAAAGTGACAGCAGTAACCTAAGTATTATCACACGTGTACGAGCATGACCAATTCATTCCCATGAATGATCGAGGGATAAAATGTCAACAAGGACTCTGCGAGTACGCAAAAAACCCTCGGTGCCTCAACCCGTGAACATGATAAACATGATACATTCACCTTCAATTAGCCGATGGATCTTACCTGTACCCAAGTAGTGAGCCACGTAAGGGAACACCCGTCCGTCTCGTTTCCCGGCTGCGAAAGAGAAGAAGAAGAGACAAGAATTAGTTAATTTTCCCTTTGTTGACGGCGGCGATATCGTATGGCTGAAAATAACACGTTCTGCCGGTAGCCAACCTTGAAATCATTGCTATCGACAGAGATAGCTACTCATTCGTCGGCAGCCTTACTCACTCACTCACTCACGATTTCCAGTTATTTTGGATTTGCGTCGCCTTACACGCATGCGCAAGAAAACTCGTGTATGTATGCTTAATATGCCATCATTTGCATGCAGAATATATCAGCGTAATTATATGTAAGTATTCAGTTCTGTGTATTGTGAAAATATTAATATGACAAAAAAGAGAAGGAACGAGAGAGAGAGAGAGAGAGAGAGAGAGAGAGAGAGAGAGTCATGAAGTATGTGTAGGTGTTTTCACGTCCCACGGATGATTACTTTCTGGTACCGTATTTGGTGAGCGATCTTTGGTAAAACCACAGCTCACTTTCTAAACAATAGATTACCATATCAGTCCCATGAAGTGTTGGCACAAGTACAGTTAGGAGCATTTTATTCGTATCAGTAAAATACCATTGTTGGTGGTATTCTTTTTTAACTCAAGTAAATGTCGTGGAATGGGCGCTAGAAAGGTCTCTGGATATTTTCATTTTAATAATTGTAATAATTAATAATCATTATTTACAAATTGCAAAATTACCAACTTCAAGACTGTCATGCAAACATATTCCAGTAGCCTAGTAGCATGAACTGAACCAACTTGTCAGTAAAGTGAATGTGTGTCAGTTAAAGGAAAACTGATTACCTTGGCGTTTACCTTGTAAATCCATACACACACACAAACACACAAAAGTAATATATATATATATATATATATATATATATATATATATATATATATATATATATATATATATATATATATATATATATATATATATTATATATATACATACACTGTTTGAGGTCGTTCCTTGTAGTTATACAAAGCGGAGTAAGAACTAAATGTCTTCACATAAACATGGAACATCAAGTTAGTTGACCGGGAAGCCAAGACAATAAATCACAGCGTAAAGCAGCGTGAAGTATCGAGTTTGTTTATTTCAACACCGTGACCCATTTTTATCGCATCGCGGTCTTTCTGGATCTTTCTCTCCCCTCCGGGATCCATGAATCAATGGTCACTCAGGGAACGATGACCTACATGTGTTTATGTTGAAGAAGACGCACATGAGCCATTCTTGATGCGCATTTTCGTTCACACGCAAGAAGAGAAGGGGGTGTTTGTTTTTATAAACAGAAACGGAAAATATTTGGCAAATGTCAGCTGTGAACAAAAACATCCATTATGAATTTAACTGTCGCATTAATTGGAAATTGATCGGTCGATTTAATACTACATACTGGCATCTCTACACTAACTCGAGACACCATCATGTTCTTGTCTATATGATAACAAGATTTTGTGTTTAATAGAGATCATAAGATTGACTGATGGTTTATTCCCATAACCTTACATTACTACAAATATGGTCATCGCGCTATGTGCACAGTGGAGAATGAAAGAGCTACGAGTATTCTTTAAGGACGATGCTACACTGACTGTTGTCAGTAAGATTGCATAGACTTGAATGAATCTTAATATCTTTGTGAAGAGCTCACCATGAATACAAGGAAAAGGCTTTTAGTAAACATAAATGGAGATCAAAATGAGTGCGAGATAAGTTGTATATAAGAGTAATAATAGGATAGGAATAACTGACTTGTCATAGCTCAAGTAGCAAGAACTACTGATAATAAGCCTAGTGTAATCGGTGATAGTTAACTTATTAATAGTATTAAGGGGATGGGAAGTCATGGAACACAAGTCTAAAGAAAGCTTAAACAGGAAATTTGGTAAGCTGTAGAGTACGTCATTGCCACGTTTTTGAATATTGCATAAAATTTTTAATGCCGAGGCTAATATGTGATGTATTGCTGCCCTAGGTCGGATGAAAATAAAAAAAAAAATGAAGTCATTGCATCCTATTCTCGAAGAGTGGATTGACTGATTAATGGTTACTAAAGCTGCCGCCACAACTCCTGAGGGAAATGATATATGTACCTCTAGGAGGGTCAACTTACAAAGTGAACATGTATGGTTGAATACTGAGTGATAGAAAAAAATAGTATACTGTATGCCGAGAAAGTTTAGACTTGAGATCTTAAAAGGCTAGACGTTATATGAAAAAGGCTGAAAATGGAATGACTTTGGAGCGAGAAATTTAGCTGGTAATCGTGAAATGAGCTTTGAACATATGCGTTTATAAAAATATAAAACATACATATACCGTATACTCTCTCTCTCTCTCTCTCTCTCTCTCTCTCTCTCTCTCTCTCTCTCTCTCTCTATATATATATATATATATATATATATATATATATATATATATATATACATACATACATTGTATATGTATATATTATATGTGTGTGCGCGCGCGTGCATGCATGCATGCTTGTGTTCACGATGCAAGCATGTTACAAGGAAAAGAACGAACGGAGGCGGTAAGAGTCAGGCACTGCGTAGGTGATGTGCTTGAGAATGAGAGAAGAAAAGGTAATGTCAGAAAATGACCGCCTTCATGGGAATAAATTATCTTTTCTAGAAAACACCGGTTCCCGCCAATCACGAAACGAGGAAGAGTCGTTTGATGCTTTGTTTCTCGAGTAAATTGCGAGCTGTCTTCGTCGACGCCAGAAATAGACTTCGAATGTGCTGTTCTTTTTACCGATGTTTTTACTTTAATTTTTTTTTGTAACTATGCATGTTTGTTTATAATGTATGATTGTTTGGCAATATTGATTATAAGCCGAATTAGCAGAATATTTCTCTCTCTCTCTCTCTCTCTCTCTCTCTCTCTCTCTCTCTCTCTCTATATATATATATATATATATATATATATATATATATATATATATATATATATATATATATATATATATATATTATATTATATATATAAACACATATATATATATATATATATATTTGTGTAAATATACATATGTTTTATACAGTATATACACACACACACATATATATATATTTGTTTGTGTATGTATCCATGTGTGAACGGAATACGTATGTATAAAAAGCAGTTATCATAATTTCACCGCATGAGAACGTCGCCTCTCTCCACGGTGTACGGATGAGAAATCGGTGTCAACTTTCATTCATTTCGCCTGCGACGTATTTCACCTTGAGTCCGCAAATTGCCTTTTTCCTTCGAACGCCTCTCGTCATTGGATGAAAGCTCTTTGTCATACTGCTGATGCGCGTGAATGACTTTTATTTTTTCGTGAAGAGAAAACGTTATTCTTATGTACTCTTGATAAGTGCGCACTTCAAGATAAATTTTCTATTTTAAACTTCAATATTACGTGGTATATAAATTACAGGAAATATTTTA
>NC_089742.1:62099270-62114270 GCF_040412425.1 Macrobrachium rosenbergii | reverse complement strand
TGCGTGTTTATGTCGTGAGTGAGTTGATCTCACCTTCCCAAATTACACGACCTCTAACCCAATCTTGGGTCTATGAAAGGAAAGGGCACATCCCACTTCTTTTTTACGCCTCTCCCTTTTTCCCATTTCTCGTACGTCTTTACGTGATTCTTCCCTCCCCCCCTTTCCCTCCTTTCTAAGACATACACACTGCCGTCGTGGCCTTTCTAACCCCTGTCAGAGCGTGTTCGTTTGGTAAAGGGTGACTTTCATTAACCACTACCTCTGCCACTGCTGCTGCTGCTGCTGCTTCTTCTTCCTTCTACGTTGGAAGTGAGGTTCTTTCTTTCTTTCTTTCTTTCTTTCTTTCTTTCTTTCTTTCTTTCGGGTGAATTTTACTTTACCCATTTTTTAATCCGATAAGTCACGACTACTTCATTTTCTGGATTTCTGGCAATTACGACCTTGACTGTGCTTTGCTCTCCTTCCGTGATGTTGTATTGGGAAGGGAATCCGAATGTTCTGCTTAACTTCTATCTGCGATTTTTAACGTCTGGAAAGTTTAAAACATAGTAGCCAGGACAGTCAATATATATATATATAATATATATATATATATATATATATATATATATATATATATATATATATATATATATATATATATATATGTCTGTGTGTTTATGTGTATGTATATGTGTATATATATATATATATATATATATATATATATATATATATATATATATATATATATATATATATATATATATATATATATTATATATATATTTATAATATAATTTTTTATTTTATATATATATATACTCTTTTTTGTTTTAAGAGCAAAACTTTTCTAATTTATCTCTTTTTGTCCTCAAAGCTAAAACTTTACAAACACTATCACGGGGAGAGAGAGAGAGAGAGAGAGAGATGCTTATAGAAGTCGAATCAAAATATCATCACTTTTTGGAAGATGAAGACAGGTCTCAAAACCCTCAGCCTCCTTGGACATATTTAGTGAGGACCCATCTTCATTCCCATCTTTAGTATATCACTATCTTCGTCATCCTTGGGACTGATGAATAATCGCCTGGCGTCTGCAGTTAGCTCAAGGCCCTTAAGGACACGCGACCTTCGATAACCACCGAAAATGATGAAGAGCGATGTAATAGTCCGGTGAAGGTTACTGACAAGGATCTTTAACGTAAATCGCATTTCTCTGTCTGTGTTGTTCTCTGTATCTCTCACTTTGTTTTTGTTATGATTAGGTACACACGAGGTAATCGTTGCTGTTAGAATATATTGGGTGTATTTCTTAAGTATATTTTCTAAGTATATATTTTCTAAGTATATTCAGTTACAAAGTGAAAGGACAAGTAGATAGGCCTATGATATGCAAGACAAGATAAAAGAGAAACAAAGGAAAATAGAGAAATCTATACCAAAACGTCTGTTGAGTCAGAGGATTAACTCATAACGAATAATTGATAGAAAAAAACATCAACATACAAACCTTCCTGGAGGAATCTTTTACTCATTAGAGTATTTACCTTCTCTGGCATTTCTGTAAGGACATTACCCCCCTGAAATCGGCCTTCCTGAGCATAGTAAAAAGAAAAAGGAAAAAGCCAGCCACACACACACTGCTAAGTGGCACTTCTCGCCTTCCCCTCAAGTACGTGAGTACTCGTGGCCCCCTTCTGCACAACGTCGCGTTCATTACGTCCCTGTCCACATGCCAAAGCCCACTTGAGGCCTTGTTATCTGCTGCGTGGGGATCTTAAGAGTCACCTGCCAAAAGTGGCGAGGTTCTAGATTTTCATGTTTATTTGCACCTCGCGGTAAAGGGGCGTAAGCGAGAGAGAGAGAGAGAGAGAGAGAGAGAGAGAGAGAGAGAGAGTGGTTGGGGTTGGGGTTGTCATTCCTTCGCTTGAAAACAAACTCACCTCACCCTCTCTCACCTGGCTTCAGCCAACACTTTCAGATAACGGAGAACAAGGAGTTGTGGGGTTGGGGGGCGGTGGAGGGGAGTCGTTGTGATATACTTTATGAATCCGCGAGGAAAGGGTTTGTTATTCCGCGTTGAGAAAGCCTTGAGATGAAGGGGGCTAGGTCGAGAGACACAAGTTTGAGCTCTCTCTCTCTCTCTCTCTCTCTCTCTCTCTCTCTCTCTCTCTCTCTCTCTCTCTCTCTCTCTCTCTATATATATATATATATATATATATATATATATATATATATATATATATATATATATATATATATATAAAAATCAAGGAGTTGGACGGCCGATGATTCACGACTCAAACTTTAGAAAGGGGAAAATTTTTTTAATTTTACATTGCTTGCATATACAGTATATTCATGTTAATATAATATATATATATATATATATATATATATATATATATATATATATATAGATATACCTATATATATATATATATATATATATATATATATATATATATATATATATATATATAATGTATACATATAAATATTCATATGTAGATATATATCTACATATGTATATATATGTATACATGCATTGTATATTTATATGCATATGTATATATATATATATATATATATATACATATATATATATATATATATATATATATATATATAGAGAGAGAGAGAGAGAGAGAGAGAGAGAGAGAGAGAGAGAGATCATCTAATGGAATATACAAATAAAAATGTGGCGACTCACTTTGATCCGTTTCATAAGCATTGACGTCATACGCTAAGGTTTGTAAATGGTAACCATTTCACTGGAGATTGATGCTGTCCGTCTGTCTGGTTTTAAAATTAGTTTTTTAAGTGTCGATAACGGAAGTTCAACGGGTGTGAAGGTTACTATTTGTATATGTGCAGTATAAATACGCGCCATGAAGTATGGTTAAGTGCCCTAACGCGTACAGGTTGCTATTTTCAGTGGCGGTCTAATCTCTGCGTAACCAAATTGCAAAATAAAATTTCTATTTCTTTCGGTTTTCATTAGCAGTTTTATTAAGTATTTTCCAAATGTACTTTTATAGATTCAAGTCTCGTAACGAGTGTTTACGTGATAATTGATTTAGTTAAAGTGACATCATATTATTGATCTTGAATGCAGATTAATGCACTCTAGACTTAGGTCGGTCAGTGTAACAAGAGAGAGAGAGAGAGAGAGAGAGATAAAATGAATGTTTAAGTGATAACTGATTTAGTTAAAAGTGACATATTGTTATTGATTTTGAGGGCAAATTAAAACACAATAAACCTAGGTTAGTTAATGTAAGGGAAAACACAGAGAGAAAGAGAACAGTAATGTCAACGTCATACCCACCAAACTCAAAGTACATATTTCTCAAAAGGTATACGAGTATTACATCTAATTTTTTCCTTGCACATGCGCAGCATTGATGACGTCAAGCAGGAAATAAGTTATATTGACCGGCGAAACGTCGGGGTCGCCATTGCCATCTGTTGGCAATTTTTTCCAACAGTTTAGATCACCGAGACACTAAAAGTCGATTTCGGCTGGTCATGATTATAGGTAGGCTATACCTGAGGCTTTCATTTGACATCCGATGCCACGATTATTTTAATCCTCTTGACGATTTGTACCTTCGGATTGATTTTGAATGTCAAATATCGTATTTTAATTTTGGTCGTCAGATATTATATTTTAACGTCGATCGTCAGATAATATATTTTCCACTGCGTATGAGTGTATGATTATGAAGAAAAAAAAAGTCTATCCGTTACCTTCTAAGGCAACTGTAGCCACGAAACCTTTTCGTAAATAAAACTATTTCTTGAAAGATTCGTTAGGAAACACTCGATGTCACGAAAACTAAATACGTACGATAAATGCATGAGGAAAAGAAACCGCAGTCATCTGCCGCGAGTCACGAGAGCATCTGCTGAATTTACCGTGCATTAATTCTTTTGTTGAATTGACGGTGAATCAATTATTTTGCCGAGTTAACCAGTGAATTAATCATTGTATTGCATGTACAGTGAATTCATCCCTCCGTGTGATATATAGTGACTTTTCCATTGCTGAATTTACGGTGGACTGATATTTAATTGATGTGACTTGATCCTTTTCCTGAGTTCCCTGCGAGTTAATATTTTTCTGTAAGTATGATTGATAAAACGTTTCGTGGAATTTACAGTAAAATTATTTTGTTTCGTTTATTGAATTAGTCTTTATCTGAATATTTAAAGTAAATTTACTGTGCATTAGCTATATTGCTGAGTCTACGGTGAATTAATATTTGCACTGAATGTACAGTGAATTAATATTTACATTGAATGTACAGTGAATTAGTACTTGCACTGAATGTACAGTGAATTAACTCTTCCGTGTTGTTTATTGTGACTTTTCCATCGCTAATGTCCAGTGAATTGGTATTCGGTCCTTTCCATATGTCTACTGGAGTTAGTGTTTTTCTGTAATGACGTTCGGTAAGCCCTTTTGTGGAATTTACAGTAAAATAATCTTGCTTAGTTCATTGAATTATTCTTTATCTGAAATTTTTCTTATAATTAAAGTTAATTATCTTTTTGTGGAATTGACATTGAACAAAATAATCTTGTTTAAGTCATTGAATTATTCTTTATCTGAAATTTTCTTTATAATTAAAGTTAATTATCATTTTGCCCAATTGGTATGGAATTTCTCATCTTTCAGAATATACTGTTTTTGAATATACCTTCGTCTTGAATATCTTTGGAGAGGACGTGACAGCTAGAATTGCTTATTGGTTTAAACATTTCTGTATGTGTATTTTTTATATTAAATAAATTTTAATTCTTTTAATATATATGAGAACTTCCAGCTAACCACGTGACAGAGTGAAGCATCGATTTCCAGAATCATTATTATTATATCCATACTTTTTTGTCATATTTGTTTCCTATTGGACTAATAACAGTTTTATGTAGGGGATATCATTTTCATTTTCCTGTTGTTTATTTATATTTGTATATGATATTTAAGTTTTTATGTTTATTTTTAATTTTTAAATGTTTTACTCAATTGATTTTAGTCGTCGTCAATTTCTCTGTTCTAAACTACTGATTTATTTAATTATTAATTAAATTATTTAGGTATGCATTTATTTACTTATTTATTTATATATTTAATTATGTATTTATTTACTTATTTATATACTTATCTATTTATTTAATTAATTATCTATTTATTTATTTATTTATTTATATTACATATATATATATATATATATATATATATTATATTATTTATTTACCTATATATTTATTTATATATATATATACACACACACACACACACACACATATATATATATATATATATATATATATATATATATATATATATATATATATTTATATATATATATATATATATTTATTTACTTACTTATATATTTATTTATTTATGTACTTATTCATATATTTATTTATTCACTTATATATGTATTTATTTATGTACTTATTCATATATTTATTTATTTTATTTATTTTGCCTCGTCATTGCTTCCTTAACTCTGGAGAAAAGGGGGGGGGAAACCCCGCTGCCGGCGTTTCTTGTATTTCGTCATTACGCGGTTTTATCGTGGCCTCGAGTCCTGTTCCGTAACGTACGTAGCGGAGGCAATATGTTTTTTTTCTCTCCTTCCTTTGATCTCCCGAAACCATTATCTTACAAAACCACAGCGGTGGTGGATGTATTCCCTCCAGTAATTATTAGGAGAATACTTACGTCACTGGAAAGAATCGTCTTCTGGGATTATTTTCATTACATCACTATAAAGATTCTCTTTCTAGTGTTTTTGTCACGTTACTAGAAGGATTCGTCTCCTTTGTTTATTTTTTTTATTTATGTATTTATTTATTTTATTATTTATTTTTGTTTGTTTGTTTTTTATTGTTGTACAGTGTAAGATACTAAATTATAAACATTCCTGTTATTTTTAAGATTTTTTTTTTTTAATAAAGCTCGAGTGAATCTGAATTCTAACTCAGTCAGTCAACATCTTGCTCTTTTTCATAAACAAACATTGGCCGAAAAAAGTTTACTGGAGGTTGAGTTCGTTTTCAGAATTGATACATACGATACAGTCTTTTAAAATATTACAAACAGTGATCCATTTGATAAAAATTAATCCAATTGTTGACTAATTAGTCATGCCTCTTAAGTTCCTTGTAGAATTTTAATCTGAATGGCATCCCTTCAGTGTGTCTGTGAGGGAAGAATAAACAAAAGAATTCCCTTTCATTAAATAGAAAAAAAAATGGATAAAATAATTTATTTCCTCGATGTGCGAAATTGCAGAGTATCTTCAAGACCAATTCCGCCAATTACGTTTCCCCGCGGGAAAAAAATTGAGTCAATTGAGAAACCGTTAGCGTAACGTTTGAAAGTTTATTGCCGTTCGGAGCAGAAGGCAACACCTTATCGAGCTGTCTTCCCCATCTTCCCTTCACACCCGTCTGCGATTGTTCACTCGGCGGGGCTTATAGCGAGCAAGTCAATTGATGTTTTCTCATCTTGTCGATTCCCTTATGGCGCGAAACGGAAGAATCCACAGACTTTTTCGGCCCACAAAGCGGGTTGTGCTATCAGAGCACCTCACACGGCGCACTGTAGGCATTACTTGTGGTTCTTTGCAGCGTCCCTTCGGCCCCTGGCTGTAACTCCTTTCATTCCTTTTACTATACCTCCGTTCATATTTCATTCCTTCCATCGTACTTTCTACTCTTTCTTAAAACAATTATTTCAGCACTATTTTCAGCGCTGAATGACCTCATAGGTCCCAGTGCATGGCCTTTGGCCTAGAATTTTTATTCCAATTCCCTTGTTTTGCGGCCTCAGTAGCCTTGGCTGTGTGCCTCTACATATAACTTAGTTAAATGTCTCAAAATTGTGTTTATATTTAAGAAAAAAACGTTCATTTGATTAATGGTGGGTGAGCGTTTATTTGATTAAATTACTGGTGGGTCCCTATTTTGTCGTCCAGAACAAGGCGTTCATTTGGCACCTGGATATTTCTTTTATAAACTGCACAAATTTGCTCATGCTTGTAAAATCAGTCTAATTATCTTATATATACAGTGTATGGGATTATATATATAGAGATTTTTTTTATATAAAACGTTTATTCCATACATGATAGATAAATACCAGTGTGTATATATATATGCATGCTATAGACTTAGAATTACTTATATATACAGTGTATTTATATATATATATATATATACATATAGATAAATTATATATATATATATATATATATATATATATATATATATATATATATATATATATATATATACATATATGCATTCATACATAAAGTCTCACAAAAATGTACATGATCACGATCATAGAAGTTCATGACAATAATTCGGCCTGATAAATAACTATTTCCCATTCATAGATAAGTGATTGTAAAGAACTTCAGAATCTCATTCACTGCAGTTAATTTTAGTAGAACTAACGCTCACAGAAATGAGTGTATTTTAGAATAAGACGTAGTCATAATGAAGAGAAGTACAGCAAGGTGGAGTACTTCGTTTGATTTGACATTTGATAATAGTTATTCATTGTTCTTGATTTTGACGCGTGTCTGCTCTTGCTCTTCTGTGTCAACGCAGGCGAGAGCTGTCGCCCAATTTTACTGGGACATGTGCCACTTTTCACGCCTCTGTTTCTCTCTGTTGCCTCCCTGTCGAAGCTTTTCAAAAGTATCTCGGTACAAGATGTTCCTGCATAGTCTCCTGCGTGGCTGCAATTATAGATTAAGCGGCCATTTTTATATCTCCCTCTTTTCATGCTTCGCGTCATGTCTCTTATGGTAGGCTGTTCTTTTTGTCGCATCTCTTTGTTCTCTTGTGGTAAGAATTTCTTAAGTTATAAGAACGTTTTATGCAACAGCTTGTTTAGAATAAGATTGTTAAGAAAAGGCAAGCTGTTTGTATGTTTTGTATTTTTATTACTTTTCTTGTCCAATTTATGGTGGGTTAGACTGATAATATTCCTAAAATTTTATTCTGAATCATGAGTGGACTTGAAGAACATTTATGCATAGCTGCTTGTGTGATATAAATACGTTTTCCATGCGCTTCAGTAAAGACGAGAGAGAGAGAGAGAGAGAGAGAGAGAGAGAATTGATCTTATGATATGAAGTAAGTTTTCCATGCGCTGCATCGAAGACGAGAGAGAGAGAGAAATTGATCTTATGATATAAAGTAAGTTTTCCATGCGCTTCAGCAAAGACGAGAGAGAGAGAGAGAGAGAACCGATCTTATGATATGAAGTAAGTTTTCCATGCGCCGCATCAAGTACGAGAGAGAGAGAGAGAGAGAGAGAGAGACCATGAAAATGCCTTCCAGCACACGCACACACACCCAGAGAAAAAGCAAATAAGAGGAAGGTAATGGCGGAAGCACAGGAAGCAACAGAGTACTCCAGTACAAGCGACTCCTTGATTACCCAGCGATTGTACAAATGGCTCGTCACTTCCTCCTGTTGCCACCCATTACTGTCACCGAAGACCCGGTTCTTTCCTACCGTAATTTCTGCTCTTTCTTTATGTTGCGTGACCCGACAGGTCATGGTTATCTAAGGAATGATATCATTAACTTTGTAACAGGAAAAAGAAAGGAAACTATGAAGCACTTAATGTTCATTTTAGCCGCACGGTTTTTCGGATGATCGGATCTGTGTTGGTACTTATAAACATCCCCATAGGGTTATAGCTGGTTTGAGACACTTTTATTCCACTGAGTCAATCGGTCAGTCAATATTATAATCACATACACACATACGATCATGCAGAAATATGTATTTAATATATATATATATATATATATATATATATATATATATATATATATATATATATATATATATATATATATATATTACATTATATATATACAAATATATATTTATATATGCATATATATATATATATATATATATATATATATATATATATATATTTAACATATATGTATATATATATATATATATATATATATACATACATATGTATACATACATACATATATATCCAGTAGAGATGTACTCTTAAACCCATTTACATCAAGACCCTGTGTCCACGTTTCTAGCTCCGGAATGTAGTTGTCAGTTACGTTCTGATTTCCATCTTAAAAAGCTCCACGGTACATTGAACCGCTTCACTGGAAGTTAGTGTTATGGTGCTTGCAACCATTCATTAAGGCGGTTAGAGAGCAAGGGAAATAAGGGAATTATGGCAGTTCGCCTCGGCCACGGGGTAATATGTGCTTGGAATATATTATTCAGGAATAGCAGGCCATCATGATTTTGCCTCGCGGTGTCTTCTGACATAAATACGCCAATGGTTTATCGCCGTTTCTGAGAAACTTTCGAATCTGTGGTACCCTTTTTATGTTAGGTAGAAAGTAGAGATTATGATCCTTGTGCTTTAGAAGAACTGTGTTCAAGACGTACTTTGGTTAATAACTCAAAAATATTTTTGAAAATCATAATTTTTTAGCTTGCAATGATATTTTGTTTTTCGTTTTAGAGAAATCGCATCATTTAAATGTAACTGGTAAAACTGAGAAACGTAATTTTACTCTTTTCGTTGAGTTTTCCCTAGATTTTCATAGTAACATTAATACCTTGCGAAAGTGTCGGGTTTGTTATTTTCAAAAAGTCAGCCTTAACCTTGAACATACATAAAATAATCCAGAGTAATTTTGTTTGCCTTCGGAATTTCTCTTTCAGCTTGTGAATTAAGAAGTCTTATATTTTAGTAATATGAAAGTAGCAAAGTGAAACTTTCATTTAGATATAAACGGAATGGAAATTTATTTAAATATGAAAGGATGGATAATTGAGGTTAATTTAAAAGTTATGAGAGTTGACACAGATATATACACATATATATATGTATATATATATATATATATATATATATATATATATATATATATATATATATACAGAGAGAGAGAGAGAGTGGAAAACGATATGAACTATATCCCGTGTTTTTTCTCGTTTAAGAAAAATAAAAGGATAACTCATGAGGAAAATATAAATCGTTCCTCATCTTAACTCATTCTAGCAACAGTCCGGAAATGTATGCCATTTTCGTGCAAGTAATTGCAGAGCAATATTTTAGAAAGACTGGAATCTCACCACTTCCCAGGATCGCTCTAGAAAGGGTCAATATTGCGTGTTCTGTCCACGAATAAGTTTCTTCCAAAAGAATGCTGGTGCTTCAGGCATTTCAAAGGAGCTGGGGGGCTGGGGAGGGGGCGGATGGGGGTATAGCAAAGCTTTAAGGAGTATCAGATGCAGAATCAATCAAGGGTTTAAAAATAAGAATCGAGTTTGTAAATATAAGATTAAAAAATCTAGGTTTAAAGACAGGGTTTAGAACTGGATTTAACAGTTGATGAGCTAGACAAAAGTCTAAGTTAACAATCATGACCTCAAACCGCTAGTAAAAGTGGTCCAAATTAACAATCAGAAACCTTAGATCCAGCATTCTGAGATCTAGAATTACGGGATCTACAGTAGAAGTAACGACTGGGCGTCTCAAATGCATTTGCTTCTGTTCCTTGCTTGGAGTTGCCTCAGCATCGCCGTAGAGCCGCTTTTCTCTCTCTCTCTCTCTCTCTCTCTCTCTCTCTCTCTCTCTCTCTCTCTGGCGCGCGTATATCCTGCTTTGGATTCTTCTCGTGCGATGTCTATGACTGCGTTCCTGCCGCTCCCACGACTTGGCTTGCTTTGCGCCTCAAATTCCTACAGAATACTGTATTTAAGGAATTGAACTCAAAAGTCAGATGAATTACCTCTCCTGCTGAATAGCTTACAGGTCTGTGGCAACATTAAGTAGGACAGAGAATGGACATTTAGTAAAGGGATGAAGGACTGACTCTGGAATTCCCCATTTCCGCCTGGCTTACATGCGACTGTCAGACATGAAAACGTTCCATGAGCCAAGGAGGGTGGGGCTGGTTGATATATGGCCAGCGTTAAACATAGCTGATTCCTAAAAATTATGACAGCTTCAAATTTTGCTTTACACTCTATCACTGTAACAAACACTGGCATTCGTGTCCTGTTTGTTATCTGATGATTATTGTTAGAAGGAAGAAAGGAAGTATTCTTGTCGTTTTAAAGGAAGTTTGAAAACACTGCGCCAGAATTAGGCGTGGTGAATAGTTTGAGCTATAACGTCATTTGCTTGCACTGAATGGGAAACATTTGCACAATTTCCAATAACTTTAACAAGGCTTTTCTGTGGAAACGTGTTGACCCTGAACACTACATTTCTTTTCATATTCCATCCGCATATTCTTCCCGTTGCTACCGATTCACAATTTTTTTAAATTTAAAGGTAGTAGTTTCATTTCCATCTTGTGATTCCCAAACATACATGAGTTGTCTTATTTATACATATGTATGTATATACTGTATATATACATGGTGTATATATGTATATATATACATATATAAGTATATATATATATATATATATATATATATATATATATATATATATATCATGAGATGGAGATAACACTTATTTATGTTTTTATGCTTTGCTCTTCATCTCCACACACACACACCTATTTTGAAACCATAATTAAGAGTGATTTAAATGTATTTCGTAATTATACTTTTCATAAAAGGTTTCCATTGGTGGATCTTCATTAATCATGAAAATTAGTAAAAATTTGTTTGTGTTGTTGGAAAATAATGTGTTCCTATGTGCAAAGCCCTGTGATTGTAATGGATGTATGTTCTCTGCAGCAGCACATTAATGGCATTATTATTATTATTATTATTATTATTATTATTATTATTATTATTATTATTATTATTATCCAGACGATGAACCCTTTTATATGGAACAAGCCCATAGGGGCCATTGACTTGAAATTCAGGCTTCCAAAGAATATAGTGGTCATTAGAAGGGAGGAACAGAAGATAAAGGGAAATGCATAAACTGCTCATATTGAACAGCCATTTCTCTTACCTGCGACACCTGTAATGTGGCGAACGATGGGAGGACATTTGTAAACCACATGATGCACGCCATCCAATTCGCATTCCATCAACCGAACCGTGTCGTATTTTCCAACTTCGTCCATCTTTGCTTTGAACATCAAAGTGGATTAGTGGATGCAGATGTTTGGAAAAGGTTTTTATCACTCAGTTTTCTGTCATGACCGTCACTGGTAAACCTCCTGAGGTCTTAGTAGCAACTGACCGAAGGAAATACCAAAGCACGATTTTTTCTCTTGTTTTCAAAGGCTAAAAACACTTTCACTGTATAGCCGTATTATTTACGGTGCAAATGTCACCGCTGCCCCTTTTATAGTCCAAAAAGTCAAGAATGAAATGGAAGCAACGGATACGTAATTATGTCAAATCGAATCACTTCACCGATATACCAGAGGGAACGCGATATACCAACGAGTGATGATGCCAGGGGGGCGCGATGATCAAGAGAAACGACAGCACCGCCACGAGAGCAAGAGAACGCGCGCGACCGACCGCCTCCCTAGCAGCGTTAGCAATGAGCGCGGTTGCCTGACTTGACGGGGTACAAACTCTCCAGCTGAGTGAGTAGTGAGCTGTCGAAATACTCCGGATTCTCTGAACGGACGTCTGGGCAAAGCCGTGTCCTACCCTAGGGCCAGAAGACGCAATAGACTGACGTGTGCAAGGTCTAAGGATGTATGCAGGATGGAAGGACTGGGTCCAAGAACGTACACAGCAGCGGGGAACGGCTGTTTGCGTCACCTTAGGAGTTGCTCCAGGACACACGGTGTTGCTGCTCATTCAAATGGTTTCCTGGCTGTTGATGTCGCCCAGTGTCTTCATTGTTTACCTTGATGCCGGGGAAGATTACAGTATATGTGTTGCATGACGTCCACTACAGTTGTGCGGGATGTTATGGAAAATTTTTACGATTTTGCATACTTTAAACGAAAACAAAATATAGTTATAAACTTCTACAATACACACACACACACACACACACACACACACACACACACACACACACACACACACACACACATATATATATATATATATATATATATATATATATATATATATATATATATATATATATATAGAGAGAGAGAGAGAGAGAGAGAGAGAGAGAGAGAGAGAGAGAGATACATGTATAATATGTATGCATGAATTTATGTATACTTGGTGCCAAAATATGCAAAATAATTTTAATTGAATGCAAGTTTCCTTTCTGCATCCAATACATGTATCATTAAATCTGTCAGCAAAGCATCTTCAATGTTGTCATGTTAGTTTTTAGTTAACTTTAAAATTGTGATAGTAAACATAAAATTCCTATCATTAATCAGTTGGATGGGTAATAATTCATTGCCTCTAATTGAGAGCTTGAATGTCATAAACATTTGTAAAAAGGCTGAATGTGTCCCCACCTTCCTTCAACTTTAGCACACTGCTAAAATAGAACAGAGGCGAAATAAAAGAATTGGACAGCTTTATTTTTATGTGGAGTGTGAAGAAACGGAATAAATCGCTTTTCTTAAAGTCAGATCTAAAACATGAGGTGGAACGCTCAGTTGTAGAAAATTACATTTCAGTCGGAAATAAAAAAAAAAAAAAAAAACTTCGTCAGTGCTGGTAAAACCTCATGGGTGTCGATCCAGCCTTGTCTAGGTAGACTTCTACTTAAACCAAAATAAATAAAGACAACCTTTGGACGCTCTTCTCGTGAAACAGGCAGAAAGATGTGAGCTTGAGTTGAGCTAGACTTATTTTTAGTCATCGAAGCAAATTGTGTTGGCGCTTCGTCGCTAACCCTTTCGTGCTGGGGTTCGAATCCTGCTTCGGGTGGCCATGGTTCCTTCGTTTATTTCTTGCGCGGGTATAGGCTTGTAGCGATAATTCATATCGAGATAGTCGAGAAGTTAAGAGGTCTCAGTGACTACTGAAAATACAGATAATCTGGTAAAATTACTTTTAGATTATATATATATATATATATATATATATATATATATATATATATATATATATATATATATATATATATATATATAATATCACGCATTTGACTTTTCGATGTTTAACCACAGAACATTTCTCCCGTCACACACCTCTTCGAGGCAAGCTCACCACACAGGTACTTGTACACCTGATAACCCTCATGAAGCCGGAATCGACGAATCCCCCGTTAGGTCTAACGAGCGTCTACGGGAAACCTCTGTTACGGCAGAACCATTTAAGGTGAAAGCGGTTGTTTGTCTAATAAATGAACCCCCTATTTCGTAATGGCTAGGTGGAGATAAACCTCAGCTCTGATTTCTTTACCGCTTGTACCCAATTACTCAACCATAATTATTATATATGACATATTACCTTAACGCTCCCGGAAGCTTGAAGGGATGGGCTGGTCCAATCGGGTGGCTGGAGTGGAGGGGAGGAAGGGAGACAGACAAAGTTCCATGCCGCTCCTAGGCAACCTGGAGTTGCTAACCGGCACCCACGCAACTTGGACTTTCTTTTCTTTCCTTCTCTCCATTCTGCAGGTGATAGGTCGCCAGGACTATAAAGGCCGATGTCGTTATCATCATAATCGCTGTGTTCCTCCACCTTCTTTGTTTTGTAAATTGCCTCCCTTTTTGCTTTATTCTCGCATTTTCTCTTCCCACAAACTTGTTCGTTGTCGTAAGATCTGTTCAAGGAATACGGGCTGAAATTCACAATATGAAACATTCCTATTGCGGCAAAACCAAACATATTTATCAGTTTTATTTATTTATCTTCCTGACAAAAATTCAGTGGCCCAGAGAAGATTAACAAGTTATTAGATTTGGGTAAATCGGGTCGAATAAATCATCCACCCAATTAAGCTCTCCTTTTATTTTTTTTCTTTTTTAAACCATTCTTTCTTATCATCTGTCACGATATGAAAAATTCTTATTGCGGTAAAATCAAACCTATCTGCCATTTTTTTTTTATTTATCTCC
>NC_089742.1:62076770-62091770 GCF_040412425.1 Macrobrachium rosenbergii | reverse complement strand
GAGAGAATCCTGTGAAAAGCCTCAATGTAGGAATAATAGTATCAGTAGTTATTAACAGTAATGTTGCTTTTTAGAGATGATTTATGTACGGATGATAAAACAAGACATTTGACAAAATCTACACACAATGAACAAAATTAGCTGAAATGATATGCTCTATCGCAACAGGCACCGAGACACCTATTGATTCTACGTGTGGCCTTGAGAACAGATGGATCTGTAAACCGGTGTCACAACTCGACGTATACATTTTTTCAACTCTTGTAATTTCATAGTAATATAACTAAGTTCAGTTCTCCTTTAACAGAGTCGGGAAGATATATGTTATCATTGTTCATGGTTCGCTTTTCTGTGTATTATCTGTTCGTATTATTTTTCATTTTTTTTTACACGAAAAGTTTGTTCAAGACTAGTTAGTGTTTCTGAAAAGAGAATTTAAGATTTTTCCGTTTTTTATGCTTCGAGAAATTAGTAATATGCTTGTACAAGACTTATTTCCTGGAGACAGGTTTTTCATTCATCTTGACTCCAAAATTTGAAAACAGGGCCACGGCTTTACAGCTTGCTGAAAAGAGCAACACCCTTTGCACGCATAAGGCTAGCTTCAGCTAACAGCATCAACTTCAATAAGCAGACGAAAACTTACAACGTAACCTGAGAGCTAATGAACACTTCTCAGTTTTCAACAGAGACATTGCGTCTTTGTGTCTTGTTCCCTTTTGCTGATCATAATAAGTTTCCTGGCTGAGTCAGTGATTATCAGCAGCTGTTCAGGTCCCGTCATTTCAAACAAGTCTCTCATTGTGGTCTCAGGTTTCTGGTCCTCATAGGATCTCTTGTCCATTTCGCGTAAGCCCTCGGATGATTCAGGTGAATCCACAAAGAGAAGGAGGAAGAGGTCCTCATAATTCTCAGAGATCTGTAATGTTACGTCGAAGCGCCATGCAGCAATTTAAGCATTTACTCATGATGATTTATATTGCTCTTTGGTATGTGTGTGTTTTATTTATTTGGGGGCTTACCTTTGTATTTCCTTATTTTCTTATGCTTCCTCCAAGGAGATAAATTATGTAAGATAACAAAAACAATAAGGAATTAGGAAAAGAACATAAAAAGTTAAGTATACCTTAGTTTAACCAGACCACTGAGCTGATTAACAGCTGTCCTAGGGCTGGCCCGAAGGATTAGGCTTATTTTACGTGGCTAAGAACCAATTGGTTACCTAGCAACGGGACCTACAGCTTATTGTGGAATCCGAACCACATTATACCGAGAAATGAATTTCTGTCACCAGAAATATATTTGCTCTCATTCTTCATTGGCCGGTCGGAGACTCGAACTCGGGCCTAGCAAAGTGCTAGCCGAGAACTCTACCGACTAGTCCAACGAGGAACTAGAAAAGAACATAAATCCAGCAAGGTAAATGCGGCGGAAATCGTAGCATGTAGTTACTGAAACTGCTTAGTAGAAATGACATATACTTTCCTCCGTACTTTCGTTTTCTGTCTCGTGCCCGCAAAAGCCGAAAATCCCTTTTAGCAAAACTATACTTAGGCAGTGTGTCGGTGCCAGGCCCGGCACCATCTTTAAATGACGGAGGTTTTTAGTGATTGTGGAAGAGGTGGGTAATTATGAGGGAGAAAGTCACGTGATCTGTAATTATGCCGCTGCCGTAGATAAACGCCCTTTTTGGCTCTCTCTCTCTCTCTCTCTCTCTCTCTCTCTCCCCTTCCCTCTCTCTCTCCCCACTTCCCTTCCCTTTTCCTCGCCTCCCCCTCCTAGTCCCCCATTCTCCAAACCTCCTTCCTACTCATCCTCATTTTTCTGTCTATCATCCTTTCTCCTCAGAATGCGGAAAAGAACAAGGCGGGAAAAAACAAGGCTCCGTTCATTTTACGAGCCGAGCTACACGAAAGGTATTGTGTGTTTGTGTGTTGAGTGTGTTTGCGCTCGCGCAGGTGAAACCTGGCCCTGCCTCGTGCCCGAACCGTAGGTTCTCATTTCTTTTAACTTGTTTGAGAAACCAGCGCACCAGTCCACATATGATGACTGTGGTTAGTTATGAAACAAGGCCGGGGATTGGTGCTAACTCTGTAGTTAGGTTTATGCGTTTCGCTCGTGAAACGTATTTTTTTCTTTTTTCTTTAAACCTTGGGAGGAAGAACGCGCACAGACACTTCGGAGATTTTTACTTTCATTTCCACGATGTCTTGGGCAAGAAGGTAAAATTTGCGCTTGTCATTATGCCCTGTTTCTTTCGCAGTGAGAAAAAGAGGGATTGACGGAGAAAGAAAGCCAGAGAATAAAAAAAAAAAATGTAGCTGTCGGCGTTGTTGTCATAATCGTCAGTCTTTTGTTTCAGGCAATAAAAGATAAACGCCAGAGATTAGCGGTCGGAATGAAGTGAGTTGTAGGCGATGTCTTCGTCAGGAAAAACAAAACAGGTCCTCACCCTTGCCTGGCTAAGGGAATTATTTCGACGCGTCCCACGAAACCCAAGAACACGAACAGAGAACGTTATGTAACTGGCTTGTTCTTCTTTGGTCAGTTTCATGGAAAGCACGACCGAGTGTCGTGTGGGTGAAATAGATCTGCGCTCGTCTATCTGGGTGGAATCTTCTCTTGCGTTTCAATATCTGATGAAATCTCGGGCACACGCTACATTTGCCATAAGGTTTTTTTTATTCGGTATTGCACTGAGTTGTGCTTTCCCATCGCATTCCAGTAGGAGAACGTTTCGTAAAAAAACGTATGCAATGTTTTATATTTCAGTGAAGAACTCGTGAATTCACGAACAAAATCACGTATTTGAGAAGTAAATGTAAAATAGATTTCCACGTATACTGGTAGGAGAGCCGTAAATGCGAGAGAAATATATATATATATATATATATATATATATATATATATATATATATATATATATATATATATATATATATATATTCGTTGATGTTTCTCGTGTATATTCCATAGGTACTTAATTCTGAAATACGGGATTTGTATTATCCAAAATGGTATTTATTTTAATGGCAACTGAACTGTATGGTACCATGAAAGAAACTGACCTTAAAAACAGGAAAGTTGCTTATTTATATGATAATATATACATGGCCTTTCCCGAAGTTCATTGTTTTTATCCAAGGACGACCTAGAAGTCCATATGTAATTTGAGTAACAAATGCTGTACGCTGATATGTTTTCGTATGACTTAAGACTACACGTCCACACATTACTTGACATTTCTTGTGGGGCATTACCTTATTGAGAGAGAGAGAGAGAGAGAGAGAGAGAGAGAGAAAAATTAAATTAGAAAAAAAAGAGCTATAAAAGAAGTAGTAGTAAAACTCCTTTTTTTGTTTTCTTATCTAAAAATCAAATTAAACCTAAATCATTATAATACTTATCAGTTTCTTGTTAGAGTTCTCATTGGACGGGTCGATATCGTACTCGGCTAGCACTCTGCTGGGCCCGCGTTCGACTCTCCGGCCGGCCAATGAAGAATTAGAGGAATTTATTTCTGGTGAGAGAAATTCATTTCTCGGCATCATGTGGTTCGGATTTCACAAGAAGCTGTAGGTCTCGTTGCTAGGTAACCAATTGGTTCTTAGCCACGTAAAATAAGTCTCATCCCTGGGAGAGCTGTTAATCAGCTCAGTGGTCTGGTTAAACTAAGATATACTTAACTTTAGTTTCTTGTTAGAACTTTCCAGTCCGGAGTACACACCGCAGATAAGACAAATGTAAAGTCCGAATGAGACAATCACCGTATTCTTTGGCAGAATAGCTGTACATTAAGATGTTCACAAATTATAGAGCAGTGCGCAGTCAAGACAGTCAAGAGTCGCAGGCGAACCACTTCTATTCTGACGCAATGTTTCCTCGTTAGCAGGAAGTATTGACTTTGGATTTTGCGAAGGAATGAAATGCTGGAAGTAAACAATATTTTAAATTAGGTGATGATTTATAGGTAGTAGATAAAAACAGAAAATGCGAGTTATAAAATTTTAGTGTGTGTTGTTAACTAGATCGAGAAGTATAAAATTCTGGGTTGTAAATGATAAATTTGTGAAATTTACCAGTGTATCGGGCGTGTGAAAAGCTGCCTAAAAAAAAAAAGAAATTTAAACAGATTATATTATATTTTATATATATATATATATATATATATATATATATATATATATATATTTTGATGAGCCTTTATATGTATAGATATATATAAATATGTGTGTAGATAGAAATATATTTTGATATAGCCTTTATATGTATATATATATAATATAAATATGTGTGTAGATATATATATATATATATATATATATATATATATATATATATATATATATATATATATATATATATATATATATATATATATATATATATATATATATATATATATATATATATATATATATATATATGAGAACTAATGAGCACGTGTCTCGCAGAAATAATTACTGATTGATTAACGGGATCGAATCCCAGTCTCTCAAACGAAAAGCCAGGGCGATACTTGTGTGGGTTAGTTGGTAGCGCCCTGGCCTTTCAGATGAGAGATTTGGGTCTGATCCTGATGAGAAGAAATAAGAATATATATATATATATATATATATATATATATAGAGAGAGAGAGAGAGAGAGAGAGAGAGAGAGAGAGAGAGAGAGAGAGAGAGAGAGAGAGAGAGAGAGATATATATATATATATATATATATATTTTTTTATGGTGATTCGCCCTGATTATTATTATGACCCACTGTGCTAACATCAGGTTTCTGCAATCTCTTGCAATTTTCAGTAAAGGTTTATTATTACACGCCAGAGGCGTTAATTGCGAGCTTAATATTTCTCTTTTAATGGGGCTTGATATATTTGGTCGAAAACTCTCGCACTGAACGTAATGTTTTAAAATAAGACAGGATAATGCTTTTATTCGTGTTCAGTATAGCAACAGTGTAGTCAGCAAAGAATGAAAGATTTCGTAGAATAACTGAAAGACTTTTTCCATATTTTTTTAGATATTTTCATATGAAACTCTTTTGAAACATTTATTTTTAGTTTTTTACTTAAATTTACTACGGCGTCAGTAACCCAGATGTTATGACGCCAGTTTTAATAGTTATAATCAATCAATCACTGGTCACATTTGATCATTTTCGGTTGAGCTTTCGACAAGAGCCTGGTTTTCGAGTAGTAAAATAATGATAGTGGTAATAAAATGCCTACAGGAACAAAGGCTGTAGCTGGAACAATGAAATGAATGCTTCCAAATGACATTAGACAAGGAGCAGATACTAGAAAATGCAGGAAACGAATTAAGTAGGGGTTTTTCCTTTGTTAAGGTATTATCAATACAGTTTTTTCAGATTGTAGCACTGACTTTTCTCTTTTGAATTTTATCTTTGGAAAATACAAACCGAAATTGGAAATGCCTCTAGTCAGGGCCTGACAAGGAAATTGGTTTGTTCTTTTATTCACTAAAATACTTTTACTTTACTAGATTTGTATTTCACTCGTTTTTTGCGTGTCTGTCTTTTTCGATAAAGATCCGAGGACGAATGACAGGGAGTCAAGATTATTATGTAATATCACTTTATTTATACGAAGAAAGATTGCAGTTGCGTATGTTCGTGAGTTATGATAAGATCTTTAGCTTGTTTTTACTATATAACTGTTTGGTTAAGAACAAAGAGAGAAAAAGACATGGTAACTTACTAACTGTTCGCTTAGAGAGAGAGAGAGAGAGAGAGAGAGAGAGAGAGAGAGAGAGAGAGAATTAAAGAAAAACGGTAAATGCTCCAAAAATGTATATCAATGACCTCTTTGGGAATGCAAATGAATCTTTGTTTTCCTTTGTTACTGATTGATTCCTTCGTTATGGAACTGTACGGCCTCTTTTCATCACCCCCTATCATTACTTATATATCGACGCGGGAAAGGAATTTAGCAACCATTGTTTGAGAAGCCTATCACAATGCGTTGATAATAGAAAATTAGTTATTATATAACTAGGCGTTGAATGTTAAAGTAACAACTGTTATATTAGCAACAACTCCATTTCCATGTTGTCTTTGTATTTTGTATTTTATTGTTCTTGATGTGATGTACAACACATCACATTTACAGAGATATTTGTAAAAAGTAATATGAAATATCACTGACGTATTTTAATTGAAACAACAAAAGATTGCTTTTAATAGTAAAAAAACAAAAGAAACAACACGGACTCCACATGGCTCCCACCAGAAAATAAAACACCAGGATCCACTTCCGGATTCGGAGTCATCTCCAAATCTGATCGAATCATCCTTGCCCCATAGGCCACCTCTCATCAAAATTTCATGGAATTCCATCCATAACTGCCTGAGGTATCATGTGAAAGGAAATCGGAATCATCCTTCACTTTAGAGAGGCTCGATTATGGCCAGAAATCCGAGTGGGTTTGTTTCGACACACATTTTTGCTCCGCTCAGCATAGAAACACTTTTTCCTTTAGTTTCCTGTCTTGAGGAAAGGAAAGGAAGAGGGTGGAGGAGAGGGGGGGATGGTGGAATGAGGGTACTAGGGTATAAGTAAAATTTTGTCACTTGATATTTGCTTTACTTTTGGAGATTTTTATGCGCAGATGCCGCCTTATATTTTTGTGTAAATGTCAAGTATTGTTGCGGTTTTGGCAGTTTTACTGTTACGTTATATTATGTGAGGAAAACAACTTTCTCTCTCTCTCTCTCTCTGTCTCATGCCTAGAAGACGATACTGATGGGTTTACTGTTACTAATTGCTGTGTTTGCTTCAGATGTCACCGTAAAAAAAGTCTCATACGAAAGGTTTGAAGGCAATAAAGATAACACAGCAAGCGAAGATTGCGTGTACGATTTCAAAAGTAATCTATGTAGACATCATCTGTATATTATGTATAAAATGAGAATTGTCGCTGTAAAGAACTTTTTAATTTTTTAAAATCACGTATTAATTTTATTTATTACTATAATTACACAATTCTCATACTGAAGGAAACAAAATTTTATTTTCCTCTGTTCTGGAGGACCAACGTCACAGAATCATTTCCTAATGATAACTAACCTCTTAAGCAACTTGCGGTGCACTGTAGACATTACTTAAGGTTCTTTACAGCATGCCTTCGGCCCGTAGATGTAACCCCCTTTTTTTATCTTTCTTCCATCTTACTTTCCACCCCTCTCCTAACAATTGATTCATAGTTAGGCCCTTTACACCTTTCAGACCCTTTACTGTAAACTATCAGCGCTGAATGACCTCTCATAGGTCCTGGTGCTTGGCCTTGGCCCAAATAATTTCACTCTATTATCTTCCCGAGATTCTAATGTACGTCGCTCAATAAATCACGGTGGGTTTGCGAGTTGCGTCATTCTGCTGAACGCGTTCCCGTCATCTTTAACTTTCTATATCCCTTAATGATATTGATAGCGGAGTACTGAAGGCGATGATAATGATGATGATGAGACAGTCGTAAATGTAATTTCAGCGGACAAGATGGCAAGGAGGAATGCTGGATATTGTTATTTGCGTCATTGTTACTGTTATTATGGTTACTGCGCCACGCAATCGTAGCTTGTTGTCGCTGTTCCTTTTTTTTTTATTGCCATTTTTTCTTTTGCTGTTGTTGACAGGTTTTGATAGTTTGGCCGTTGTAATGGTATGGTATTTTTTCCAAATTTGTTTTGGTAAGTACAACTATAATTATAGTATTTCCACTTCCCAATGTAACACGTGCTCCTGTGTAATAGTAGAATAAATGTCTTTGAAAGTAAAATAAAAAAAAATAATAATCATAAAAACAGGAGGATAACGATTCTTAAAAACTGGTATCACTAAAGAAATTTCCGATGATTTTAGGAAAAACAGCTACGCGTTAATAACCGTAGTTGTTTCTATTTTCCTTTTTCCTTGTATGAACGGCAAAAATAATTATTAACAAATCAAGATCAGTTAAAAAAGAAAAGTGATCACTTTTGTGGGTTTTTATTATTACGGGGAATCAGTTATATACAGATCTCTAATTAGACTGCTATCTTTTTGTTCAGGCTCAAGGTCAATAGTGATTAACCAGCAAACGAATGTTCTAAATTTCACCTCTACATGTATCATAGCTCTCTCTCTCTCTCTCTCTCTCTCTCTCTCTCTCAATGCTACCACAATATATATATTGCATAGGAAATCATTTGCGGACTGTATCACAGACTTTAGAATTTTTCCTGACCGTGTATTAAGTGTCGTGAAATTCCTGTCTCTCTCTCTCTCCGAGATACATCGTAGTATCCTACGGTACACTTTGTCAACTCCTCTGATAAAATCTCTCTCTCTCTCTCTCTCTCTCTCTCTCTCTCTCTCTCTCTCTCTCTCTCTCTCTCTCTCCGAGATACATCGTAGTATCCTAAGGTACACCTTGTCAACTCTTCTGATAAACTCTCTCTCTCTCTCTCTCTCTCTCTCTCTCTCTCTCTCTCTCTCTCTCTCTCTCTCTCTGAGATACATCGTATCTTACGGTACACCTTGTCAAACTCCTCTGATAAACTCGGTTATCCCTCTTCCTTTGTTTCTCCATCTCTTTGTGTACGAGTCCGAATATGTTGGAGGAGAACAGGTGAGGAGTACTCGAGTGAGACGACCTTGGAATTCCTTCTCAATGCAATTTTGCGTAATGGGATATCTTATTCAGACGGGTCTTGTAGTGTGCGAAAACTTGTCCTTGAATTCTGGAATCTCTCTCTCTCTCTCTCTCTCTCTCTCTCTCTCTCTCTCTCTCTCTCTCCTCTCTCCATATATATATATATATATATATATATATATATATATATATATATATATATATATATATATATATATATATATATATATATATATATATATATGTATGTATATATATGTGTGTGTGTGTATATACTGTACATAATATATTTATACATATGTATGTATATATATAGTATATTACGTATATATATTATATACATATATATTTATATATATACATACATGCATATGTACATGCATGCATACATATGTATATAGACAGACAGACAGATAGATAGATTTATGCGGTAAAACAAGTAGCGCAAGATCTGTCGCTTTTACTTTCAGGCACCCTGAAGCAAGATGCATGTATCAAGAACGAAAATTAAAGAGAAGATTTGGGTTTACCAGCTGTGCCGGTTTACCGGTGCAGCATTAGCCAAGGAAAATTAAGACGTTAACAAGATAAACATTATTGTATCACTTTTAAGTCTCCTTCGAACATCTTGTGCGGAATCGGGTCAGGCGCATAAAGGTTACTGCTATTTTCGTTAGCTAACTGTAGTCATTCAGATTGTAAAAGGTATCTAGGAAGAACACTACTCTTCTTGTTATACGACTGTATGACCAATCACGCCAATGGGTTATTTCACTCGTTGGTACACAAATTGCATGACTTATTCGGCCAGTCCTAGGGGTTTATGCTGAGTGATTGTGACACGAATTGCCTTGCTGGTGTGACCCAAATGGAATGAGTCACAGTCCATACACGAGATTTTATGAACTGTGTTGCAACTCTGCTGATAATTTTTTTTTTTATAAATATGTTGTTACTTGAAAAGAAATGACGTAAACGGTGAATACTTTCAAACTTGACTTGACAGATTCGGGACCGATAAAGTAAGGAACACAATGAATGCTGTAAGTCACTCTTTCTTTCTGTTACTTATAGAATACCTTCATTGCTTTATTGTAAAAGTTAGTTTGAAATATGAGCTAGATAATAAACAATTTCCTCCTTATTTTCGTAATGTTCTCTTAATTATCCAAGAATTTCTGACTGACATTACGAAAGTTGAATTATTTGTTGCATTTTCGTATATACTCTATTTACAGCGAGAAGGTCCAAATCTAATAACTGTCAAAAAAAAGGCAACTAGCGTAAATTTGATAGCCTGAGTAACTTGCTCATTCAGTTTTTCCTTCGTTTCACTTTTTCTCTTGGCAATATACTCGGGTTTTGAGAAAGTTACTCAGGCTATCAAATTTACGCTAAAAAAGGCCTAAAGATGGCTACTTGCCTTTTTTTTGACAGTTAATAGATTTGGACCTTCTCGCTGTAAATAGAGTATATACGAAAATACAACAAATAATTCAACTTATTTAATGTCAGTCAGAAATTCTTGGATAATTAAGTGAACATTACGAAAATAAGCAGGCAATTCGTGTCACAATCACTCAGCATAACCCTAGGACTGGCTGAATATATATATATATATATATATATATATATATATATATATATATATATATATATATATATATATATATATATATATATCTGTGTGTGTGTGTGTGATTGTGATAAGTAGAACGAGGGTTCTGTGTGTCACAAAGGTAGAGTATGTCATATTTATTTTGCTTATTTCATATTCAGCGTATTCTGAGGATGAAAGAGAAATAATATCTGCAGTTCTGCTTGAAGAAATCCGAGACAGACGGATGAAAATATGTTGCGCAGTCATAAATTCTTCCTCTCCTGCGATGTTTCCTTATTGTGAAATATCAGATACCTCGGATGCCGGTTGAACAATTTTTTTCCCTCGCCTTCTCAGGAAAAATATATTTCTCTAACGGAAATGTCTTTGAGACACACCCATTCCAAATAAATGTGGGGTCCACTCACTTCACCTAAACTTTCTATTTCTCTAGAAAACAAGTAAACGATATTCTTTATGTTAAGAAGATATCTTCCATGAGAATATGAATAAAACAATCCTTAGTCGCTTTTAAGTGAGGGTAATTTGTTCTTTGAGAAATCACAAAAAATATAGTCATTGGCACCTCAAAACTATTATTCCGGAGGAGTCAAAGGAATAAAAGAGACGAAAAACCGACTCCCGGAAGAGTCTCGACATATGGTTTTATATAAGAGAGGAGAGTGAGAGTGGTAAGGTGAGAACTTGCTGTTATTTGCAACATGCCGATAATAATTCCTCTCGGGTGTCAGCGAGTCTCGGACCCACTTAAAGCTCGATTCGGCTTCGTTGGAACTGGTCTAACGAGTAGGTGCTACTTTGGCTACCGACGACAGCAGTTCTCGATTACGCTCTGCTGGGTGGAATTTACAAAGCGCAATTATGGCCAGATCTTGCCTTTGTATTTGCGCGTTAACATGACAGTAATAATTTCCAGGGTGTAAGCAGTCGTAATTGGCTCGAATATTAGTAAATAAAGGTTTACATGTAAATCATGATTACACGTAGACGTGGACTTTTGACCAATTTAAAATTTTGCCAGTGCTCAAACCCTCCTCACGCATATATACATGGTGTATTGTCTTCTTTGGACATCAAGAAATTAATACGTTAATACATACATATACATATATATATAATATATACATATATGTATGCATATATATATAATATATACATATATGTATATATATATATATATATATATTGTGTGTGTGTTCAAAGCGACACTCATATAATTATATAAACCGGTAACAGCTGTCACTTTGTTGTGAATAACTTTGAATTGTGCCACAATAACATAATAAAGTCTGATGGCAGAGATGAATGTGTAGTACATTCACTTCCGTCGGGTGTCATCACCCAGTTAGGTCTCAGAGAGAGAGAGAGAGAGAGAGAGAGAGAGAATGATTGCATTACTCCAGTCTGTTGCCACATTCTTAGCTTGACCTTAAACCTAGAGAGCCGAAATTGGAACGCAAACATACCCACACTGCACTTCAACGTCTGCCTGCCTGACATTCTCTTAAAGAGTAACTTGCAATGAGAATTTTATTCTTCAGTTTAGGCTAACTTTAGGGGTTTATCTCTGAGGTTTGGTAGGAAGGACCGATTAGGGGGAAATGTTGTGTATGAGAAATATCGTTTTGCGTAATTTGGAAACTGTAATTGGAAATGATGATGGTTAAAGTATTTCCTGTTTGGTTCTAAAGTGGATTACATTTTTTTTATAAAACAATAGAAAAAACCGATATGCGACAAATTAAAAAAGCAATTTTCTCCAGTGAAACAGCGATTCCTTCTTGAAAGCCGAGCCGACACTTTTTATTACCTCTAAAACAACAGCAACGCAAATGTGAAAGGCAAATGAGGTGTTAGCAGGAGTGCAGAGAGATGGAACGAAAGAGAGTGAGAGGAATAGGTGATGATGAAGATGGTGATGGTGATGATGATGTTGAGTGTTCTGATAGACCCGTTACGGGTAGTTACCTTCCAACAATCCGGAATCTCCAACACAAAGGGTAAGACGAGAAAGATCTTCAATTTCCACTTTCTAATGTGACAGACTCGTCATCTTTGCCTTTTTTTTCTTTTCTTTTCGTTCATTCGCGTTGTTTTTCTTTGCTACTTCCTTGTCTGAAAAGAGGAAATCTTTTTCTGCCTGTCGCTCGCTTCTACGTTTCTTTTCTCTCTCTCTCTCTCTCTCTCTCTCTCTCTCTCTCTCTCTCTCTCTCTCTCTCTCTTGTGGATGGCGTTGACGATTTGTTGCCACGATCCCAGGTAACATAATTCGACTAATCATTCCCTCTTTTAAAACAGAGAAATTACTTGTCACCACGTTATTTGGCTCCTCCTTTTTCTTCTTCTTCCTTTCCATCGTCATCTGTCGTCGTTGGCCCTTGCAAACCGAAGCGTAGCCAATATGAAACGTGAAACATGTGAATAACGAGTAAGGCGTTTTCCGCCACATTCTGTCATGACTCGTGTTCTCTCTGACATTTGACAAATCCCTGTCATGTGTACATGCTTGTGGCGAAGCAGCCAGAGAACTTTGTCTTTTGTGTATGAAGAGAGAGAGAGAGAGAGAGAGAGAGAGAGAGAGAGAGAGAGAGAGAGAGAGAGAGCGATGTATTTATTGTTGCCTTCATTCCTTTTCTTGTTTTTTCATCCTCTTTTGATTAGCCATTTGATCTCAAAATCGTTTATTTCTTAGAGATGATCAATTAACCCTTCTCCCTTTAATATTTTTTATGCATCATATACTTTTATTTACACAATATTTTTACTTTGATATGAAAACCATGATTGGTTATCTGTATTTTCTTGTGATTCATTGTGTCTCATAATCTGCGTAATTATAACCACACATTAATTGTGAAAATTTTCGGCAGTAACTCTTGTAAGCTCTGTTACGAAGTCTGCTGCTGTCGTGTAGCTAGTAGAGTATTTAATAACTTAAATACTCAAAGAGACATAATGTATTTAGTAAATTAAATACTCTAAGAGATATAATGTATTTAATAAATTAAATGCTCAAAGAGATATAATGTATTTGATAAATTAAATACTCTAAGAGATATAATGTATTTAATAAATTAAGTACTCTAAAAGATATAATGTATTTAATAAATTTAAATACTCTAAGAGATGTAATGTATTTAAATAATTAAATACTTTAAGAGATATAATGTATTTAATGAATTAAATACTCTAAGAGATATGTATTTAATAAATTAAGTACTCTAAAAGATATAATGCATCTAAGAGGTGTAATGTATTTAATAAAGTACTTTAAGAGATATAATGTATTTAATAAATTAGATACTCAAAGAGATATAATGTATTTAATAAATTAAATACTAAAAGAAATATAATGTATTTAATAAATTAAATACTCAAAGAAATATAATGTATTTAATAAATTAAATAGTCAAAGAGGCTTAATGTATTTAATAAATTAATTACTAAAAGAAGTATAATGTATTTAATAAATTAAATACTCTGAGAGATATAATGTATTTAATGAATTAATTACCCAAAGAGACATAACTCCAACCAGCGACCTAAATCCATCTCACTTTGTGTCGGGAGTCCAAAAAAAAAGGACTTTCGGCGGGTGGGGGTTCGTAATGAGCCCTTTGTTCCATTCCGTTAGGCAGCTTCGCAAACTGTCGCCGTCGCGCGCTGTGTTTGGGGTTCGAGAAATGGACATGAGAGGTTCGGAACCCCTTTTGTGCAGGGGCCATGTGCTGACCGACACTCCGTTATCGTTTGGGGTGCCATCGGAATTCGATCGCCCGCAAGTGTTTTTACGCTGTTAATTCGCGTCTTTTTTCTCTCTCTCTCTCTCTCTCTCTCTCTCTCTCTCTCTCTCATTATTTTATTTAAATGCATTAAAAATAGGCCTCCTTAACTGTTATTTTTAACGATGCTAGAGCGAGAGAGAAAAGGAGATTATGAGGGGGGGGCGGGCCGCGAGGGAGGGCATGTTGAAGCATAAACATATGTGGTTGGTTAGTTTGGGTATGTGATTTCAACTCGAGCACTTCAGGCACTCGAACGGTACCTGATATTTGTTTGTGCTAATTTCTCTCTGCCTTTCATCTCGTTCATTAAAACATACGCGCGCTTGTGCGTGCATACATAGATTCTTACGTACACATGCGCACAAGCCTAGCAGATAAGCTTGAACAAAGAAAGAACGCAAAAAGAGCTATTAGCTCCATTTTTCCCTCGTCTTTCACGAGAGAGAAAGGGGCGTTAAAAGCTCCCAGGGTTCAGCCATAGTTCACGGGATGAGGAGGCGCTGACAACCCGTAATTTCAGGCATTTGCTGTCTGTGCGTTGCCATGATGAAACTGCGTTGCCTTACGGAGCCTCCTTACCTTGCTGGCGGGGCGGCCGCCTCCCTCCTCTCGCTAACGGATTCGCGTAAGGAAACAAGAAGAGAAGGGAACACATGAGGTTTTGTCGTAATAACTCTCCTCCACCTCCTCCTCCTCCTCCTCCTCCTCCTCCTCCTCCTCCTCCTCCGACGTCTTTGTCTTCTTGTGGCATAACTGTGGCAGCAAAGAAATTTCGTTTGTCGCACGGCTGTATACCCTCTCGTGGCTGAGCGTCCATTGTTTGCACGGGAGAGTAAACTTGTGGTGGCATTCTCAGTGATGCTTATGCGTTATTTTGTATTTTCATGCTTTGTGTAGGAAGAACAATGAACTCCTACAAGGCGTGGATGTTTCCTTATCGTCA
>NC_089742.1:62069270-62074270 GCF_040412425.1 Macrobrachium rosenbergii | reverse complement strand
GCAGGTTGAATATAGCTGTTACTAATGCTAAAGCATTACTACAGCTTCTATATTATTAATGCTTGTAATAATTATATTACTATAGGTAGAGTGTATCGTCGCTAAGTGATGCTGAACTCTTCTCACGTTATGGTTGAATGTTCTTCTTCTTCGTTTAACGTGCTTTTTCCCATTTTTTATATGGGGTAAGCACGATGCCTTCTTTTGAAGGACTTTGATTTGGCGTTGGGGTAGACCGTAGCCTCGATCGGCTGCCCTGCCTGACATCGCTTAGACCCCGGTAGGTTAAATGTTAATTATAGATTAAATGGAAAAGCGAAGTGAAAAATTAATTTTGTGATAGATTCCATAACAAATCTGTCATTGGGAAATATTATAGTAACCTTGCGATGAGTAGCAATAAGCTAGTAGTATAACTGTAAATGTAGGTATTGGTCAATTTCTCTTATTGCCTACTTCGTCTTGGCGTCTCCTTCCTTCATTCTTCAAAGTGGAGTATTTCCTGCCGTCTGTAAGACCAAGAGGCATCATTTTTATAATCTTTCGTTGTGAAAGTCCGCTTTACAAATACCGCCACGTAACGTTGCTGATAGTAACTCGTGTTACATGATGTGCATTTGTTTGTAGATTATGAATAGGATTTTAATGGTTAAAAGTTGTATACATGTTTTTTTTATATTAATGTTCTTTACTGACTACGTAAAATCACTCGTTTAACAAATGCCACAGAGAAATTATAATAAAAATTTATTTTGTTTATCATCTCAAGTTATAAAAATGACGAGTAAAACAAACATCCTGAATCATGGTCAATTACTGTCGCCGCGTAACGAGCGCATTAAATTTGTAAGACCTTGAGGGGATTACTCAGTGAATTTCTTCTCAGTTCGATTCTTGGAACTGGAAAACCATGAGGAACTCCATTCATTCTCCTCGCCTTGAAGTCCTTCACTTTATTCTATGAATGATCGGGAGTTGCTCTAAAATCATTTTTTTTTTTTTTCATGCAAGGGAATAATAGGTCCTGCTTATCAGAGTAAATTTGTTTGAAGATATCTTTAAGAGGGCAGGCGTGAAGTTAACAATTTACTTTATATGTGTCAGGGTTGCAGTACAAACGAACATGAAGACAGTTAAATAAATATTCACTCCTGACAGGAAATTCTTTTGTGACGTGGGGTCAGTGCTCCATTAACCTATCGTGTTTTTTTTTTTTATGCAGGTGGCATTAAGCCCAGGCAAACCACATTCCTTAAATTCTTTACATTTAACATACACCTTTTCAAATAGCTGGATCAAATTTATGCATTCCTTAACTGATATTTATATTCTTGCAGAAGCTGTCTTTTATAAAACTGGGTTCAATTGTTTCTCTCTAACATATTTTTAGGATAAACCACCTTTTTTAGACTGCCCTATTGATAGCATGATTATGTTCACCAGCATGAATGAAAATTACACTGTGTTCCTGTGAATATGTAGATTTTATGGTTCTTTTTCAATGATTTTCAGGTTGCAGTAATATAAAATTGCCACATGACTTACATGGCGTTTGGTATACGTAGCCTGTAGTATTGTTGTGAGAGTTTTATGAATGCCTTCTTAAAGGATATATTAACTCTCAAGTTCTTAAGATTGTGCATATCTTGAAATTGCTACAATATGTTGGTGCGAACAGGTGTAATTTCTGGTGAGAGAGGTGGTACTTTTCTTTTTCGCCTCCATAAGAGATTATCGGTGGCCCGTAGGGTTGGTAGCGCCGTCAGTACACCTCATGCAGTGCACCGTAGGCATTACTCAAGGTTCTTTGCAGCGTCCCTTCGGCCTTTTACTGTACCTGTGTTCATATTCTCTTTCTTCCATCTTGCTCTCCACCCTCTCCTGATAATTGATTCATTGTGCAACTGCTAGATTTTCTTTCAAACCTTTTTACCACCAATTTTCATTTCAGCAACGAATGACCTCATAAGGCCCAGCGCTTGGCCTTGGGCCTAAATTCTATATTCTGTTCTATTCTATGACAGCTTGCAAGACGGAGGTGCAACAGTTGGCAATGCTTTAATGGTAATATTCTTTTTCGAAGACGATGGTGGAGCTCTGCAGTGGCAATGAGAATCCCGTTTTGTTTTAATACATTATATTTGATCATCCACATAGGCATTTCATTGAAGGAAAGAGATCCTTGGAGGCAGACCTCAGTGCTTAGGGCTTGCATTCGTAGCATGTTGGACATACAACGGGATGTTATGGCCTCCCTTAAAGGATTAATAATAGTCTTAGGCGCGTCGGTTGCTTCAACAGGTGCGAAGATTCTCTAGACCATGCAGAAGACCTGCTTTTGAATCCTATTCAAGGAAGGGGCAAGGAAAAACTTCTTTTCTCGAAAATTAGATTTAGGAGGTGTACAAAAGCCTCTGTGAGAGCTTGTGGATTCGTTTCGATACATGTGCTTGTGAGAATCGATAAACGGGCAAACATACGGGTTGAGAAACAGATCCACGGTAATGCACGGGTACAAATATATTTAGAAATAAATACATAAAGAGAGCTATTTGTAATCTGTTCGATTTCCCTTTTCAATCCCATTTCGATTTCCCTTGAGATTGAAAAGGGGAATCGAACAGATTCCCGAAAGCTCTCTGTAGAGATTTATTTCTAAATTTACTTGTACCCAAATATGTGGATTTGGTTCCCCATTCTAAGACTCATGTTACTATGAGTAATTTTAAACATACGGGTGCTGTAAAAGCGAGATGCAAATTGGGAATAAGCGTGATACGGATAAAAATGGAGCAAGGAACACTCAGAAAGGAGACAAGACAGATAAATATAGGGCAAGACATGGGTGTTTTGCCACGCCCTGGCCATAAGCATGTTATGTCATCGACATACCTAAGCGATATCATATAGCGTGGAATTATTTTGCTTTATATTTGATGATATGGGAAATCCTTATAGCCATACCAAAATTTTGAGTAATAGTTCTCATTATATTCATATGTACATTCCTTTACACATATTTCAATAAATTTTTGTATTGGTCAGACTGGAAAATTACTGGAAAAGAGAACAGAACAGCGTAAAATATGTATATGATATGCATAAAATATGTATTAGGTATTCAAATTTTGTCCATATCAGTGAGAACAGGCATGCTATTGTTTTGTAAGTTAATAAATAGTTGACGTAGTATATTTGCATGTTGGAAATAAATATAATGGAATCGGTTTTATAAAAGACAGCTTTTGAAAGAATGTGAAAATCCGCCTAGGGATGTATAGATTGATCCAGTTATTTCAAGAGAAATGTGTAAAATGTATAGACTTTAAGGAAGGCGGTTTTTCTGGCCCCAACAAGATCTTTAATAGAGTGCTGACCTCATTCGCAAAAGAGGAGTCTCCTCTTCCTTTTTAGCTTTCTGTAAGAGAAAACTATTGTGCCGGCTTTGTCTGTCCTTCCGCACTTTTTCTGTCCGCCACAGATCTTAAAAACTATTGAGGCTAGAGGGCTGTGAATTGGCATGTTGGTCATCCACCCTCCAGTCATCTGACATACCAAATTGCAGCCCTCTAGGCTCAGTAGTTTTTATTTTATTTAAAGTTAAAGCTAGCCTTAATCGTGCTTCTGGCAACGATATAGGGTAGGCCACCACCGGACCGTAGTTAAAGTTTCATGGGTCGCAGCTCATACATCATTATACCGCGACCACTGAAAGATAGGTCTGTTATCGGTGGCCTTGATTATACGCTGTAGCGTCTGTACAGAAAACTCAATTGCGCCGAAGAAACTTCGGCGCATTTTTTGTTCTTTTAGGTGCGAATATTTTTTTTTTTCAACCGTCAGTATGTTTGTTTGTACTGTAACGCCAGCATATATAATTTAAATTCCTACCATCATGTATCAGTCTTCTTGAAGATGTCTCAAAAGACTAAAGATTTAGTCAGAATTTATAACCTGTGTTTAATTCTTTCTCTGTGGTTTATCCATTTGTGGAATTCATTGGCCACGAAAATCAATTGCGATGATTCAGTATACCCATTCTTATTATGCGAGGTAATTCGAGAAACTTAACTTTTAGAACCGAGGCCATTCAAAAGGTTCAGTTTTGGTCAATAGTTGTGATTTGAAGGTCAATAATTCATGTCAGCCACAATGATTCAATAGATTCTCTTTTTTTTCGCCGAGAATGAAAAGCTTCTTTCTAGGTAATAGCTACTACCGAAAGGCTTCATTCTTTTCTTACACTCTGGCTAAAAAGACTTTCTTTTCATATGTTTCGATTTAAGACTCATTAGGCTATCGCTGCGATTCAGCGAATACCCATTTGTCAACCTCAGTGATTCAGATGATTGATTCTCTTCCGTCATTACATGAAAAGTCTACTTTTTTTTTTATCAACCCGACGCCATTTCTGAAGGCTTATTGTCATCACCTTCCTCTTATTCTCTTCCACGTCGGATGATTGGTGAGGTCGAGCAAGCAAGGCCCAGTTGGCATCTCTGACAAACCCCAACATATGGCTTTGAGTACCTCCTGTGACCACATATGTCGTTAGCAGGCCTTCTGGCAGCGCGGGTACTTGCGGCCTCGAAGGGCGGAGACACCGAAGTGTTGACACGAGCGTTTTTAAACACCAGCTCAGCCCTTGTTTCAAACATCTGTCGGGATGTCAGAGCGTATCCTTCGCTTTATCCGTCATTAAAGTTTAGATAACTGTACCTACGCTCCGAGGGCATTTCTTGCAAGAAACAATGAAGGCTGGAATGTTATCAAGAGCTTGTATGTAGTGTTGGTCGTACACTCGCAAGCAAGCGCACGAACACATATATTGTGTATGTGTATATATATATAATGTGTATATATACATGTGTGTATGTGTTTGTTCGTGTGCACGCACGCGCGAGTGCGTGGCCAATGTTATTTACAAGATGTTGATACCTTTCAGTGTTTATTATATACGTTTTACATATAGTACGTAAATATATACAATATATAAATAT
>NC_089742.1:61909270-62064270 GCF_040412425.1 Macrobrachium rosenbergii | reverse complement strand
AGGAGGCCGAGATAGGGTCTGGGAGGGCAAATCAATCTGGATCATTGCAAATAAAACGAGCCAATGGGTGTCTTCTCTTTGATGTGATGAAAAAACTCCTCACGAAAAGACACAATAAATACAGAAAAAGATAAACCAATGCCACGTTGTGTTAGACCTTAAGAGTAGAAGAAAGCAATTTTCCGCAACATCCAAAAATACAAGAGCTAACAAACAAACTGAAATGAGCAGAATTCCTTTGAAGACTACTCACCACAGTGGCTCGTGTGCGGTCTTCCATACAAACACAGGCCTTTCACTTTCAGCCGCATGAAAAAAATATATCATTATAGTCACCAAGAAGTGTCGTGTGTATTAAGGCTTGGGGAAAATTACGAGTTGCAAATGGCTTGGCAATTTGGCTATTGCTGTTATTACTTTTACCATTCCTTTGGCAGTGAGTAAAATATGCTCGTTTTTTTTGTTATTTCCGGGTCATCCTATCATCATTTATTATTATTATTATTATTATTATTATTATTACGTTGTCGTTGCCCCCGCCAACGTACCAGTTACACTGATCTTCATCAAAATTTAAACTATTTTTGTCTTATTCATAAGTCAACAAATCTTGTTGTCAACACCCAAGGGCATTATTCAAAGGTCATCTGTATAACCTTTAGAAAACTGGAAAGAAACGATACAGACCTTGAATTTAGAACAATTCAATACCCAAGTTGACGCACCATTTATCTGTTTTATCTGTTATCTGCCATCCGAATGGAAATAAGTTTATTTTGTTTTGTTTATTTTGTACATATTTTTACTTGTGCTATAAATAATGACAACTCTGCTGTCACACTATTTAAAGGAATGTTCTTCGCAATTATAAACTTTTAGTGTTCCCTGGTCTTGCTTGGTGTTCTTCAAAATGTGCTTAGTAATATTATTATTTAGGATTCAGAATACTAGTTGCTATACAATAGTAGTAACTTATAATGAATCCCTTAACTTGAAAATTCTTCTTTAAAGGGGTGGTTCGAATATCAGTGAATTTAAATTTATAGATTTAATTTTCAGTACTGAAATTCCTCGAGTGAAATCAATGTTGGAAAAATTTGGGTGAAAGAGGAACACGTTACGCATGCAAAAGTGTCTTTGTATTCATGTTACGTAAGCGTTACGAAAGACAAACGTGCAAGAAACTTGAGGATTTTTCTGAATTAAGAGGCAATCTTATGTTTGTATTTTGATAATGAAAAAATTTTTCAAGCATGATCAATTTGTGATAATGTGATTTAGTGAAACAGTTGACGTCCGCCTCAACAGTTACTACAGCGTATTCACGTGCCTGTCACTACCTGTTAAATTCAGTCCATTTTGAGTAAACCACGAATAAATTGTCCGGTATTCTGTCTAGAGGTTTTATTACTCGAAGTAACCAGGCGGTGAATGTAAGAGTGTTTAGTTTGTTACAAAAAAGAATTGCGTCCAGTTGCTATATCTCTCAAATTATTGTAGAACATTGTCCCATTTGTTTCTTTCTTCCTTTATTTATTTATTTATTTATTTGTGTCCATGAAGCATTTTCTCTGATGTGGCTGACGCAAAGATATTTGACAATAACAATGAGAGAGAGGGAGAGAGAGAGGAGCAGTGTATATATTTAGGGAGACTAACAAATTAGCACAGACTGGAAGAGATGGGGAATACAAAGTATTTTACGGTGACATACAAAAAAAAGAGTATTTAGAAAAAGGTAGATTGTTGAGGGGGAGTTAGCGGTTATTTATTTCACCACTTAAAAAGCTGTATTCAGTTTCCGTATCCCCGCATTTGTTCAGTGAAGCCCGAATCAGCCTGAAGATCCATCCCTCAGAATTAACACCTCATTCCAGGCATCCACTGCACGGGTGGGCAGAAATACCAGGTGTGCGGCAACAGCTGCGCCCACACCTGCATGGACTTGGCCATGAACCCCGACTGCAAGAGGAAGTGCGTCGAAGGATGCAACTGCCTCGAAGGATTCTCCCTGGACAACTCGGGCATCTGCGTTCCGGTGACCGAGTGTCCTTGCATTTACGAGGCCAAGGAATACAAACCAGGCTACGAGATGTTGCAGGAGCAGCCTGATGGATCCATGATGATGTGGTATGTTTTCTGTTTAATCATTTACTTGTTTTTTTTTTTCAACAATAAGCCGTTTCCCCTGATAAGGGGTGGTTCTTGAGAAAACAAGAAAATAGTCTCTGCCACTTACATTCCACAACTGCGGAATTGTTGATGAACCTTGCATGGAGAAAACTTCCAAAATATTTGCGGTTTCATACGCCTACACAGAAGGCTCATCTGTAGCGCATCCAATTCCTCTAAACTCTCCGCTCCATTCTCCTCATCTTTCACGAACTCTGCATAATAAGGGCCTGTGTTTCCAATACGTCTTTCAGTCCCTATTGAGTACTTTGTAGGTCTTTCCTCCTTCGTCCAGGCTCTTCGGATTACACACTCTTGCTAACTATCTTTACCAATCTTTCCTCATAACCAGACTATCTCAAAATGCTTTCATCCATTATTTCACCTGCACCAACCTTTTTACCACTCTCATTTATGTATATCCACATTTTTCACCGTTTCAGTTGTTCTTATGCCGTACATACTGCTCAAACAATTCATCCAGCATTACCTTTTTTTCTTTTGTTGACATTCAACATCCTTCTCTCATTTTCATAAAAGAGAGTTGTTTTAATAATCCCTTCATACATTTCAGCCGCGATCACTAGATAATGTTATCTTTTTCTCAGTCTTTTGAAAACTTCGTACTACATTCCTGGGTTCACCAGTTCTGTGTCTCGCCACTCATATTCTGCCTATACGAATCACCTGCTTATGTTTTTCCACCATCTATGTTAATATGACTGCTTCAACTTTCTTATGTCCACTTACCTTCTTAACCCTTTTCTCCTCTTGCAAGCGGCGCTGAATAATCCTGATGGGTCCCGGAGCTTGGTATTCAAGACCTAAATTTCATAATCAATCAATCCTCTTGCAAACACCTAATTGTTTTATTAGTTTCTGCATTTTCTCTTTTCATCTACAATCAGTGCTCTGTAATCTGCAAACTTCAACCGTTCCACACTATTTACCAACCACAATTTGCACTTATGTGGAATGTCCTTTCTCCATATTCTGTAACTTTGTCCACAGAGATTTCGTACAACTATTTAGGTGCAACACGCCCATGTCTCTGACTTCTTGTTCCACTAGACCATTCACTCCCTTTTGCACATTCTGGCACATACTCTCCTATCATTGAAAATTTTGAATCACTCTTAACCTGTCCTTATATGCATCCTCCACCTTCCATGCAGCCTCCACTGATTCTTTCATAAGCCTTTTTCCAGGTCTATGTAACCCCTTGTACAGCTGTTCTTTCTTAACTTTCAAACTTCTTAAGTAGCTGTTTCATAACCAACACCTTATCCACAGACCCTCTTTATTGTCTAAACCCAATCTGTTCTTCCCCTGCCAATCCTTCGGCCACATGTATTAGTTAATCAAATCCTACCATAAATCTTTCCAGGTATACTGAGTAATTTTTTTTCCGTGTAATGCTCGCAGTCACCTCTGTCACATTTACACGTTCTTTTTCGAGACACATTATACACCTTGGCCAACCACCAGATTACGCTCAGTATCACATCGTAGTGTCTCACTTGTAGTCCCGTCAATTTCTGGTGTCTTTCCTTGCTTCAGTCTCTTAACTACCATCCTTATGTCCTTATCAGGCACATCCATTAACATACTCAAACTTAAATTCTCCCCAATACTTCATTTATAGCTCTCCTTGCTTTCATCACAAATCTTTTAATTGTTTTGCCCCATAAAACCTCAACATCCTTTCGTCTCTGCCTCCCTTCTACCTTCCACTAAGCAAACCTTCAAAATACTCACTCCAGTCACCCAGGATTGCATTAATTTCAGACAGTGTCCCTTCATTAGCATCATTTTACGGCGATCTTATGTGAAAGTAGCGGAAATTGTCCTTCATTTAGTATCGATTGTACCGTAAAGTTTCTGAGAATAATTTTGGATATACCTCCAAATAGAGGACGGGGTAACAGAAGACGTGTATTGCCTATTAGAAATGCCCTGTGTTATTTACATTACGGAGCCTCGCAAAACGAGAGAGAAAGAGACGGTGGGAATGTCAAGCCTTAAATATAGACAAGCAATATCACGCCAAGCGCCTGACTGCAAGTCACTGCAAAGTGGCCCTCATCAGTTTTCACTTACAGAAATTTTCCAAAAATTAACTACTCGGAAAATTCCCACGCTCTCGGTTTCTCTTGTCTTTCTCACTCTCGGAGAAAAATGAGAGATCTGATCTGATTATCTCGAAGAAAACGAAATTTTTAGCAGTGGGAAGATATCACTTAATCGGAATCCGGATTAATCCGCTTTTTCTATTAATATATGCATTTTTTTTTTTACATTATTCAGCGAGTGTTTCAACGCTGGCTGGAACTGCTGGGAACCGACTGGAAACGATACTCTACGGGCGATGCCTCAAATTACATGCGCTGCCGACCAACACTTGAGTGTACACTGACTGTATGCCCGATGAGGAATTTACTTGTCAGGTGAGTAAAGGACGTGTTATAAATATAAATATATACATATATATATATATATATATATATATATATATATATATATATATATATATATATATATAATATATATGTATATATATATATATATATATATATATATATATATATATATATATATATATATATATATATATATATATATATATACACATACATACATTTATATATAATGTGTCTGTATTTATATAGATAAATGAATCGAATGCGAGTTTTTCAAAGGCTACTAATTTATGCAAGAATAGTTAGGATTGTGACGACAGTCATTTTTGTTGTTGTTAATTTTTGGTCAGGTTTATTGTCTCACAGAACTTAAAAGATTAGAGAACTTGTGGCATATTGCCTGTCATTTTAACGTATTATAACTTATTTCCAGCTAATTCATTCTGTGGCTGAATCAAATCTCTCGTTAACACCTCACCTTGATCTTCAGAAACTAAGTTTCTAATTTCGACAGTTGATTGCTTAATTGAATCCATTTTCATTCAGTGCCTCATAAAGGAATGCTCATGCAGAACCTTGTGATCTGTCAAATATAGCGGCGATCTCCTCTCAAACGATACGTTAATTTCATGGCTAATTTCTTCCATAACCAATTTTTTTCAAACTTTCTCCTCACAGACGATGCATCTTCGAGCTCCTGCGGTCGACCTGTGCAGGGCTGGATGCATATGCGAACAGGGATACGTACGAGACAGGGATACAGGGGAATGTATCCGGCACAGTCAGTGCCCGTGCCACCACGGTGGGAGGTCTTACCAGGAAGGGGAAACCATCACCGAAGAGTGTAACACCTGGTAAGTTTCCCCGTTTCCACGAGTTTTTCCACTCATCAGAGGACCTGATAAATTTGCTAACTTGAGCATAAGTCGGTTCCTTATTACCTCCGATAACGAGGTCATGTTTTTGTTTCGGTTTGTTTGTTTTCAGAATTACACAAAACGTTGTTTCGAATGTTACGAAAATTTGACCGAAGTTAGGCCTCGTTGCTGACAGCGGCGGTTAGGTTCTGAGAGAAAGTGGAATGTAACGTCCTGGAGGAGGAACCCTTCTGGGGGAATGGGCTGCTTAGCCTTGACTTATGTTTACGACCTTAAAACGTTATTGTTATTGTCCAAATCACCTCCGCCCATCAATTTTTACGAAAGTAATGTGGCCACTCATGCCTGCTTTTTCTGTGTGCTTACAAGATATATGAAAAAGTTGTGAATAGATTTCAGTGGAATGTTCTTCAATAACTTTTTATTAAGTTTTGAGATGAATCCGGGTGCAGATCCGACTTTTTTTTTCGGTGGGGGCCGGTTGCTAAAGATTTAATATGAATATTCTGAATAGTGACAGAAGGCTTGTTGCATACTGTTGAGTTGCTGTGAGAAATGGCTCGTTCATTATATACTACTTTTTCATCATTCATCATCTGTATTCGTCAGTTAAATAACTGGTCATGATGAGATTAAGACAAGACTGGAACCACATTTCATACAATGTCTAAAGCGAGGCAGAACAAAATGAAAGAAAGTACTTGCTGTAGGTTCTCCCTTCGTTAATTAAATCTTTAAATTATCTGCATAATATATGGGGAAATGGTGTGCAAATCCTGAACACTCGAAATGTGAAAAATAAGTTCTCCTGTATACGGTATCCATCTTACACTTGGCTGTAGGAACGGAATTTGCTCTTGATTGTCAACTCCATTTTAGAAAAAGCGGTTTTGTGTTTATTCGAACCAAACGCAACGTGTCAGAATGAAGTTACCCCTATGTTTAAATAGATAAATTACTTTTACATTTATAAAAAGGTGTGCTCGTTTAGTAATTTCGTCAGTCAGTACTTAAGAGTTAGGAGTATTGTTTGATGCCACTGTGATTTCTTCAGTAATATGTGTAATCTAAAATACTCTTTCTTATAGAAACCTGTGCTTTTGAAGTTACTCTGTAATATATGTATATATGTATGTATATATATATATATATATATATATATATATATATATATATATATATATATATATATCTCTATAATAATATGTGTGTGTGTGTGTGTGTGTGTATGTGTGTGCGTGTTTGTGCTGGCGCGTTTGTACCTTCTACTTGTGCCTTGTCTTTTGATTCAGCCCTTCTTGTTACTGTACCTCCTTCTTCGCTTCCCAGTCCTCTTGTGATCCTGTGAGTATATCTGAATGTGGATTTCGTGACTGGTTAAGTTCATTGCTAACAGAACGCAATTGTTCTTTTCTTCTCTATCTCCGCTCTCATTCAGTTCTTAAATTCAGTTCTTAAATGAACTCCTCCTCCTATGAATAAGGCTTGGTATTATTATTATTATTATTATGTGTGTGTATTATTATTATTCAGAAGATGAACCAGTTCATATGGAAAAAGCCCTGGGGCCATTGACTTGATTCAAGCTTCAAAGTGATATCATGGTGTTCATTAAAAAGTATTAGAATACTGAAAGAAAGTCGCCTATTAAAAAGAAAGATAAAGTAACAAGAATATTACTTAAATAGATAAAAATGTAAGTAAATTATTAAAATACAAGGAGAATTTTATTATCGCGTTTTACGCATTGGCAAGTCTGCGTCTAGGAAATAAGGTTTATTATTCACAATAAAAAAAATATATACTTGCCTGCTAAACGAACAGGCAAAGATTCCGTTGTCTTCTTGAGGGATTTACACTAACTTAAAGAACTGTTGTTCAGAAGCCGTAACTTCCTTTCATCGACCCTGGCGTGCTTCAGCGTTTCTCTCTCTCTCTCTCTCTCTCTCTCTCTCTCTCTCTCTCTCTCTCTCTCTCTCTCTCATAGGCTCTAGTTGAGACTGTTCAGCTGAGGTCAAGCAGACTTGTTCTTCAATAAGTAACCCAGACAGTGCTTTGTTCGTTAACTCTATAATCTATACAGCAGAAATTTGGAATTTTCTTCCTTCTCCTATGATTCTTTATTTATTGGTTCGCATCTCTTTCATTATTCAAGAGGCTGATCTACCTCTGCCTTTACTGTGAAGTCCATCTTCTATCGTTCCTTCTTTTTTTTGTTGTTTTCTTTGGGGTCGGGCTGGAAAACGACATTAAGTTGTCCAACTCACTGATACTTGCGCTTTTATATATGTGTGTGTTTTTTAGTGAACTAGTGTAACACTACCTATTCTTCAATTTGCTTTATTATTTCATTATTTTGCGAGTTACGATTTCCGTGTTAAACTCAAAACGTGTATCCGAAATCCTAATGATATCGTCCATTTTTAAGGGAGTGTTGTAATGACACGCATTTCCACAAATTGAAATCATATTGAAAGTATCAAAAACTCCTCTCTCCATAAAAAAAGTTGATTTCGAAAACCTTGTTCTTAGGATTATTTCAGAAAGGCCTTACGTAATATATATCCCACGGTAAACTTGTGGTCTTCGCGGCATGTATTTCTATTGCAAAATTAACGTTAATCAAAATACGTGGTTTTTTCAGTAACTGAAAATTCATTGTCATCTATTTAATAGGTGCCTAAATAGGTGAATAGATTGGTAAAGCATGACCCGATTGTAAAAATTGGTATAGTTTTATTGTACTTAGCTTCCCACCGACATAGGAAATATATTGGTCTTTCAAATCATGAACATTCTTATTTTATGGTTTATGACCTAAAGTTCATCAGATGATGATAGTTGGGGTGTATGAAGTGTTAGATATATTATTTGAATAAGATGTTTACGTATGCATATGCACAAACACACACACACACACACACACACACACACACACACACATATATATATATATATATATATATATATATATATATATATATATATATATATATATATATATAACTATTTTCTGTTTTCTAATTTAACATTGTAGCGTTTTCTTTAAATGGTACATAAAAGGAACAAGGAAAATTTTAATAAGCCACTCTGTTTCGGCCCTAGTCTTGGTAAGGAATGAAAGAAGGTGCCACAGAGGCAATCATTGTAAGGAGTCAAATAGTATTGAGACTGAACCTGTTTAAGGCGTTCCAAACGGATTTGCACCGAGGCGAGGGCCGATGTGTGTCGGCCGAATTATAGTGGCTTAATAAAATTTCCTTGTTTCTTTTATAGACTTTTTTTCATTAAAAAAATTGATGTATATTTCCAAGTGCAGATGCGTGTATTTTACCGATTCTTAGAATAAGTCTGCTTCTACTGATGAAGTAAAATTAATTTTTAATAATTCACAGTGTTTTTCTACTAAAAATTATATTTGAATGGAAGACATTTCTGGAAAATAATAAAAATAAATTCAATGGATATTTTGTAAATGTTTTCTCTCATCCGTTTTTCGCTTAATGCTGGATGCATTTGTGTAGATAACTAAACTTTCCCTCTCTTATATACTGATACGGTCATACATTTTCTCTCTCTCTCTCTCTCTCTCTCCTTATTCATGACCTGTCCCTACCGCCAATGTACTTACTTCCTCTAAGGTTGCTGTATGGCAAACTTGACATAATGGAAAGGTATTGATACTCAAAAAGAAAGCAACTTATACGTCTGGAATAAACGAAACTTTGGTTTTACGGCGGTGATAAGCCTCTCTACCAGCTCTTTCTCTGATAAACCACAGAAATTAGTAATGCCGAAAGGTAGTGCTGTATTTTTGTCATATTTGGTACTGAAGTTAAAAATACCATGTCTTTGAACAGTCGGGTTGGGAGTGTAATGAAGAGTTGACTGTGCTATCTAGAAATCTGATGTTCGCCATGGCTGCTTCTCATTATGTGCGTTAAATCTTTACTATCAAGATTCATGCTTGAAGCAAAGGCACCGTAACTAGAGAGGTTAGAACTCTGTACCATTACTATCCGCGTTCTTACTTCAAAATTCAACTCTGGTGTAAGGTCATCGGCCGCTACCAGTTTTGCAAGGTGAACCTTTTTGCCCGAGCTTCAACGTCAAATTAGGCTTTACTCTGCTATGTCAATTTTAGATCATTGTGAAAATGTCCGTTCTTTTCCTTGCGTTGCTCGGCTTTGGAAATCTGTGCCCTTGGCTCTCTTCACTGTACCAATTTTATTAGTCTAAAAATCCACTTTGGATTTGTTCTACCCGTTTTCATACCGTGTGGATGTCTTAAAAGCGTACACGCTTCAAATACACACGCACGAAAATGCTAAAGCTATAGATTATATCCATGAACATTATAAAACGTATATAACCTGTTTCAAACGTACAGAATTGAATACAGTTTTAGCAATTTAGAAATGGACAGTCACTCTGGGAGCTGCAAGACTAGTTCTTTCTCATTGCTGTTGCGATAGACTTTCGAACTAGAAACAGCCCATTAAGAAATCGGTTTTGACTACCCTTATGAGAATTCTGATTTTAACTTAATGTTCTGCTTAATAATAATAATAATAATAATAATCTTACTCTATGAAATACAGTGTTTATCTACTGAATATATTTATATATGTATGGAACATAGTCTAATTGTTGTGAACCCTATTTTTAGAGAATCTTAAACGAGAAAATGTAAAGAAACGTAATGTACGTACAGATACATTTAAAATATGGTACAAATGCAAAATTAATGACGTATTGCCGGCATTTTCAGGGGTAAGCCAGTGATGATAATAATGATACAGAAAAACCATGCCTACTTTCTATGGTTTAGCCATTTCCTGTTTTAGCACCTATGAAGTGGATAGTAGCTATGAGAGTTAAAAAATTAACTAATTTTAGTGTATTAAACTAAGTAATAATAATAATAATAATAATAATAATAATAATAATAATGGATTATGCCCTTTTTAGTTTTCCGTAAAAGAAAACTATTGTGCCGGCTTTGTCTGTCCGTCCGCACTTTATTCTGTCCGCCCTCAGATCTTAAAAACTACTGAGGCTGGGGGCTGCAAATTGGTATGTTGATTATTCACCGTCCAATCATCAAACATGCCAAATTGCGGCCTTCTAGCGTCAGTAATTTTATTTTATTATTGGTCAAAGTTATCATAATCGTGCTTCTACAGCAACTATATAGGATGGCCACCACCAGGCCGTGGTTAAAGATTCATGGGCCGCGGCTCGTACAGCATTATACCGAGGCCACCAAAAGATAGATCTATTTTCGGTGACCTTGATTATATTATACTATGTACAGAAAACTCGATTGCGCCGGGGAAATTTCGGCGCATTATTTACTTGTTCCTTCTTAGACTCAGTTTGTCCCTTTACTTGTTTCAGCACTTGTGAAGGTGGACAGTGGTTGTGTACGGACACCATTTGCTCTGGTATCTGCACGGCTTGGGGCGACTCACACTACAAGACGTTCGACGGGCGTCTCTATGAATTCCACGGGACTTGCGACTACTTGCTCGCTAAGGCCAAGTCCTCGAAAGCTGACTCCTTCGAAGTGACTATTCAGGTGAGTTCAGTGGACTTCGTCGTACCTAACTAGGATCACTTTAGGGTGATATGAATACTGTATTTTCAGGACTTGTTAAATATTTTGTTGTTCTTTCATCAGAAATAGTCAGTTTTGTATTTGATGAAAACTGTAATTCATCTACTGTAGACAGGAGAGAGGTTCTTGTTAAATGTTAATCAAAAAAGTTTTGTGACATTTGTATAGCAATTGATAATTTATATATCAGTAATGGAAAACATTTTATGCTTAAGCAAGATGTATAATTTATTTTTACCTTTTGCAAAGATTGTATACTTTTCAAATGTCATGAACATAAACGTATTTAAAAGAACAGATTTGTGTATTTTTCATGTTGTTTGATATTCAGTGTTCTTCTATATTAAGTCTGAGAATATTTTTTTTTTTATTATTTTTGAACTGTGATTACATTACGTCTTCTCTGTCTCAACAGAATGTTCCTTGTGGCACGGATGGTGTCACTTGCGCCAAATCCGTGACTCTGCGCGTTGGCAGCGGGGATGACCAAGAGGTTGTCAAGTTCTCCAAAAATAAACCTCCTCCAGCCCAGTTAGTTCCTCGTATTTTGTCACGTGTTTATTTATTTAACTTATTTGATTTCTTCCATTACTGTTTTTCAAGTTTTAATCTTTAATCATGCGAAAGAGAAAGGATAAACCATTTTAAAGTTAGTTTTTAATATTTCTGTTGTATAATTATTAATTCATATAATTTACTTTATATTCTTAGTAAATTTCGTTCGTTTTATGCTTCAGTCTTAGGAGGATTTCTACAAAATTCCCGTGATTTTTACTCTCCTCTTCCTGGTTATTACAATCAATTTTGCAAGGGAACTAATTGAGCATTGACATTTTTAGTTTTCTAACTTGTTACTAAAAAAAAAAAAATAATTGGTGTCGAAACCTCTTAAGAACTTCTGTTTTCGCTTAAACTTTAGAAACCTGACGAGGACGATCATCCGTGAGGCTGGAATATTCTTGTTTGCCGAAGTCTCCGACATGGGCCTCGTCCTTCAGTGGGACAAGGGCACCAGAGCCTACTTGAAGCTCGACCCGTCATGGCAGGGCAAGGTGGGTCATGAGGACGATTCTATCCGTAATTTCAAAATAAAAATCTGCAGTAGTACGATTTCGTAAAACATGAACAGTCATTTCGTGTTCTGCTGCTGGGATATATAAATTGTTTGTATGGCAGTTGATCGGTTGTACTAAAATTTGGTAATTAATGGAAGCTAAATTTTCCCCTTAATGCTAAGATATTAATGGACTGAAAAAATTTTAGTACCTTAGTTGTTTAGCTCTTTATTTGTTTAGCCTAAGATAAAAAGAGGATAAGGACTGACCTATTTAGAGTAATTTGTGGCATGAGTCAACTACTCAAGGATTTAAACGTCCCTTACAATACAGGTGAGAGGGCTGTGTGGCAACTATAACGGCGACGACCAAGACGACTTCATGACGCCATCTGGTGGTTCGAGTGAAGTGTCTGTCAGAATATTTGGGGATTCCTGGAGGCTCCAGAACTATTGCCCGGATAGTTATGTCATACAGGTGTGTGCTGCTGCTATTTATTAACGAGATTTACTTGTAACAGCGAGGTGTATGTGTTCAGTGAAGGTGTAAACAGCAGGAATGGAATGGAATATAGGGTTTAGGCCAAAGGCCATGCACTGGGACCAATGAGGTCATTCAGCGCTCGAAAGGAAATTGACAGTAGGTAGGTTTGAAAGGTGTAACAGGAGGAAAACCTGGTTGTTGCACTTTGAAATAATTGTTAGGAGAGGGTGGATAGCAAGATGGAAGAAAGATAATATGAATGGAAGTACAGTAAAAGGAACGTAAGGGGTTGCAGCTAGGGGCCGAAGGGACGCTGCAAAAAAGACACCAAATAATGCACCACCAGTGCACCGCATGAGGTGCACTGACGGCACTAACCCCCTACGGGATAAACAGTAGGTTTATGTACACATTTTTGGCCTACGGCATGTGCAGAATGGGGTTCCATTATTAATGGGTTCAGTGAAAAGGGATATCTAATACTGTATTACTGGAGTCTCATGTACATTTCCAGTATGCCTCCCAGTTCGAAAGTGTGCGTTTCATATGTGTGAGTATTCATGTGGGAAGTTTCATGGTTATACTTTTGATTAAAAGCATAACTAAACTCGAGCCTGTAGTGAGAAAGTTGTGTTGCGGGCTTTACTATTGCCGACTGGACGTAAGTGTTTTCCTTTTCAATATACCCGCTAATAATGCTTATTTTACATTCTGCTGTTTAAAGACCGTCTACTTTTATACCATTTCACCTAACTTATTTAAAATCATACTCGGCAACTACATCTTAGTATATTAAATCCTTCTTTCGTTCCAGTAGATATTCTCGGATGTCATAAGTATAGGAGGTTACACTTCCTTTATTGTCCCTACTTACCGATCTATAGCTATATTCGTAGGTAAACGTTCGAGTCACCAGCATCCATTCTTCCGTGATCCATGCCAACACTCAGGAACTGTCCTCCTGTTTTCCATTTGCCCGAAACATCCCTATTATTGTTAACTTTCACTTTAACATTACCCTGAGACAATCATTTTGTAACGCTTTAATCAGTCTCTGTAGCTTCTCTTTGCAGTAAGCAATCAGATATTCCACTTTCCTCGTGCTGTTTCTTTTCTACTTCATCCATATAAAGGTTAAACAGACTTGTAATCAGTAAATATACCTCTTGGGTACTTCTAACTCATTGTTCTGATATAAACTTCACTTTCTTCATAGCAGCTGCTAATCGCTGTTGACGGGCTACTGTCTGCATCATACACCCTCCTCATTGTTCACGCATCATCATCGACAGTTCAGTTTAGTTTTTTTCCAGTCCCAAGTTACAGTGCTCTAAAATTTGATTCCCACGCTCTCTGGGCCCACGTATGCTCCAACTCTGCTCTTCCAACTGAACATCAAGCCCTCTGTCATCTGCCTCGTGTTATGAATATCAGTCTCTTCAAGGAAGTTTCGCACAGTTTAGACGGCTCTAAATGTTTGTTTTTTTTTACAATTCGGCCCCAGTTGCATAGTTTTCCGCCTTGTACTTTCGATCTGTTCCCTTTAGCTCTTATTTAGCTAAATCGCCTTTTTCTTGTTCCATTAGGAAATACAGCCAAAATAGTGTATGGTGCAAATTGTAGGGAATGAAGCTGATCCTAACAAAACTCAAAGTAGGATTGTTAGTGAGTTAGGGACATCGGTTCTCACCCCTTCCCCGCAGAGTTTTTCATTGACAGTGTTTCTTTCACCACTTTTATCTCATTTAAAATTCTGTATGTCATTCTTGACTTTAGATTCACATTTGAGAAACATAAGTCTTCAGTTCCACAAAAAAAAAACCGACAATGTTTTCGTAGACCGTGTCTATCCTGAGTAAATACTTTAAATGATTCATTCTGCCGAGTTTTGAGTATTGTTCACTAGTTTGGTCTTCAGCAGCCTGCATGCTTCTTAAGTTGTTGAATAAATGCTTGCCTTTTATTAAATTTTAATTTGATTTTAGTTTTACTTTGGCACCGTAATGTAATTGGCTAAATGTGTGTGCTGTGTAACATTATTCATGATACTGATCATCGTTTGCATTCGCGAGCTTTAAAGACTAATCGATCGACCATATAAGACTAGACATGCGTTTAATTCCAGCAGTAATGTCTTTTCTTATGTAAGAGGTGATAACCGTTTTCTATAAACTTTCTTTTAGTTTTAATCAAATCGTGGAAGAATCTCCCCAGTCTGTAGGAATCGCTGGTAACTCAAAAGTTATAACTAGGTGCAAATACATTTTAATCGAGTAGGCTGAAACGAGTCGCGTTTCGTAGTTTTGATTATCTCATTTCTTCTTAAATCGCTTATATATTTTATTCTTGACTACTCTATTTTTTTTCGTACCAGGCTTCTATCCCTAGTGAAGCCCCTGGGCTGGCAACACGCTTCTTTTCTAGATAACGTTGATGATAATGATGTTAGGGATGATCCATTCTAAGTTCTCGGTAGAAAAAAAAATCTGGTGATCAAATCTTATACCCTTACTGTTCTTCCATTCTCCTCCTCCTCCTATTCATGTATTCACTGGATAATTATTTCCATCACCTTCATTTTTTACAAACAGTTGTCACCCACTCAGTTTCAGTCGCCCTCTTAGGGTAGTTTATTATTATTATTATTATTATTATTATTATTATTATTATTATTATTATTATTATTATTATTATTATTATTATTATTATTATATTAATGTGCATGGCATCTAATGCAACAAGTAAAAATTCCATTACTAGCTTTCCAATCAGCTGAATGCTTTTCTGTGGAAAATAACATAACATTTACACGGAGAGTGAGTGATGAAATTAGATATAAACAAAAATATTAATAAGTTAGTTTATTACTGTTAGCTGAAAATATAGCATTTATAAAAAAAATTACCCTTGAACAAGGTGGCTTAGACTTTGAGAGGGTACCAGCTCCAGGTGCCCGTCCATACTGTAGTTGTTTTACTTTTGCACACGTGGTCTGTGATTACTTCCGTAACTTTTCAGATTCACCTGAACACAGTCAGCTCTTACATCTATTTTTGCTATGTATTTACAAATCTTCAAACATTCGCACTGAACTATCCTTCAAAACAATCACTCCATCGATAAAAAAACTGCACTCTCTTCAAACAGCTTTTCTCCACTTACATTATTTTATCCTAAACTTGGTCTCCGTAGAGGGGCAGTGCCGTTAGTGCACGTCATGCGGTGCGCTGTAGGCATTACTTAAGGTTCTTTGCAGCGCCCGTTTGGCCCCTAGCCGCAACTAATTTCCTTCCTTTTACTGTACCTCCTTTCATAGTCCCTTTCTTCCATCCTACTTTCCACCCTCTCCTAACAATTGCTTCATAGTGCAACTGCGAGGTTTTGCTCCTGTTACACCTTTCAAACCTTTCTACTTTCAATTTTCCTTTCAGTGCTGAATGACCTCATAGGTCTCAGCGCCTGGCCTTTGGCCAGAATTCTATATTCCTATATTCCATTCCTAAACTTGGTTTACTCATTCAAATTTTCCTCGATGTTTACCTCCAGAACAAAGTGTTTCTCTTCCAAGGTTTCTTGTTTATCCTTAACTTCCAAGTTCTTAATAGTGTCTGCTTTTACATCTTTCTCCGTTTTGCAGTGCAGCTGAACTTCAAACAATCTCCATTTTCATTTCACTAACCCCTCCCCACTTAAGTAACCGTCCATCCACTTAACCATTTTATCTCTCCTCCCTGTGAACCCATGCCCACATAAAGAATACCTCAAGGGCCTCATTCTTGAACTTTTCAGACTCTTCATCAGCTCTTGCCTCATCTGTACAGGTAATCCTAGCACATTCCTGGTCCGTCTTTTTATATACTACTCTGATATCCGTTTGAAAGTCGCTCGTTTTAATTGCATTTATGAAAGCATTTCCAGCTCGTCCTCTCCAGTTAACACTCCCCTCTTAAATATTTTCGCTTTTCCTTCTACTGAGTAATGCTCAAATTTAACGCCAGTCAATCTTCTTACTGTTAGATAATATTCTTTCTGTTCAGAGCGACAGTGTCTTAGTAACAGGTAACCCACGGAGCCAACAATGGCGTTGCCATTAGCCATAAATGGCATCTCACAATACTTAACAACAAAAGTGCCTTTGTCCTCAAGTAAATATAAATATATATATATATATATATATATATATATATATATATATATATATATATATATATAAACATATATATATATATATACCAATGTTAGAGGAAATTTTCCTGTACAATGTGTGTTCTCTTGTGCATGGGACATAATCACGCTGATATTCAAAACCTTTGACATTACAGTATTTTGGAAAGTAATGGCTGTCACGCTGCTTACAGGTGTCAGTATACAAATATATAAATATATGTGTAATATAATATATAATATATATATATATATATAAAATATATAATATATATATATATATATATATATATATATATATATATATATATATATATATAATATATATATATATATATATATATATATATATATATATATATATATATATAATGTATACACATGCATTCGTTAATCAAGTGATTCCAGTACTTTTCCGTTTGGAATCTTGTTACATTTTATGATCTACATGGTTCCTATGACCTCGTAGCTTTTAAGAGGCAGGTTGACGACTTCAGTTGCGATTAGGCCTTATATATTCCATTGTTAGTCTCTGATTTTACCTATAGCCCTTTCCTTGATAAAGGTGTTAAATTGCTATCTCCTCTTTCCCTCCATGACAAATGATGCCCGTCGTACCGCCTTGTCTAAAGTTTGCCATTTTACGTCTGAAACAACATTTTCTCCTCTAAAAACGGACCATATATGGTACCATTTTAAAGCACCCATTTAAATATATTTGATTTTTGTTGTTGTATTTTTAGACAATATATCAATTACGAAACGTTTCCATATCATCGTCTGTGTTTCCCGAATATTTGTTTTCAGTGTTATAACTCAGATATTTTCTTTACCAGGACACGTGCAGCCTGCATCCCCACAGGAAGGTGTGGGCCTCAGAAAGATGCGCGATTTTGAAGTCGGAGGTTTTCGCTCCCTGCCATTCAGAAGTTCCCGTCGAGCCGTACGTTGAGAGGTAAGTCAGTAAGCGTCACTTTAAATGTTACAGGAATTCACCTTGAGGAATCACTTGCTATTTCAAAGAGATCCTTTTGTGTCTTGCCTGTTGATATTAGTGATCAGCGTAAATGGCAAATGGCATGGTGTTTTCTACCTGGCGTATTTGGTAAAGACAGCACAAAATATTACGTCATGAGAGGAATTACTCTCTCTGAAAAGCTTCCCTCTACTGTAGTCAGTATTTACATCTATAAAAAAAATCAGCTTGACCATGTAAAATGGGACGTGTTACTAAATATAACTGAAAAAAAAGTCAGTGTATGAAATTACCTCGTATAATCCATGACGGTATTTCTTGTTCTCAAAAATATTAATTTTTACCGAAATTTAGATTATTGTCTTCGTGGAATACTAATACGTTTAATTAGAGATGATATATTTTTAGGAAAATTATATATAAATTATTCTGTGAAATGCAGTGTCCCACAATATGCCATTGATTCAGAATATCTCTCATCTCAACATTAGGCTATAAAACTTAGAAAATGAGTAAGAATGTTCTTTGACACTCAGAGATAAGTTACTTGAAAAAAACGGTTTGATTGAGACAACTCCGAAAATTATTCGTGATCAGCTGGTTACAATAAATGTTTATTTTTATATTCTGGTTATAATAAGATATTAATTTACCATGTATTCAGGTTATAATAAAATGATGTTTATTTGCCATGTACAGGTGTGAGTTTGATGCTTGCGGTTGTAACACAGGTGGTGACTGTGAATGTCTTTGTACAGCCATCGCAGCCTATGGGCACGAATGTAATATCCACGGTGTTTACATCAAGTGGCGAACACCAAGTGTTTGTCGTAAGTCAACTCATATGTTGTTCTCTTTGTTGTACCTTTAGAAAAAAATATATTTGGGTATTACAAAGTGAAAAACTTTTTTTTAATATATTTCAACATGTGATAACCATCATTCCATTGGTAAGAAGTAATTACCGTTCGGTACACATTTTTTTCCTACATATTCTGACGTAAGGCTTCGTTGACACAAGGACATTTTGTTTTTCCCTTATTTGAATCAGCAGTTACTAATTATGATATTACTTCTTTATGAAATAGCCACATTCATTCATATTAGATTTATTATCACCGCAATGCATTTCTTACGAGGAAATTGCCAGTTTTTCTAGAGTTAATTTAAATGTTATTTATTATTTATCTTCTTCTAGCCATGCAGTGCGACGAGAGTTGTGAACACTACGAACCGTGCATTCCTGCGTGTCCTCACGAGACCTGTGACACTTTCCTTGACCCATCGTCTCCCATGTGCACACAAGATGCCTGTGTTGAAGGTAAGCCAAACAATTTCCTCGTGTTCTTGCAGTGCAGCGTTTGTTTGTGGTTACACAATCAGACCTGTACATGCAAACATCATAAGCAAACGTGCAGGCGCAGTATTTCCGTATGTACATTCATAGCTGGATCTCAAAATAAGTTAAAGAAAACGTCAGGAAAGTGCACGCGCTTCCCTGAGAACTAGCTGATGACTAAAACATATTACCTGTATATTTTGTAAAGGCCTCCAGATTCGCAAGTCATGTATCCAGAGATTGTTTACATTTTGAATGTTATTTATTTTGTTGCAAGGTCTTTAAGGTGAAAAAGAGAATATCAGTATAAACCTAATATAAACTTTCAGAACAATAATAATTCTTTCGGAATTATAAGAAATGGTGCCCAGATGAGTGGTGTTAAATGAATTCTAGAGTTGAATAATTCTCCATTTCACTTTATTTTAAATAGTTTATTTCTAGATCAGTATATATTATGTTACATTAATGTCACCATTGTCGCCTCTCGTAATGAGACCTGAACGTAGAAAATTTTTATTTTTTCTATATTTTCAAGAACCTCGTAAGTTCAGTTTTGGAGTAGGTTTTGTGTGTTTCTTCCTGATTTGGCAATGGAGAATTTTATGCTGGTCTAGAGGAAAAAATTGCTCCCTGATATAAATATTTGGGCTAAGGGGAAGAAAACTTCTCTAGTTGAATATTTTATGAATTATGTAATGCTGGCTATTGAAGCAAATTTTTAATAGTGGCTAAGTATTGAAGAATGCGAATAAGTATTGAGTTTTTTCGAATATAAGTTAATACAGTTGGTATATAGCCCTATGATAAAGACTGTGTATATATCTATAAATATATAGATATATATACATATATACATAGCGATATGCAGTATGTATACTAAATATGTATGTATGTATATATACATATATATATGCATACATATTTATACACATATATACATACATACATACATACATACATAATAAATATCTCTTAATAGACGAGTGGTCAAAATCAACTGTTTATCAATGTGTCTAACCTAAGGTAGGTTTGAACTCTGGCCATGCAGAAGTACTTATCAGTTATAATTTACCGTGGGTGTAAGTTATTCCTAAGATGTAGTGAAATTAATATTATTTTGTTGTTTTAGGCCTTTTGTCTCTATCATATCAGCAATATTAATTTTGTACAATTACATAAGCAGACTAGGCCTCCTTTTATTTGGGAATTGGGATGAGACCGTCAGACTTTTCTTTTCGTTGTTTCCTCTTCGGCTTCAAAGTTCAAAAGTGTTAAATGATCATTTTAATTGCAATAGAAATTAAAATTTGATTGGATCGTGAAATACTGTATGCCTAAAACCATCACATCCTTGACTATTTACAACTCTCTTTAGAAGACTTAGTGATAGTTGAAGAACGCTGAGAAAGTTAGAGGAAATTATGAGTAGTTATTTGCAGGGCAAAGGAAGACGTTAAATATCACTTGTAATGCAAAGTAATGAAATATTGCCTGTAGTGCAAAGTCCTTTGCATAAAAAAGGCAAAAGCAACGTAAGTTCATACACTGAAATTATTTGTCTTAATTTTATGCTTAAAATTCTCGATTCGCGGAGAGAGTGCTTTATTAAGAAGTGGAGTTCAGTCACAGGTATTCTTAGGAGCAGCCCTACTTTTCACCTGCAATTTTTATTGGAGAAATACTGTGCCGTAATTGAGTTGCCTTTCTGTAAATAATGTTAGCGTTTTGGGAAAGAGAGCAAGTTAATCCTTCTTGTAGTGGATTGACGGATTCATCGCCTATTAATTTTGTACAGTGTTTATCTTAGTGAAACAGTTCCCTCTCAGTTATTCAGCTTTTTCATGTCTATTTACTTTAAACGGGATTATCAAATTATGTTACTCTTGTTTCCTCTGTTATGCATCATATTAACTATGCAGATTTGAACTATTGTAAGCTGAAGTAACTTTTTTTTTCAGTGTTCTTTGAGTTATTATTATAATTATTATTATTATTATTATTATTATTATTATTATTATTATTATTATTATTAGCATGGAGAAAAACCAGCATATGATGTATTCATTTTTTATATATTTAGGGTTTATTCCGGATAAATAATTATCATTCCATGCAATCAGGTTGCGCCAAGGACATATGTCCTCCAGGGTATGTTCACAAGAGTTCGACAGATTCGGAGTGCGTCCCAGTAGCTGACTGTGAGAAACGGTGCAAAGAAATCGACGGGAAGGTGTACTTGGAAGGCGACATCATTTCTCAAGATGATTGTCATACCTGGTTAGTTAGTTTCATGACTTCAGTTACTAGTGAATTTGTATGCCAAATGTTTTGTAAATTCGCCTTTGTTTTTCTGAATTCATCTTTGAGTTTCCATGAATTCCTAGAGAACTGAGTTTTGGCAGAGCTGAGCTTATTTGATATATGCATTGCAAAGATATCCGGATCACATAACATGTACTGTATAGTAAATATGGCTGACACTTTTGTCATAAAACAGTCTTGTATCAATTTTTAGGTTGTGATAAAATTTTAAAATATCAAACAATATTTTATTACTCATGTATAATAAGCATTTTACCAGGGTATTGCAAATTGTCCATCTTCACTATTTATTCCAGCTTTTGATTTGAAAAGTTTTCCCCTCGAACTGCTCTCCATATTATCAGCCATCCATATGATTTGACTCTTTAAAAGCTCTAGGAGTATTGTAGTGCATTTTGCTTCAAGTTGTAGTTGCATTTTCGTACAGCCTCATTGTCGTTGTTTCTTAGCACTTGCTCAAGAAAGAAGGAGATTTGTCGTGGAACGCCCTGTGAGACGACTCCCTTCTTGGAAACCACTCCACGAGTCTCGACTCCCGTCCCTCTGGAAACTACCCCAGCAGCTTACCACAAGGCCTGTAATGATGGATGGAGTGAGTGGGTTAGCAATGACAAGCCAGTTATCTACAGACAGAACTCGGACTTGGAAACTGTACCAGAAAAGATAGAAAAGGTGAGTCATCATTTTTCATTCACTGAATAAAGAATATTGACAAGGAAACAATATACAAAACTATACATAAGAAATTTTTAAACAAAGTTTTATAAGAATACTAGAAGTCTGAAGCTAGTATAGAGTGAGAAATGATAGCATAAGGGAAATTTCGAAAGTTCAGTATGTAATTGACATAAAAAATAGAAGGGAGATGGTGGTGGCTTGGACAGGTCTTTTGCACCCTATGGGCACCAGAAGAGTTCGAATACCCGGACTTACTTGGATGAGAATGGAGATAGAGATGAATGGAGATTGGTGAAAGTGAAAGCACAAGAAAGATATGAGTGGTGGAATTTCTCAGAGGACCTTTACACCGCTCAGAGTTAGAGATGACCGTGATGAAAGAAAACTTACGTTTTTCAGTTGCTTCTCTTCGCATTCACCTACTCTCAATTTCCTTTCCAACTCTGAATGACCTCATAGGTCCCAGTGCTTGGCCTTTGGCCTAAACTCTATATTCAGTCACGTTCAGTTCAGTTGCTTCTCAGTTTGACATTATTATGCTTGCCTTGGCATTTTACAAAAGATTTTACTAATAGCTTAAAAATTTACTTTTTTTGCTACAGTGACATGTTTTATACATTTTTACCATACACATTTTTCTGAGAAAGTATTAGGCTGTTAGGCTTCGTATTCTCAGCAGCTATTTTATGAGATGAGATTATATTATATATATATATATATATATATATATATATATATATATATATATATATATATATATATATATATATATATATATATATAGCAAAGAGAGAGAGAAGTTTTACATGCATTCACTTACTGAACAAATACAGTCATTGAATATGTTTATGACAAATTGAGTATATGTGCAGTATAAGTCAAATGTATATTATGAGATCTGATTTTGCATTCATGGTTTGTTGAGACTATACTGAATACTACGTTGTTAACTTTCCTCATATTTTCTTGGTTTCAAAGCAACAGCAAATAAAAGCAAAATGAATATGTTTTAGTAGTCCTTCATCATCATAACTCACTTTAAAAGATATTAGAATACATTTAAAAGTAAAATAACCTTTTGCAAAAATTAAATTCAACAGAAAGGAATATCTTTGCAGAGTATAGCTGGTCGAGGCTGGTGCGAACGAAGCCAGATTGTTGATATCAAGTGTCGTAGCGTGGGAACCCACAGGCCTCACACTGAGCAGTCTGGAACGAAATGCAACCTCGAAGATGGGCTGCTATGTCAGGGTAGAAATGATGCAGATGTGGACGAAGCCTGTTGGAACTATGAAGTTTCGTTCCTCTGTGATTGCAGTATGTTCATTTGGATCTTGTGTTATTGTCATTCGGTTATTTGTGAAGAAATCTGTATTAAGAAAGTAAGCTTGTATCTTATGAGAACATTGTCTCACATTTTTTTGGCATATACCGATTTTACACTTAGATTGTAATCGACTTTCATGTTTGGTTTCTCTAAAGGCATTCCCACTGTCGAAACTACAGCTGGGACCACACCTTTAACCCCTGCCCCTCCGCCAGTAATATCTACACCAGCAGTGTGAGTGAAATTATCAAAACTAACGATGTATTTTTAACTTGTTTATAACTTCGTGCTGTTTTACAATATGCAATTTTAGTACTTTTGTTGAGATTTTATATTAATTTTAGTTTACAAGACTCAAATTCCATATGAAAGGAGTATGAATGATTAATCAAAGCTGGGAGTAAAACCAAGGGCTTGCTTTTAAAGTGCTCATCCAATATGTTGTCATTACCTCATTAGTTTGTTTTATATGACTCTGAATGACACTTAGGGCCCAGTGCGTGTGCTGTGTCCCTAAATTTTAATTTTCCATACCTCTTAAAATACTGCCAGTTTTTGCAGGTTTAGGGAAGCAGTATGTCATTGAGGATTGTAAATGCAAGGTGTCAGTTTATCTGTTGTGATTTAATCATGTTTCTTGTATTTTAGACCATTTGTAACTGTATCGCTGCCCATGAATTGTGAAGAGGAGGGCTGGAGCCGCTGGTATAATCTCCATTTCCCAGACAATGATGGAGAATTTGAATTGTTATCCGAAATTCGAAAAGTAAGATTTACCATGAGTTTTCTCTCTGTTCTATTGGCATGCGTCATGATCCAACTCCTTTTTCGTTATTTATATTTCATTTGGTCCTTGTACATTGATTGTCGGTTCTACCATTCCTTGAGCATGATTTGATAGTTACTGATAAAATAATTAATATGATTATCTTTCTTATTCTGCAACAGACTGACTCTTTGTGTCCTGACCATTACATCAGTGAGGTAGAGTGCCGTTCTGTCAGAAGTGGTGAACCAGACTCTGTGGTAACCTGTGACAAAAATGGTGCCCTGTGCAGGAACAGCGGTAGGAATTTATTTCATCTCGTTTTATCATATCTTAGCCCCAAAGGCTTTACTACATTGCTCTGGTGGCTCTTTAAAAAAAATTCCTAATCTGTTTGTGTAAGGACATTAACTCGGTTGTATAACTACATGGTTCCTGTTTTCTAATAACAAGAAACTTCTTACATCAGTTACTTTAAAACAGACTTGTCTTTTTACTGGGTCAGAAACAGGTTGTATTGTGTGTATGAACTGATAACTTTCTTAGAATTGAATAGTGACAGCCTCCAGTCAAAGAAAATAACAGTACTATTTATGTCTGCTTGACCAAAGTTATGATTGAAGGGTATATCTCATAAAGGAGGAAACGTTGCAAAAACAACTGTAATTAAATGAATTTGGAAATATTGATTAGACTGGGGGCCTGTTTCCTGAAGACCTACCATAGTTTGGTTTTTGTTTGTAACATAATTTTATAGAACTGTTTTCTGAAACCAGAATAGATGCTTAGGTTTTAGTAGATAGAGGAAAAAATCAAATGATATCTAAGTATTTTTTAAATTCTATGGCTTAATCGAAACCAGGAGTTTTGTTTATTTTGCAGCCTCTCACTTAGTACCAATAACTTTTCAATACAAAAAAAGTATTTAAATCTTCAGCACTTTGGAAGTACACTTTTGAGTTTTTTGCCAATTACAACAAAGGGTTATCTGGTATGCTTTGTTTAGTAAAAGTAGTAGTAAAAGTAGTCGTAAAGTCACCAATTACATTATAGAGCTCTGATTACGACAGGTTTCTCATGTAGTTTGATTCTCATAAATTATAGTATCCAAATGCGACGCATAACTTCAAGTACTTTTCAAGCATCATTGAGCCATGCTTATTATTTCTACGTTCATATTTTCCCTTTCTATTTTAGGTAGTCAGACATTCTGTGAAGATTACGAGATTAGGGTAAAGTGTCAGTGTGAATGCCAAGATGGACTTGGAATGGAAGACAACACGATTCCCAATGACAGCATCACAGCATCTTCTATGATGGAAAGAGACGACAGGCCGTATTCAGCTCGTCTGAATTCAAAATGGGCTTGGACGGCTAAGGAAGTAGATGAATTCGATAGTGAAGCGATCCAGTCTGAGTGGTTGCAGGTAAGGCGAGAGGATCACCCTGTCAGCTTTTCAGACTAACCAATCTGGTGAATAGAATTCTAAATTCTGTGAAGTGTGATTATCTTTATAAGAAAAACCATTTTTCCAGGTAATGATATTTGTAATTTATTAAAAACAGGTGGACTTAGGAGACGTCAAGGAAGTGACAGGTGTGGTGACACAGGGCCATCCTTACTATGATCAGTATGTGCAACGTTTTGCAGTTCAGGTCTCCGAGACTGGAGCTTCTTGGGAATCTGTCAGTGAAGAGGGCTCTTCGTTTGCCAAGGTATAATTTATGAGTTTTCGTAGTTTTTATTCATAGGTATGTTCATTCCTGACATTGGTTATTTACATGGTTTTTTAGTTATCGGACTTACATAGTTTACCAAAATCTTATTATAATCTAGTTTTATGTCTTCTTTTTTAAAGAGTGAAAAGAAGAGTTACGCTACAAACTTTCATGATTTAAGGGTGTTTTCTTATTAAAAATTTCATTTATTTCTCCCAGCAATTCAGTGGCAATAATGATCGTAATACTCCAGTGACGAACTTGTTCCCCAAGCCTTTGTTTGCTCGATATTTGAGGATTATTCCAATAAGCTTCCGCTCTGCAATATCTCTCAGGCTTGAAATTACTGGATGTAATATTACAAGTAAGTTTATAATATGTATGGTTATCACTCATAAGTTACTACACCTAGTTAGGGATATTTGTAAGTTTTGGAAACAGAATTTCTATGCTGCGAAGTGAATTTTAAAACACTAAGCAAAGCAAGATAGATGATATTACTCCTTAGAATGCTTGGCTCTTTGAGATGAAAAGCATAAGGGCCAGATGCAGCCTTGCTTGGTTTTTCAAGTATATAAATGAACACTCCTCGTTATTTTGACATAGGTCTTCTTCCTTAGAATTATGTCATGATACTTGCACAGCCTGTTCGTAAAATTAGTGAGCACTCTCATGACATTATCTAACCCTTTTATTTGTCTCACAAATAAAATTTGCGAAACTAAACTCTCTCTTCCCCACAGTGATACTCAGAATATAGCAACCTGTAATTTTTGTTAGATTGTGGCACTTGTTGTATCCCATTTATACTTAGAATATAATAACCTGTAATTTTCTGTTAAATTGTGGCACATTGTTGTATCTCATTTATACTGTGCTATCTTCCATCAAGAACTTGGCTGGGTATTTTGTTACAGTAGTGTTCATCTCCAAAACGTCTCAGTGTGTGGTATGAGGGCCTTTTGACTAAAATCTTAAGTTAATGCTTCACTCCTCCAGCTAATGTTGCTTCTTTAAGTTTTCCTTATTTATACATGTTAGCTTAATTTCAATATTAATAGTTGTTAAATATGCCCCTTTCCTTCAGGGATATGTTCCCTCCCCTATCCTATTTCTGCTCATAATCACTAATCGTCATTCTACAATTTCTCTTCCCTATGATTCTCCTTTTTACACACCATCTTTTTTTTCTCACTCCAATTTGGTAGCTGTTTTTCTAAGTAAACTAACCTTGTGCAATGGTATGGATGTGACTCCAGGTAGTATTTTGGAAATATATACTTATTAACAGTTATTATAGCATATGATCCTCTAAATAAGATTTTAGGCATAAAGTGTTATTGTTAGAATATTATTTAATAGAGAAACATTTTGTTTGAGTGATACTGTTTTTATTTCAATTCCATTAATTCATCTGCTTATAACATTTACTTTCAGAGGAAACAACACTACCTTTCGAAGGTACGTTGATTTTCTGTTTTTTTCTGTATGTGTTTTGTGGTGTAATTTTGTATCTGTATTTAATACTTTTTAAATGCCTTCATCTTTTTCCTTTTTTTACCTGTGATTCATGTATATTATAACCATTATTATTAAATTTTAGCGGTGTTCATATACATAATTTCTTTTACAAAAATTATTTTTGCTTGGGAAATATGAATCATTACTGGTTTAATGCGGTGTATTGACATTTATGTTGAATTCTGGATCATTAATACAACTGAAATTGTCATGAACCTCCTATCATGTTTCACTAGAGAATATTATGCATTAATTATCACACCCAATAGAAAACTGAAAAACTGAAAACTGCATGTCATTAGAGCAGGTACTTTTCAAAATTGATAAAAAAACAGTGTTATTGGAAAAACAACCATACCAGCTGGTCAATTAGTGTAGCTGTTATTGTTATGGCATGCCACTCAGATGTCGCAGGTTCGCGGCTCCACCCGGGTGATGACAAATCACTGGTGCTGTATCATAATCAGTTACTGGTGCAGTGTGGGGCCTGCGGAGAGAGGTTGAAACTAGCATTCTTTGGAAGCTTGAATTTCAAGTCAATGGCCCCTGTGTGCTTGTTCCATGTGAATAGGTTTCATCTACAGAAATAATGCTAATAATAATTAGGATAAGGAATTCAGTGCAAGAGCTCAAATTTTATATGAAGTACATTCCAATTAATATCTCAGCTATTCAATCTTTTGGTTTCTAACATCGTTATTACTGTGCTCCTATACTTCTAGCATAACTATTTCAAAATAAACACTTCATCCACACATCCTTTTATCACTACTCTTCCCTAAAACAATCTTTACGATATATATCATAGTGTTATAAATAAACCAGGTACCATACTCGTACACCTTCATAGGCATACTTTATAATGTTATGCACCTAAATTTTTTCTCTGACCATTACCTTCTTTACCCTCTGACAAAGCAACACTTATTCCTTTCACAAAATCAGGTTTAATATTTAACGCCGAACGATACATCTTTCTCACCTTGGTAGCCACACATTCACACTTTCGCCACCTACTGCAGTATCTGACATTTAATCCCATTAGTCCTGCCTCCATTTTGTTCTTCCACCTCTTTATTGCTTTCCTTACATCCTCAGTATTTACTTATTAAAGCATTAATTAATTTAAACTAATCTCTTCCATTTCTGTATCATTCAAACCTGCCTTTCTTTTATCCGCACCATTCAACAACTCGTCGGCAACTACTACATTGGCACAGGATTGCTTTCTCCTTGAACAACATGTCTCTGTTTTCTTTTTCTGCTCTTGAGATCCATTCGCTCTGTCATCATTTTCACCGCATTTAGGTACAATTCTCGTACCCAAAATTACCGCCTCAGCTTTATCAGGAAATTTTCAGTATACTCCTTGTTTCCACTCACTTCTCGACTGCCTTCTTTGTTTTCTCATATACCACTCTATGACCATCTCTTGTTTTCCAGCTTCACTTCGGCGTCAGTAACCTAGGTGTTGTGAAGCCAGTTTTATTAGTCATAAATCAATCAATCAATCCAACTTCGGATTATTGCTCTTTAGTTTTAACTCAACTTCAAATAATTGCTTTTTTTTTCCTTTTGATTAACGCAAGAATTTCATCTTATCATCACTTACTGCTACTGTTGTAATTCATCTTTCTAAACAAACGCTTTTTCCTGATGTTGTGACTCTGTTTTTGAACTTGACATTTACTCGTATACTCTTCCCACATCAGCGTCTTTAACCCTAGCCCATTTTACATACATCTCGTATGATATTCCGCCTTCTTTCGTACCAAGCTCACTTCTACTAATTCGATTATTTTTGGCCACATTTCAACCATTCTTCTCCAACTAAAACTTCTTTCTGATTTCTCTTTTTGCTTCAACTAAATTATGACCAAGTTATTTTCTAAATAGAAGAAGGTGATTGAAAGTTATATATATATATATATATATATATATATATATATATATATATATATATATATATATATATATATATATATATAACTTTCAATCACCATATATATATATATATATATATATATATACATGAGAGAGAGAGAGGGAAGTATAGTATATAGTGGGATGATTGAATAAAAATGTGTATTGATAGTTATGGTATTAGGTTTTGGTGTGTATTTATTTGTTTATTGGTTAAATGCTGTTGTGTAAATTTGAATTTTTGTTTATTTGATGTATTTATACATATGCTTATTTACTTACATTAAGTCATTCTATGTTGCAAGGTGGCTTAATGGTAGTCATTGATATCTTATGTTTTCATACTGCTACCTGCTTCCCCCTAGGATATGATTGAGAAGAGATTTGTAAATAGTTACATACATCTGTGTTGTCCGTTACTATCTCTGTGTTCAATGCACTTCTCTTCTTCATTATATACAGTATATATATGTAAAATAAATATATATATATGATATTATATATATATATATATATATATATATGTATATATATATATATATATAGATGTGTGTAATTATATATATATATATATATATATATATATGTATATATAATATATATATATATAAATATAGATATATATATATAGATATATATATACATATGTATATAGATACAGTATATATATGTATATATATATATATATATATATATATATATATATATATATATATATATATATGTATGTATGTATGTATCAGTATATATACTGTACTTACATATGTATACACATACAGTATATATACATTATATATATTTTATATATATAAATATATACATATGTATACACATATACATATATATATATATATATATATATATATATATATATATATATATATATATATACATATATACACACACAGTATATACATACGGGCAATTATTAATTTTTTATAGGTATAACCACTCCATTCATCAAGGAAGTTGTTGTGCCAGAATGCAAACACGGATGGACAGACTGGATGAACACACACACTCCAGGACCTGATGACTGGGTAAGTTCTTGATAAAGTGTAATTTCTGTTTGTATTTGGTGAGTGGCTGGCTTGTTCTTGTAAGTAGACCTTTAGAAGTCACTGCCTGCTTTTGTTTCCCCTTCGTCTTACAACTTTCTTTCCTCTAAGCTGTGGCATTCACTTTCTGTTTCTGTTTTTCTCCAATTAATATGAGTGAAAATTTCAAATGCTAGGTCTACCATGCCATATCCATCGGAGTCAGACCCATTATTTGGTGCTCCTATTTATCTGTTCTGTTACTTTGGACTTTGGTTTTGTTAGGCCGTCCTGTAAAAAAATATTTAAGCATAATGTAAGTAATTAAATATGTAAGTTGTATAGTAACTAAATATGCACTGAACAAATTAGTAAACAAATATTCAGCAAAAATCTTAATATAATATGATAGTACTACATGCACCGACTCAACCACCTCACCACACAATAGCATACAGATAACTGATTACTATGCCCGTAAAACTATGTGAACTATTTCCGATATTGGCACCAATATGTAATCATACTAAATGGTTAGCAGTGACAAAATAATTAACATATCTGCTATAAGTTGAAGTTCTTGTTTAAGTTAAGTTTAGAGAACATAAGTTTTTATACTCAAATATGCTTACTAATTTCTGAAGTAGTCAGACCAGAAACTCATTATGAAACATTTTCCAATAAAACTTTTCTAAGTTAAATTAAATTCCCATCCTTCCATAAAAACATTAACAAATCTACAAAACCGTGAGTAGACCACTCCAAGAGTCTTAGTAGTTGCTATGGCAGATAAAAATGCTGGAAATCATTGTGATTCAGAATTAAAATTTCTTCTGTTATCAAATATTCGTGTTAAAAATTTGTCAGTACTAACACTAATTTCGATGTGGGATCTTATTAATCTTAGTGATTTTAAGAACTCAAGGATATATGGAATAATCATCAAATAATATGTCCCCCTGCTATGTAAAGACAATAAATCATCTAAAGGTCTAACTCTATATATCTTATCTTGCCATCTGTGTGGGTAGTTGTTAATACCTTATTTTCGTATAAATGTAAACATAAGTTTACTATATTAGGTTTATAATTAGCAATCGTATGGATACCTTTTACCTGCCAAAATATCTTATCAATATTATTAAGTCGAACACAGAACCTAAAGTTAATAGGACCTTCAGGGTTTTTATTATACAAACCAATTTCTTTATTATTTTCAGCTATCCAGTCATGTTAAGATATTTTATCGACTTTCACGTAAAGTTTATCTAAAATTAGATTTAGAAAAAGTGTATTGATTTAGATGTTTGACTTTGTAATAAATCTAAATTTGATAGAAATTTTATGAAGTTTAGGAATGGCAAACTTAGTTCATATTTTGTAATTTGAAGGCACAACTTTATATGATTAGAGGTCATTAACAAATGTTTTGTTTCTAATATCATCAAGACGAATGTTACATACTTTGAAGTTATTGCTATGGGTCAGTTTCTGAGATTAAAAGTAGAACATATCTGTTAGTCAAAAGTTATTGTTAGATTTATCTACTGGCAATTATATATATATATATAATTATATATATATATATATATATATATATATATATATATATATATATATATATTGTGTGTGTATGATAGAACAGATAGACAGAAAATATTCTAAATTTCCACTAATCTTCCAGGATGACAAAGATGATTTGCACACACTGTGGCACCAATATCAGTTTTGTTCTGTGGAGCACATAAGGGAGATACAGTGCCAAGTGGTTGGACTTGGTTTAAGCTATCAAGATGCTGGTCAGGTGGGAATTGTTTGCAACATCAACAATGGTTTGCAGTGCAATGACGAACTACAGGCTCCTCAGCGTAAGATAATCTTGATTTGTTTTGTTTCTGAGAGATAAAGTGCCATGGATTCCATTAATTGGAAATCCACAGTTATATCATTGAATTATATTATTGGCAAAAGTTAAAAATTAACTAAGACTTTCGAGTACTTGAGTGGTGTGTTCCTCCTCATTGTATATATTAAAAGTAAGATTCTGATTTTTTGTATAAACACTGAGAATGAACACTTCAAGTGTTCGAAAGTCTCAATTTAAAGTTTTTAACTTTTGCCAATAATACAATTTCTTAATATAATTGTGAATTTGTCATGATCAACAATTTTGTTTGTGACATTGTGAATTTTTGGATAATATTAGTTTTTTGAAAGGGTTTCTTGTAGGTGCCTGATAATAGTTTTGATCTTCTATAACGAGGATAACTGTCCTGATGGTATTCATAACTGTCATCATTATCGTAAGCAGTAGTAGAAGTCCATGCAATAATTTTTGGAGTTGTAGTGAACAGTAGGAACATTGAAATTCTTGTGGAATAACGAATTCCAGTAACATTCTGCACTATTGCACATTTCCAGATTGCTTCGACTACGAAGTTCGATTCTTCTGCGACTGTGGATTGACGACTTCCACCATGGATTCCCTTAATTTAGGCTTGTTTGTGGAAAGACACCCGCTCCTCTCTGCCCAGATTTGACGAGATTACAAACAGCATGAGGACTGCCATTAATTCTACAGAAGAGAAGTTTTATTCCATGGATTCAGATTATGGCGGTTCTTTGTTGGGTGAGTCACGATAGGCTGTGGACTTTAGTTTCGCTGAAAGGGTTCGCAGTTCCCCGGCCGGCTGATGAAGGTTAAGAGTTTTTTTCAGGTGATAGAAATTAATTTCTCTTGCTATAATGTGGTTGGATTCACAATAGCTGTTCCCGTTGCTAAGTAATTTAGTTCTTGCCACGAAAAAAATAAATCCTAATAATTTAGGCCAGCCCTAGGGAAAACTAGGTAAAACTAAGGTATTCTTAGCAATTTGAATTATGGCTCTCTTCAGGGCTTGTTGTATTGTCGAGAGGGAAAACATTTTTAGTAGTGTTTCTCATTTGATTTTCACATATGTTATTGTGGGATTTCTCATTTGATGTTGAAGCAGTTTTAAGTGGAGTCTCGTGTTTTTCTCATGCGGAATTTTGTACTGTATAAAACGTTTATTTAGAATGGATACTTCAGTATATTTTCTAATTTAGTTTGATTAAGAGGTGCTTACTTTTGGAGTGTTAAAGAGAAATGCAATCAATAAAAGTGGTGAATCATTCTTTGCAGTTATGTTTTCTAAAATGTTATATATGGATTATTATAAGTTGTTTTCAAGATTCTTTAACTTATTGATTCATTTTAATTATGTGCGCCAACATTTTAATTCAACTTTTATTTAACAGTGTGTGAGTGTTTCTGAGTTTGAAAAAGCATATATCGAAAAGGAATGCGGACCTGGAACCTATTACCATCCACTCACGCGGACTTGTGATTTTGAGTATAACGTTATGAAGATCAGAAAGGATTGCGTTAAAAGTAAGGATCTCAGATGTTCTGTAGATTTGAAGTTCTGCAAAAATGTTCATTGAATGTAATGTTCTGTACCTTATTGAATGGCAGTGATGTTCTGTAGATTTAATATTCTGTAATTTTCTGTGTGTGTATGTACACAGTGTTTCCCAAAATTTTTCAGAAGTCACACCCTGTAACAGTATATTGATATGCAATCAGGGAAAGATGGAACATAATACCAAATGAAGTGCGTTGGAGTAGGTTATATCATTGTAACAGACAGTGTTTAAAAAAAATAATCCTTTTCTCCAACTGCAGAACCGCCACCCATGTACGTGTCGACAGTTCCTTCCATTACCACCCAGAAAGCAGCCTGCTTTGGTGACTACTGGACCGAGTGGTTCAATGTGAGCCATCCAGTGGACGATGGTGGAGACTACGAGAGCTTTGACAAGATCCGCGAGATGGGCTTTGAGATCTGTGACAGCATGCACATCAAGGACATTCAGTGCGAGGCAAACAAGGAGACAAAGAGTGAAGCTGTGACATCTTCGAAAGGAAGCCCCAAAGGTGGGAAGAAAGGAGGCCGCAAAGGAAGTCGCCCGACGCCCGCCCGTTACTCCTATGAACGCACAGACTACAAACGTACCGGGGACGTCGATGTTCTTTGTAACACTGAGGTGGGACTTCAGTGTGACAATTTCATGCAGTATGCAGGAGATGGACAGTGTCAGGATTATGCCATTAGAGTTTTGTGTTCTTGTGGTAAGTAGCCAAGATGTTTTATGGCTCCTTTTACACGTATAAAAATGGTTTCTTAGAATGGTGTAAATCTTAAGATCTTCTGTGCTTTTCTCCATCCATGTGTAGGAAAATCGGGTATAATTCTTGTCATAATGTCACTCTATGATGCCCAATTTATGTATGGTTGAATAACTTTCATTACGTAATACCCTTGGTATAAGTTACTAAATAACTAATTTTAAAAAGAATAAATTGTTTGTCTGCAGCAGGCATTGCAATGACCATATTTACTTAACAGAGGCAACAATGGAAACTACCGCTGGAATAAGCCCATGAAGTTAATGAGTTGACATCAGAAGTCAAGAATCATCACCACTCCATTTCAATAGTCCCAGGTAAATGGATTTTTATTCATTTTAAGGCTGCCTGCACGACTTTTGTTGATAAAAATACAGCTTTCATAAGAAGTATCAGTTTTAAAGTAACTGACATCATTTTAATATTTTGTTTCTTTAAATAATAATTGCTTGGAACCAGAGCAGAAACATACAGATCACGTAAAAATAGTTTTAAGTGTAGTCTTCTTGTTTTCTTGTTTTACGGGGAGTAATAGAAGCTAACAGGTGATGTTATTTCTAAATATGCATGCTATCTTATTAACTAGGAGTTCACAAAATTGAAATATTCTGCCCCAGAATTTATTCACGTTTTTTCATGTAGATTGCAACAAAGCAGATTTCAAAAAGGAAAATAGTACTAATTTCTGTTTATGATCAATTTCACAGTTTGCCCTCCAACGAAGACTCTCATAGAAAATGCAGTGCCCTGTGAAAATGTCTGCGGATATCACCGAACGAAACTCCAAAAGAATAAGGAATGTCAGGTAAGTGAGGACTTGTAATTCCTTATGAATGAATTTTATAAATGAATTTTCGCTGTCTGTATTAGTTCCCAATATAAGGCAGACTACAAAATGCCATGGGAGTAAAAATGTTACAAGGTCAAATAAAATTTAATTGGCTCTTGGTCTTACTATCCTATTAAAATGTATTTGTGAATTCTATGATTGCCATTAACAGTGCCTTATACTTATATATATATTATTATATATATATATATATATTCATTATATATATATATTTATATATATATTATATAATATATATATATATTATATATTTACTATATATATACAGTATATAAATATATAAAATATGTATATATATACATATATATGTATACATATATAGGTATACATATATATATATACACATACATATATATATAAAATGTAAATTTATATGTATGTTGTTACAAGAAAATGAAAAACCTGCTAAACTGAGAGATATTACTGATACTGTATTGTCGGACTTTTGTCTTTTTAAAGATAAAAAATAGAAGACAGTAATTTGGCCATAAGAATTATGAAAAAGGTTAAAGTGCTTAACCACCATTCTGCCAAAGATAATGGTACACTTATCCTGAAAAATGGTGCCATTTGCTCTAAAGAGAAGTTCATATGAGTGAATAGTCAGTAACCTGACTTGTGAAGAGGGGAGAGATGCAAATTAAAGTCTGTATTCAGAGGTGAGACACTTCTCTTCTACTTTTCTGCACTGATCAGTAGAATGCAGTGACAGATGGCGCTAAGTGCCCCAGGCCAGTATCTGAGGGACAGCACGACCTGTGTTCCTCGTGAAGACTGCAACTGCATGCTGGAGAATGGAATGTCTGCACCTGTAAGTTTCCTAAGTCACATGTCTCAGAGACTCTGGGAGACTAATCTTTTTCTACTATTTAGGTTTGTGCAGTGATAAGAATCTTCATGTGGTGTGGTATAGTATCCAAGTTGTGGTGATATAGTTTAGAAAGTGATTTTAAAAGGAAAATCTGAAAAACGGACTTATTCTATACCACAATATTATTGATTTCATATTTTGTTCTTTTTTAATAGTTTTTTTTTGGCTCTTCAACTAAATTCTGTTATAACACCAGTTAGTGAATTTCAGTTTATTGTTCTTATTATTTTTATTATCATAGCTATTACGTATAGGTATATTAGATCATAAAGATTTATCATGCATGAAATTCAGTTTCCAAAAACTTTCAGAATAATAAGCCAGGTTATTTAATGATGTGGGATTTTATTTTGTCATGGTTATTTTGATGGCTTTCAGTTTGGCATATGTGAGATCAGAAGTGCAAGACATTGCTGCTCATACATTTATCATTGTATTGTTTTGTGTGTAAATGGCAGAAAGCGATAAAAACTCTACAAAATGTGACTTCCTGCTTGCAGATATTGAGTACAATTTTAAAAAAGTTTTGGCACCATCTTCATACCACAGTTGTGAAATAAATGCATATTGTGAGGTCACAGTTGTGAAATAAATGCATATTTTGAGGTCATCATTTCAGCAATACTGAAAAATAATTTTCTGAGCTAATATTACATACATATTTGGAGAACTCCTGTATTTAATACTTGGAAATTTTCATATTATGCTTAATGTTTGAATTATGTTTCCATTTTTTCAAAAACTGGTCATTGTCTTCCCGAGGTCGTGAATGAATTATGCCAAATGCAGCGATAATATTTTGATGTGTTCGTTCATCTGTACTCCAACAACACTAGAACCTATGAATGCTACCGAAACTGTAAGATTTTCTTAAATTGCTTTCGTTTTTTTAGTTTTAGTTTTTATTTTTTATTAACTAGTTTTTATTTTTTTTATAGTTTTGAATGGTAAGTGGTCAGTCATATCAGTGTGGTTTTAATAATAAATAAGCATCTAAACTTTAATAGGGAGAGATTAAGTCTGACCACTTAACTTTTAGCGAAAAAAATTTCTTATAAGGAACTGGTAAGGTATTACGGTATATAACAATAGAATGATTTTCCTTACTAATATTCTGGTGCTAAGATTTGTTTATAAACTTGCTGTTTCACCTGTATCTGAAAAAGATGCCCTGCAAGCAGTGGTAAAGTAAATTTGACCCTCTATCTAGTTCAGAGCTCTTTCTGCATTATTTTACCTTATATTCAGCATGAAAGTTGATCGTTATCACTTGTCATTTTACCTCTCTGAAAAACGAGTTCTTTTGAATTGTGCTACGATTAATTTTACCTTTCTAGTGCTTATTTATCATTTGTTAACTACTGGAATAAAATTTGAATGGTAAATTGGCTAGTAAATTTTACCTCATGTCACATATAAAGTTCCATCTATATCAATGTTTTTTTGTTAACCGCTTGCTATTTTCTGCAAGGTAAAATGTCATTTACTCATTTTAATTGTGCTGTAGTAGATCATATCGCATATGTAGCGAATATAATAATTTTTTATCATTTCATTGTGTTTATTGGAATAAGGAATAGTCCCCTAAGTTGTGCTACAGTCAAACCTTATACACTATCTATATCACTTGTTGATTTTTGTAACTGAAAGAGGAAAAGTCTTGTGATTTATTTTATGGCAAATTTCCTCCCCACAGCCTACTTTCAAATGTGGAGAGTGGAGCTCTTGGGTGAGTGGAGAACCATCTGATGAGGCGAAGGACTTGGTCTCATCTGTCCGTGAAAAGCATCCCGATATGTGCAAATACCCACACAAAATCGAATGCCGCAAGAAGACAAGTAAGTGTTCGATCTTGGATTTTGTTTGCCTTTAAATTCATCATAGTATAAGAAATTTTTTTAACTTCTGTATCATCAGGTCATCAAGATCATTGACATTTTGCTAGTTTTTCCATTTATGGGTTTAGCGGGAGAAATTATTTTTCTTTGCTGTGTGTTATGTGTATCAAAACGCAGTGCCATTGTTTGCTTTTATTAATCTGACACTTCTTTCACTGGGGCACTTCTCCATATCTTAGAATGAAGTAATTGCCTCGGAAAACAAAGTAAACATGTAAATATGAAGACTGTTAGATACACCGACCTGTTGATTTGTGTGCACATCATGAGCAGTGATACCATTTACTTTTTTCTCAAACAGAAGGAACATTGTCGAGCTTCTTGCCATTTGACCTTCTGGTCTGATGAAGGGAGAAAATTTGCCTGTGACAAGTTTGTAACAAAAATCCTCAGACTCCGGGATGTGAAGTAAGTGTCCACATGCGTTTTCTCTTGAATGTTTGAATGACTTATTTACTTACAATGCTCTCCCAAGTCATTGTGAATGCTCCAGATCATTTAGATTTTATAATAGATACTGTATTGGTCTAAAATTGTTCAGGTTTTCTTGCTGCAGCTTTCAAAACTTCAGTCTCTATAAGTATGCAAGTTGTGCTTGGTATAATTATTTTTAGTCTGTGCCATAACCAAGTTAAGATTAAGTTTGAAAATCCTGGCAGTTTTTTGTGAAATTTACAGTGTACAGTATTCAGTTTTTTCATTCACTTATTTATTTTTATTCTCCCAAAGGACATGGAAGTTCGTTTTGTTTGTTATTGCGATGAGTTCCAAGTTTCACTGGAAGGACTGCTGACACCTCCACCACCTGCACCTGCTCTTTTAACAACTTTGCCACCTAACGTTACAGGTCAGGTTTTATTTAAAGTTTGTTTTTAAACCAAACTAGAAGTAATAAGTAATATTCAACAAAGCCATTTCAGCTGCTTTTGTTATATTTTTTTACTGTACATTGTTAGTATTTTATTGATATTCCTTTTTCATCCACACCTTAGTTAATTACTGGTTTACGTGTATGTATGAATTGTCCAAATATTTTTGATGTTAAGAATGAAGTTTTAGAAAATAAGTTAAATTTTATGAAAAATTTTACAACTACTGTATGTATATGTTACACTTGAGGGAGATGCAGTTTTATTATTTATGGGAATCTTTTTTTTTTTTATTTAGGTGTTTATGCTCCCATATTGCCTTATTCGGAGGGGTGACCATAATAACCATGTAATCAAACCTTACTTTTGGTTGAGCCATAGTGTCCATCATGACCTAAATTCTTGGGGGCAATTTCTTTTGCTAGAGGATACACTCATCCACTCTTTATTTTTAGTTTGTGTTTTTATGCTACAAAATTAGTTATTCTTTTATGAGAAAGATTGCTTTGCTTTTAAATGGTCCTTTTGACTATTTTGTAGTGGCAGTATCATTGTTGAAAAATAGTTTGCACTGTCATAAAATAGCTATGGGGCCTTTCTTTTTGCCAGTAGGTTGTTTTCATTTATAAGGGATGGTTTCAAATATAAGCAAGACAAGAGTCATTACTTTGTTCATCTTTTAAGTGTGTCTCAAGGATGAGCCATATTACATACAAATTGCCACTTGGTGAGTCAAAACTAGCTTTCTCCAAACTGTACCACAAAAGTCTGTCTACTTTCTCCAGCCAGTACTTCTAACCAACACTCTTCAGGTCTTCCTCCCAGCAATGCCACACATTTATCAAGTCTTCACAGTTCTTATCCCTTCTGTTTCCTTATCTGTACATCTTCTGTATAGACACCTCTTTCAACAGGTCTTACCTTATTCATTTCATTTACATTTCACTACCAGGTTTATAATACCATCAAGGAAACCTCATTTGTGCTTTACAAGTTTTTCCTTTCTTGTCAGTCTTCTGTTCGAAGCACATTGCAGAGTTCATGCTAATCTACTACTTCCTGTATTCGTTCTGCTTCTAGTCTTCTACTGTCTGTACTAGCATTCACTGACATATCTTCCTCGTTTTCATTTATTCTCAAAGCCTTACTCTTCCTAACGCTTACTCTCAATGGTCTTCTCCTACAACATTACAAACTCTTTCACCAGACTGTGTAGTTGCCCTTGACTACCTTCACAAAAACATTCATCATCTGGAAGCACTAAATGAATACCCACTGAAACAATACACCCTTGTGTAAGACACAAATTTAAACCAAACTATTTGTTTCCTTACATGCATATCCTAAAATAGGATTTGCTATCATCAGATAAACTTGTAATAAGTAACCTTTCACTCCATATACCATAAGCACAGTCATCTTCACATCCATGTCAATTCATTCATAACTTTTATGTAGGTTTGCACTATTAATTTGTTTCCTTTACTCAAACTTATAACACCACTGTTTTATAATAGGTATCCAGTCGAAACACTCTCTGCCTTTTCTAAATTACTGTATGCTGCTTTTCACTCATCATTCTTCTTATCTGTCTTGCTCTTGCCACATCTGTTCACCTGTTACAACATTTGATTTAACTAAGAACTAACTTACAGCTTTCTCTCCTTAAATAAATTTACTCGCATTTAAAACACTGGTAGAGACATACAGACATGTATGTGCGTGTGTGTGTGTATGCATCTATAAGTCACACATTTCTGTATAATTTCAAGCTTTCATTGCTTAAGCATATGCTGTTCTTTTTTTCAGTAGAAAGCACAACATATATAGGAGAGTTCCCAACTAATGTGACTACTGAATATCCTCCATTGAATGACGGTAAGCCATTTTTCGTTCATTATATCTAACCATTTATGTGTACTGTAGGTGCATGATCACTAAGCAATTTCCAAGTGGCCCTTGTTCTTTCTCTACCTATCTGAGATGGCTTGAGCATATTAGGTTAGGAATTATTGCTTTAAATATGAAAATAATACACAGATGTAAGCACGGTGGTGAACTGTGCAGCTTTATTCAAGATTTTATTTTGGAATGACCTGAATTTCATAAATCTATTATGTCCTAAAGAAACCGTAGGTAATTTGCTGTTGAATTACTTATAATTAGAACCCAATGTGCAGCACCTGCTCATGAAACTTCTGACGTCATTCTGTGTTTTGTTCATGAGACTTACCTGCCAGATATATATATAGCTGTATTCTCGAAGGTCGACAGAATTTCAAATTTACGCGGCTGCAGCGTGGCCGGTCAGGTGGTTAGTACCCATTCCATGGCTGGGAGGCGGTGTCAGAACCATTCCATTTTCTATTCAGATTTTCTCTGTCGCGGACTGTCAACACCTGTTGTCAGTTCCTCCAAATTGATTTCGAAATTTATTGTCAAAAGTATTTTGGTTGTTTTTGGTATTCAACTGGATCTGTGACTTGGCATAAAAGCTCTTTGTGGACCGTTTTGATTTTGCTTTTGACTTTTCTTATAATTAAGATGTCTTACCTCTAGCTATCGAGTCTGTAGCTTGGGTGATTGTAAGGTGAGGCTATCGAAGACTTTGATAGTTCTCACTCTTTATGTATGATATGTAAGGGTGTTCAATGCTCTATGATAATCAGTAATGAATGTGTGGGATTGTCTGAGGGTGAGTGGAAGAAATATGAATGCCTATATGCTTAAATTGGAGCGTGATAGGCTGAGAAATCTTCCTCTAGAGTGCATCCTTAGTTGGACAGTCAGGTTTCTCCTACTAAGTAACCCTGTAGTAATTTATTACTAACCCTGTGTTTTGTTGCTGCAGAAGGTAATTCCCTGGCTCGTGTGGAGTCAATGCGTGCTCTTGAAACTAAAGTGAATGCAATTCAAACGCATAGTGTTAGTGCTAGTGCCCCTAGTGTTGTGGAGGGCGTCAGATCGGCCTATAATGCCTCTAGGCCTGGACCTCTGTCGAACTCCCAGGACCAGGGAGGGCATGTCGAAAGCATGAGGGTTCTTGGGGGCTTCCCACCGATCTGGCGTCCCTTCGGCAGGTCTGATGCCGCTACCCAGGCTGCCAGGGATCGTGCTCAGGGCACTTCATCCTGAAGGATTGCTTCTCGTCCTCCGACACGTCCTCCCGCCACGGGGTTGGAGCTCTCGGTTGGACTCTCGCCCTCTTAAGAGAAGCTTAGAGGAAAGGGCCTTCCGTCCTCTTCCTCTGAACGTTTACTCTTCCCCGAAAGTTGCGTGGATATTCCTCTGCAGAAGAGAGATAAAGTGTTTTTCGAATGATCACTCTCGCGACCCCTGTCGCTGCTAAGGCAAGGGCTAGAGCTTCTTCCCCTGTGGAAGGGAAGTATCGTCTCTCGCCCCTTTCCTTCTCTCAGGTTCAGCCCTTCTCCCGAGTGGCTTCTCCAACGTAAGATTTTGTTGGGTTTGCAACAACAGCTGGATGCTCTCATGAACCTTTCAAGATTCGAATCTGCCTGTTAAGAGGTACAGACTTTCACCTTCGTCTCCCGCTTGGAGGAACGATACAGAGCGCTGTCTTCTAGAGAAGTGTTTAGTGGCTTCCTATTCGTCTTCCCCGAGTTGAGGTGTTGGCCTTTTCTCTTGTCTCGCGCCAGGGCGCGTCTTGCTCTTCGTGAATTCTCACGCTTCCACACGCTCCTCACCCTTGGCCTTCGTTCGCCTCTTTACCGCCGCCGCGTACGCCTGTGACTCTCTCTAGTACTTGCCACGGAGCCTCTGGCGCGTCGCCATGGCGCTCGGCGCTCGCCGCCCGTATAGCTTCAAGTCTTGTGTTGACACCGCTCAGTTGTTCATCATGTCGCATAACTACCGGCTTCAACATCTGATGTCCTTCTTAATTTAGCCAGTACTTGCGCAGTAGCCAGTACATATACTAATTGGAACGATACAGAGAAGATTAGCATGGCTCTGCGCAAAGGATGACACGCTAATCGTGAAAGCGTTCCACATTTTTATGTTTACTATCGTTACTCTAGTTGTGACTTCTTCGTTGCGGGAGTTCCGGCTTACGTATCGGCGAATCGGAACTACTTTACCACTCACTCAAGACCCACCAGCTGCGGAAGAACATCCTCTTTCGTCACAGCCTTTGTATGAAGAGAAACTTCTTTCGTCTTCTTCTTCCTCTGATTATCAGACTCTGGCTTTTTCTTAGGATCTGTTTCCCTGAGACTTTCAACCGTCGGCTCCTCTCTCCACCCTACTTCCAGTTGTCTTTGTCTTAAGGGAAGCGTTTGATGAAAAATCGGAAATAAATTTTCTGGGATATTTATATATGGCATCATACATATCCTGACTATCTTCTCAGAAAGTTTTATTTAAAAAGTTCATACAGTTAGAAGTTATAAACAAAACAGTAACCTATCATAGTCAAATTACATTTTTCATATAATGTAATGATATTGTCAGTATATCGGTGGTAATTTCCTTTTTAGCTATGAAATAATATCTAATGCGATCTATGGCAACCCTGTGGGCATATACGCATCAGCGAAAGACAGGAATGCCGCAGGGCAGTCAGTGGCAGTCAGTCAGTAGCAGCTCAGAGCTTGATTAAGTAAAGCGTCGCGCTGGCCAACCTCAGGCGTGTTTTGACACTCGCTTCATTTAGCTTCATTTAGCGAAGTTATATTACTTTGCAGGTCTATTTTTGGCTTTTCATTATGTCATAAAAACATCAAACTGTGTAACAACAAGCAAATAAATACACAGAGAAGCAAAAATATCGTTTTCTCAAAACTAAAGTTATCGACATTCAAACTGCATCTCCTTCATAACGCTTGCACCGATCTCAGATACAAAAATAGCAAGCTAAATGTTTGCATAACAAAGGGGCTTCCATGGGAAGCAACACGAGACCCGCACCACGAGAAAGAGTTTTTTTTCCCGAAGGAATGTCACTTCAAGAGGTAGCAAGTGACTCCTTCATCTCAGACTCCCTTTGCAACCAGGCTTCATTTTGCACAAGCCTGGAAAGAGTGAGGGGCAGACGTTTGGTCCCTCCTACTGTTAGAGAGAGGTTACTTGATTCCTTCCTGTCTCCTCTTTTGTTTTTGTTTCCCAACTGCCTTCCTGTCAAACAGAAAATTGTTTTGACCTGCTCGAACAGATGTTCGAGCGGAGAGCAATGGAACAGATATTGGACTCGGTGTTCCCGGGATTTACTACAGATTGTTTCTAGTCCCAAACTTTCAGTAGGCTGGGACCCGTCTTGGACGTCAACAGGTCGAACAACTTGGTCTGGAAGGAAAAGTTCAAGATGGAGACCTCGCAGTCAATACTAGGAGCCCTTCATCCGGGGATTGGGTGGTATCTTTGGATCTCCAAGATACTTATCTTCACGCCCCAATTCATCCACGTTCGGTGAAGTATCTCAGGTTGTCTTGGGGACTAGGCGTACCAGTTCAGGGCTCTCTGCTTTGGACTCTGCAGCAGCCATACCACGTTGAAACACCGCTTCTCGTCCGATCAGCGAAGTTAAACAACGTTAGGTCTGAGTCAATACTTGGATGGTTGACCACCTGGGTACACCAGATGCTGTTGGCGTCACATTTTGCTCGAGGTGTTTACACGTCTCATGAAAAGCGTTGCGATGCAGTTGCATCTGTCGCACGTCAGGATCTCACTCTCTGCTTGGACGACTGGTTGATTCGGCGTGCGTCGAGCGAAGGTATCTGGAGGACCTTCAGTTGACTCTGCAACTCGTGAAGTCCCTGGGACTTCTGGTCTGTGGAGAAGTCGCGGCTGATCCCCTCACTGTCCATTGTGTCTGGGAATTCAGATCTATTCAGCGGCTTTTATAAGCGTCTCCGTCGCAAGAAAACATCTTCTATGTACGAAAAGTTTCGGCCTTCTTGGAAAAGGAAACATGCTAGGTGAAGGGAAGGAATGAGTCTGCTGGGGACCATTTCCTCGCTGGAGAGTTTGTTTTTCTGGGAGTCTGCATCTCAGGCCTCTTCAGTTCTTTTTGTTGGAGAACTGACAAAGCAAGGAAGACTTGAAGAGGAATTGAGAATTCTTCCTTATATAAAGAGGATCTGTGGTGGTGGCTCGATCCAACGGAATTGCAGAAAGGGATCTCCCTCAAGCTTCTGAACCCCAACCTAGTGTTGTTTTCCGACGGGTCGTCAACAGGTTGGGGGCAACACTAGAGGAGAGAAAGTGTTAGGAACCTGGAGAGGAACAGGTGTCCTGGCACATCGACTTCAAAGATTTGGCGGCTATCTTTTTAGCTCTCCAATTCTTGAGGTCCAAGTTTGCAATCGTGTAGTTCTAGCAAACTCGGACAATACTACTTGTTCCTGTTCAGCCTTGCAAGAGAGATATTCTTTGAGCCTATGCTCGCAACATTTCGATTCTCACAAGTTTTGTTGCAGAGGTCGAAAATGTTCGAGCAGACCTGCTCTGTTGGCGCCATCAACTCCTGCCGAAGGAATGGACCCTTCATCAGGAGGTTTGCCAAGATTTTTGGAAATTTTGGGGTCGCCATCTTGTGATATTTTCACGACCTCAAGAACAGCGAGGCTCCCCTCTGTAAAGCTCATCTGTACTCGACCCTGGGGCAGTTGCGATAGTTGCTCTTCCTGGGATTGGACGGGAATAGATGTTTACGCCTTTTTCCCGTTCTAAATTCTGGGAGAAGTCATACGCAAGTTCGCGGCCTCACAAGGGATGAGGATGACTCTCATCCCCATGTTTTGGCCTTGAACCACTGGTTCTCGGGTTTCTCTTCTGGTTGGTAGACGTTCGAGGACCCTTCCTATGAGAGCAGACCTGCTCATACAAACCCACTTCACGAGATATCTTTGAATCTCCCCGCTCTGAACCTGACTGCTTTCAGACTATCGAAACTTGGTCAGAGCGAAGGGGTTTTCTGGCCAGGTGGCACGGGCCATCGCTAGAGCCAGAAGTTCTTCATCTAAAGGATATATCTAGCGAAGTGAGCAACCTTCAAAGGTTGGTGTAGAAAGAAGGGCTTTCCTCTTCCTCTATCACTGTGAGCCAGGTTGCGGATTTTCTCCTTTACTTAAGAGAAAAACTCGATATAGCAGTTCCGACTATCAAGTGTTATCGGAGCATGCTTTCGATTGTATTCAGACACAGAGGATTAGCTTTGTCTGACAATAAGGACCTCCACGATCTTACAGCTCTTTCAAGACGTCAAGGTTCCTCAGCTGATTTCCCCTGCTTGGAACTTGGGCGTAATGCTCAAGTTTTGATGTTTAGTCCTTTTGAGCCTCTCACTCTGCATCTCTTAAGGATGTTACTCGAAATGGCATTCCTCGCGGCTCTGAAGTGAGAGGCGAAGTTCGAGGCCGTCGTGTGGGCTTCAAGGAACACAATGCTGTCTATTCTTTAAGCCCAAAGTTCTTGGCTAAGAATGATAGGTCTTCTAACCCTTGGCCTAGACACTTTGAAATTAAAGGTTTGCCAGACCTTATTGGACAGGAACCTGGGAGTTCTATGTCCAGTTAGAGCTCTCAAGTACTACCTTAAAGAACACAGGACACTCGTGGTCCATTGGATGTTTTATGGTGTTCTGTGAGGCAACCAGTTAAACCTATGTCGAAGAATGCACTGGCATTCTTCATTAGGGACGTCATTAAGGACGCACACTCTGGTTGTGACGACTCAACTTCAAGTTGTTGAGAGTTAACGCTCACGAGGTGAGGGCAGTTGCTACCTCCATGGCGTTCAAGATAAATATGGTACTCAGTGACATTTTTAGTGCCACATTTTGGCGGAAGTCAATTCGGTGTTTGCCTCACACTCTTGGCAAGATGTTTAGGTAGCATACGAAAATTGCTTTTACGCTGGGACCATACATTGCTGCTTCAGCAACCTTGGGGACAAGGGGTAACTCTGATCCTATCCTTTTTAATTGTGTTTTTGTGGTTGTTGGGTCGACTACTGGAGGCAGTCTTCCCCAATCCTTTGCAAACTAACGCTTTTAGGTGTTGGTTAGGTGGTTAGTAATGCTCTTTTGTCCTCTTTGTATGGGCTATGATCTAGTCACATTGTGGTCACGCCCCGTTGACAGATCATCTAAAGTCGCCAGCTATAGGTCACTACCTCGCTGGGGTCTCTGGTAAAGCAGAAGCAGACTAGAGTGACAGTAACCACTCAGTCAGCTACGCTATCAGATAAGGAACAAAATAATTTTACCAATAATTGGTTTTTTCCTATTTCTTGGCTGTCTCTACCCCCTCCAAAGGTGGTATTCAGCTATATATATATCTGGCAGGTAAGTCTCATGAACAAATGATATTTTAATGATAAAATAAAGTTTGTTCATACTTACCTGGCAGATATATATATTTATATTGCCCTCCCTCCTCCCCTCAGGAGACAGTGGCGTTAGAAAATCTGAATAGAAAATGGGAATGGTTCTGATACCCGCCTCCCAGCGGCGGGAATGAGTACTAACCACCTGACCAGCACTGCGTGTGCCGCGAAATTTGAAATTCTGTCGGACCTTCGGAGAATACAGCTATATATATATCTGCCAGGTAAGTATGAACAAACTTTATTTTATCATTAAAATATCATTTTTATAGATTCTATGTGATCGTTCTCTCTTATTAACTCAGTGTTCATCACGAACATAATTGACATTTACTAAAAAAACCTTATTTTGTGAAGATTGACGCTAAACATTAGACAGAAATATGAAAGATATATGCACACACAATAAAAGAAATGCATGTATTCTAGTAGAAGCGGGTACCTCAGCTTTTGTCTTTATGCTCATTTCTTTGGTACGCTTTCTTAGAAGTTCATGGTCTGTGAAAATATGATGACAGGATGGTACTGTCACCACCACTATATTTACATTTCAGAAGTTTCACTTAGCCTCCTGATAATCATAAAGTGCATTGAGTTTTGTTAATTACATGATAAATTTTCCATGTATATATAGATTCCATGTGCAGAGTACACAGTGAGAAAAGTTTTTTCCTTCAGTCTTTGTTGAAACATGGGAAACCTCTGTTACCAAAGGTCATGTAATAAGTGGATAGTTTCCATTATTCTTTAATTTTGTACACTGACGGGGCATATATTTTTCCTGCAAAGATGTATGAATAAACACAAAAGGGTTTGGTAATTCGCTTATGTGATGTAATATTTAAATTTTCTCAATATTTACTATGATATTCTGAAAGCAGGTGACAGGACATCAAAGGCGAGTTTTGTCTAGCAACAGTTATATTTAGATTTATGATTTGGTTTCTGATCAAAATGTCTCGAGGTATTAGTAAGTTAATAGTTTTAAAACTAGGAAACTCCATAATTTTTGCCTGACGTTCAAGAGATAAGAGTGTTGATTCCTAGTAGCTTTCCGTTATACATTTTGATATGAGTTTATTTATTTTTTTTCGATTTCCCCTTTTTTCTGGTCAGTTTTACTTTAGTGTTGTGTAATTACATTAACATATGTGGTAGATAAAGGCTTCTATTTTATTTGCTTGCGAAAATATATAACGATTCTTGTCTTTGTCTTAACTTTTCATTGTGCTAATTGGAATTTTTTTGCACTGAACAATTGAAATAGGTAATTCCTCTTCAGATGCCATTAAAATATGGAAAGCCCCTGTTGTATAGCCATGTAACAGACTTAAATTTGTCACATAAACATTTTCATTTTTCCTTTTCCCTTTTCCCTTTGATTTTAAACTTTTACAGGAAGAACATCTTTTTCTGTGAATTAGTGAAGTACTTCGGTTTCCTGTTGCAAGGAGAAAGTACTTCAGTAAATTGGCATTTTATCCCTGCATAGCTTGAACAACTCTTTTGGCCCTAGTGCCTTGACTTTAGATCTTTATACCTTACATGTACCTGTCGAATTCTGAAGAGACTGTATACCTTTAACTGTAGGCATTTGCAAATAGAAATATTTACGTTACTGCTTCACATTATTGTGCAGTACCATCTTTCTTACATGTATGCCCGATTGTTAATCATAATTTAAAAATGCAATTTGAGGCTCACTGTTTGATAGACAACGAATTTGGCGATGTCATGATGTACAGCTGAATTCTTTTTTCTCCCTCTCTCTTAATGGCAGTTTGTGTTGGTGCATCTGAGTACCAACAGTGTGCCATAAGGTGTGACAGGGTTTGTGTGTACTACCTGGCCATTCTAAAGGCAAATGGCTACTGTCTGGTAAGTCACAGTATTTTCCTACATTTTCTTTCATTTGAGTTTTAATACTAGCATATCATTCATCTCCTCAATTGAAGATTAGTAGTGCAGTGTAGCTTAAAATAATTAGGGACAAAACAAAAATGTTCTGTTTTTTTTTTTAATAGATAAAAAGGTGTTAAGTTGAGCATCAGCTTTGCAATATATTGTCTTTTTTAGCTGGAAGATGACTGTGCTCCTGGGTGTGTGGAGAAAGGTAAACCTTCGACTTGCCCTGACTCGTTCTACATGTTCAACGAGAGTCGGTGTGTAGCAATTGCTGATTGCAATTGCAGATTGCCTAATGGCGTTGCTGTACCTGTAAGTGTTTTATTTTTTATTTTTTGGTAGGGTCTTTTGTCTATGGCATTCCGAACACTGAGATTATCACTTCTTCATGTTGATTTTTTCCTCTTATACGTTATACGTATAAGAAGTCTGACTTTTTTATACATAAAAGCTCAGTGAATTTTGCATTTACTTATCATGTGCGAATGAACTCTCTCCCCTAGTTGTTGTGACAATGATTGGAATGACCATTTGTGAAAGTTGAGAAAAGTGAGAAGAATTAACAAATGAAGATAAATGAGTAAGCAGATAAATATTTAACTGCAAAGATAGCAGGGCATGTTAGGTTGCTGCTTCTCCGACACTTAAGACCATAAACATCAGTAATACTGCCATGGAGACCATTTCCCAGTTTCTCACGAAATGGAAGTGACAATGCGACACTTCAACAGAATGTAGATGGTGAGGTTCTTCAAAAGGAAGCGCCACACATAGACATTCACGGAAGTTCACTGCCATAATAGAGCTTGTGGGTGGTGCCAAAAACAGGTTATCTTGTGATGATGGTTTAAATCATAATTACCTCTGTTAGGAACACTGAACTCCAATTCGAAGGAAAGATGAACTCCAATTCGAGTAATCTTGCCTAAAAGGGAAGCTGATGGCATCCTAACAAGAAAACAACATTTTAATAAAGGTACACCAAAAGATATAAACAGTGTAGCATTAATTAAGTCACATCGTTATCTGAAGATGAAGTAAGCGTAGCATTTATACATTTCTGGCAGCAGTATATTCTCCAGGTGCTATGTGAAAAAAAAATTTTGCTGCAAGTTGAAAATAACTCCAGGTATTGCTGAATATTGAGAATCATTAAGTAGAGTGTTTCTTATGCAAAGCAGATCATGCAGTGAGAGAGCGGTGAGAGATATATCAGTATGCTAAATTTTGCATGATTTGTTCCGGATCTGTCAGGAACAGCAGTACAGTAACCCTATCTTGTTTGGGGTGAGTGAATAACTGCAACAAGAGCAACATTGTCTTCATGCTGCAGTACATTATTTTTTGGACCAACATTCATGTAATTATGTCAATAGTAAAGACTAAATACAGCAAAAATTCCAGAATGCAACCATAAGGCACACCAGACAAGGTAGGTCTAAACCCACCAAAGATAATAAAAACCTTCATTGCCTGTTGATTAAAAATCTGTGAATGAGATTAAGAACATAGATGCAAAGCTTATTTATTATGCTTTGCCAAATCAAAGCATTCTTTAGGAACAGTTTGTGTTAGTCTGAACTCATCATATCCATTACTGAGGTTGTCTTGGATGTATTTACATCAGATCTAAAAGGCCACGAAAATACCTCATTGCTGCTTCTTCTCGGCTTAACCCCTAGTTGGGATTGCTATTTTTAATGACCCTTTTCCAACAGGTCATTTTATCATTTGTTTTGGCACATTTATTGACGAATTCCCTTAATGACTCTAAACCCAATTGTTTAATGTGTGCGTATTGGCTGTCAGGAAGCTTCTACATAAGTTGCTGTACATTATTTTTAGTGCCATACTTAGTATTAAAATGACAGAATGGTCAAAAGTATTAAAATGGCAGAATGGTCTAAGTGTTATGCTAGAGATATTTAAAGAAGTAATGATATGATATAAACCTAATTTGCATAAGTTTTAATGTGCACAGTAGAATTAATCAAAATCTTATGAAATGTATCTACGTCTTTAATGGTTTTGTAATAAAGTAAGTTTTCTTACAGGAATATTTTTAATGAGGACTAAATAGAGTTTGTGTATTGCTATATGTTATAATGAATATAAACGCCATTGTAAATCAACAGATATTAGTTAGAATTTTTAATACCCTTTTCAGCCTGGGGAGTGGATGGAAGTGTCTGAGTGCGAGAATTGTATGTGTCAGAACAACCTTTTGCTTTGCAACACCAAACCAGAATGTGCTGAAACGACAATTGAACCAGGGGTCGCAGTGTCCTTCTTACCAACGGTTGCAGTTCCTCTACCTGAAACGACCACTGTCAATATAAATGACTGGATAAGTAGTTTGATGTAAGTATGCAGTGTTTGTAGGTGTTTGAAACACCACACCTTATGACTTTTTAAGAGGTGCAAAAGAAATGAGCAGGAGAAAGGTACTGCTACTTTATTGGAGACGCAGACCGTTTATATAGCGGCTGACTGACGTCACACAAAGGAATACAATGGAACCTCGGTGACCCGAGGTCAGTTACACTTGACAATAATTACAATGCATAAATACAATTCATGTGAAAAGAAAAATGAACAATGACCGACATGACAACATTCTGATATATGTACAAAAGAGACAGATACAAAATAAATTAATAACAGGTACAAATTTGCATAGAAAGGCATGGCTGGTTCGATATGGCTGATTTTCGTGACCCGATCCTTTAGGAGCGGAATTGAAAGAAAACGCGTCGCTCACCACAGAAGACTCACTCAGCAGAGACTTAACAACTTCTTTAGTTATACATATCCAGCTCCTCTCTCTCTCTCTCTCTCTCTCTCTCTCTCTCTCTCTCTCTCTCTCTCTCTCTCTCTCTCTCTAGGTATTCTACGAGGCAAGGGTTAATCATACGTCACTCCTAGTTTAACCAGATGTGGGATTGCCTTAAGTTTAGGAATTCTAGTGGCAGGGTTTTCGATGTGGTCTTCTACCTCTCAAAATCCTGAGGATCTTTTTGCTATCAAAGCGCCATGCAGCATGAAGACTTGTGCGCCTATAAAGATTTTGCAATTGTTCAATCGCGTACCCTCCAACATTTGTTATGAGTGTTTGCACTTCATAATAGAAGTGATGATTATTTTAGATTAGAAGGTATGTTTTTGTGTGCAGATTGATGATTTGCTCGAAATGATATTTTACCAAGGATGAATCAATAATAGTTACATTAAGTTTTTTAAAGAAACTCAGTTGTTATTGTGGTGTTAGAATGTATATATTTTTAAGTGCAACTTATTCAAAGTGATTTCATATTAAAAAATATAATTTTAAGTATGACTTAAGATTTATGATTTATCTTGTGATATCAGTTTCGAAATATATTTTCTTCAACAAACATAATGCTCCATAATAATTAAGTTGTTTTTAAAAATATATTTTGTTCAAAAATGCAACTCTTAGGCCGGCCACACACGTGCAGTTTTAACTGACAGTTATGACTGTTCACTTATAACTGACACAGTTTAAACTGACGTCAGTTAAAAATGAAATGCACACACACACACAGTTCAATCCCTCAGTTTTTACCTTGGATTCCGAGGAGTACGATCTTGTAATGCTACAAACAAATAGAAAAAAGAAAACTAAAAAGCGTAAACAGTCGTGCAAAAAGTGGTTATGAAGGCGAAATCAATGTTCTGATATTAAATTGTTAAAGGAATTAAGTGAAGAACCAATTGATTTTCACATATTTTCATTCTTGTTAAAAATTGTTTATGATTACAATAACTTTGTAAAAAAAAAAAAAAAACTGGCCTTTTATGGGCTTGACATTTCAGCTTAATTTTCATATAATTTCAATTTCTGAAAGCCATTTCTCATCTTGTAGGCCTACATTTATATTGCAAACATTGGGGTCTTTAGGTGTTGTCACTGATAACACCACGGAATCTTCTTCAGTAAAGTCACTGCATCAGATTTCTCCCATCTTAGTCAATTATTTAATTGAAATTTAAAGGGAAATGCCAATTTCAGTAATATTTATTTTTAGCAGCCTCTTTAACTATTATATAAATTTTGTTTGTAAAGGTAATGTTGCCTAACTATGGTAATACTTTTGCTTTTGTACAATGACCTTTCATAGTTTGTGTTTGAGGTTCCATAGTGGGGTACACTAGAGAACAGATTTCTTTACTCAAATATACTTTAAATCATGTATGTATTAATAGATGTACACACACATAAGCACGCAAATTTATGTGTGTGTGCGTGTCTATATATATATATATATATATATATATATATATATATATATATATATATATATATATATATATATATATATATATAAATATCCCTTATATATATATATATGTATGTGTGTGTGTACCTATGTATATGTAAATCACATATTTAGTTAGTTATATTTACTGGCAGCGATGCATTCATTTGTGTAAAGTTTCTATATTGCTGTTTTCTGTCATTATTAGTATTTTACAGTCTGTATGTAAGGTTGCCCAAGAAACAAGGAACGTTTATTAGTGCCACAGGCAAGGTTCAGATCGATAGAGTTCAATGAATTCAACAATCACTTCGTTTTGTTTTAATGCCATCTCAACAAAATGCACTCCAGTTACCACCTGTAGAAATGAAAGTTGAGAACTGTACAGTTACGAAATCCCCACATGCTCAGTTCAGTTACTCCTTTCAGTTAAAAATATGGAACATTGCATTTGTCACAGTTTAACTGTACAGTTTTGTTGAACTGACGAAATGAGCAACTGAGATATCCACACACATGCAGTTTTAACTGACAGTTATAACTGAACAGTTATAATTGTCAGTTAAGACTGCAATCATGTCAACCGGCTAGAGTTTCTTAACGTATGGAAATATTTTATGAAACATGCGCCTACGTGAAGGTTTATGTTAGAAAATCCTTTTATGAAAATGTGACTCAAATGCGCTTAATTTTGGCAGTAAATGTAACTACTGGACCCCATTCTTCCGTGCCCAAGAACGGAATGAGGAAGGCTTGGCCATTTCACCAGCTGATATCAGTTCACTTTCCCCATTCAACTGTGATAAGCTCACCAATGCTACCTGCAGAGAGGTTTCAAGTAATGATTCTCTTCATACTTTTATTCTGAAAGTTGTTCTGAAAATTTCAGATTTTACATCATTACCTCCCTTATTGTTATCTAGAAAGGTTTAGTGTAACATAGTCTATTCCTTTTACATTTCCATGAAAAATTCAGTTTAACACGCTAACTTCTTTAAAGGTTTCCTGGAAACTCAGATTAATACCATTCATTCCTTTACATTTCATTGAAAATTTTTATTTAAAATCAGTAATGTCTTGATTGTTTTTAAGAAGTTGTTATACACAATCAGTTCCTAATAGTTCTTAAAAAATTAGTTCAACATTATTTCTTTTAATGATTCCTTGAAAAATGCCTTATGACATCATGATTCCTTGTGGTGATACAATGTTCAGTCTGTGTGTCAGTGCTTTAGGTAATGGTTTTCTTTGTCCACAGCTAATATTCCAGCTGAAAATCTTGCCCAGACATTAGTATGTGATCCCAAGGAAGGGCTTAAGTGTCACAATCTGGACAATGACGAAGATTGCTACAACTACGAGATTGCTTTCTTCTGCTATTGCGAAGAGGAACTAGTGACAACAGTTTCTCCTCCAACTACAAGTAAGTTATTTAAGATTTACTAAATTTCTCTCTCTCTCTCTCCCTTCCTCTTATCAAATGGTCCAGAGTATCACTGAAATTGATTTATCTGTTGTATGTACTGTAATTTACCTTTCTTCACATAAAGGTATTACCGGTATAACATTAGAGTTGTGTTTCACTGTAAAGTAATGCTTGCAGGAAATTGCCAATAATTTATCTGAAAACATTTTGATCCAATCCTTTTACCCATGCTAATATTTTTGCCATTCCTAGTATAGTTTTTATTAATAAATATTGAGCCTCACATTAAAAGGAAGCTATTTTTTCTGAAGTCTTGAAAATAATAAGAAATGTTCACTAGGTTTGATTGACTAGAAGGATTGTTCGAGTATTGAGAAATCAGTTTCCACATCAGCTTTTCACTTTAGCGGGTTAGACATGGATTGAGTTCTCTTCATCATCTCAGTTCTGTGTTTTTCTAAATAAATACCGCTGGCATAGACTGATTGCTACAAAACTGAGAGACACTCTATACACTGTTTGGCCCTTAAGTTTATCATACAAAAAATAATGGAAGAATGCCCCTATTCAGTTTATTGCAGCACATTTTAACAGAGATTGTTATTGGTATGATGAAATGTCAGAATACTAATTTCTTTCATTTCCTATGTGCTCTTTAGAATTCACCCCTGCCCTTACGAGTTACTGGCTATTTATGTATTTGTTTATTTATTTATTTATTGCAGCAATGGGACCCACAACTACTCTGGCAGCATGTGATGCTTGGTCTCCTTGGATCAATGAAAGAAAGCCCTGGCAGGGAGATGGCGACACAGAATACAAAACATTGCAACAGTTACGAGAAGAAAGAGGCTTCTGCTTAGAGGTAAGACTTTTTTGTGGTCACATAAAAAAAAAATTGGCTTTAATTTCATTCATATGTACAATATGGTCTTAGCAGTATCCATCATTCCTATATTTAGTTTTGTTTACAACCATAAATAGTTTTGTTGATACTGATATCTAAACCTACACCCCTATTTTTTTCTTCTTTTTTTTATGAGTGGGGTAGTAACACTGAAAACAAATGTTGGGATTGTGCACCTCTGTTACCATTGATCATCCTTGCAATGTAGTGATTCTGGGATGCTCACCTGTGTTTTTAAGTCATAATTAAACCATGGCACCTTTGTTAATGCTATTTCATAGGCATCTTAATAATTAAAGTTTGAAATAGTAGTAATTGTTCTATTTTTAAATTTGTGTACTTATGAAATCTCAAGTAGTCAAGCACCTGCTGGGCATAATTAACTTTCATATTTTTCTGTCTTTAAAAATAGATTTTAAAAAATGACACTGTACTGTAACAGTACATTACAGTACAGTATTTGTCTTGTGTTATGACAGGCACATAAGTGGGGTTTAGTGTAGTTCCTTACACTCTTTGTCGTAGAAATTATTAGATGGCACAAAAAAGATTGTGAACTCCAGTGGACTCTAGTAATACATGGTAATAATTGTGACTGATGCAGTCATTAGGGTTCTTGTGGAAACATAACATTCTAACTAGCATCAAATTATTATTTGCATAATTTAGAATATTATCTGGTATAGAAGCAAATAAAATCTTTCATAACTACATAGCTGTATTATTGACACTAATTTACACTCTGGTAACCAAAAGGGTCACCTGGCAGACATAGAGTGTGTTGAAGCTGCCAGTGGCAATGCACCGAGTGATGAGGGTGTCTCATGTGATGTCCGTTTCGGATTCCGTTGTGCTAATTCTGCCCAATCTAGACGTACCTGCCTAGATTATAAAATCAGATATTATTGCTCTTGCGGTAAGTTTAACTACTATTTATGACGATAACTTTATGGCTGAGGTAGGATTTCAAGAAACAAAGGTCTCATATTAGTTCTTTGAATAAGACATGATAAGGTCATATAGTTGTAGTGAAAAAAACATTGATTTATATTTTTCAGTTTCTATTCCATTTATTAGGTCTGATTATTTCCCAACTTCCAGAATCTTTCCAAATCCTCAGTTAATCAGTTCATTGTTTGATTCACTATTCATCATTTGATATTTATTCTAATGATCAGCAGCTAAAAACTTTTATGGCCAATACCTTTTGCTAGGGTAGTATAATGTATTCCTACTTGCAATGTCTTGCAAGTAATGGTCCAAGTATATTTAGAGACTAATGATCTGGATCTTTCCCATACGACCAGAATGTTTAAACTTTAGTTCTGAAACGCAGTTCCTTTTGTATTGACTGCATTTTTCCATAAATACTGTATACTCTTATATGAGTATTCTTTTATGACTAAAATCATTTATAATCAGTTGTGTTGACAAAATAGAAATAAAATACTTTCTTTCTTTTTTGAACATGTAATAAAGTTACCTTATTGCAATGTTGTATGTTAAAAAGAAAATTTTAAGCCTTATTGCCTCGTACTGAATGAAGACAGTGGAACTACTATGCCCTTAAACTTTGCTTAAATGATCCTTTAGTTTATTATTGTTGACAAGGTTCCTTCCGGCTTCCTTTCTCATTTAGTGTATATTTCACTTCACATGAACACCTGTATATTTCTACTCATTACTTACAGAAGCCACCACAGTTACTACCATCATTCTGCCTACGTTCTTCACTCCACCTCCTACGTGTGATCCTGATAAGTAAGTGCTTCATCCCTTGTATGGTTGTTGTTGCCAAAAGCCAATACAGGTAACTCTCATACTTTCTATCAAAAAGCAGAACACTTTCCTTTGGGATCTCAGACTTCTGCTCTGATTCACATTTTATAGTAGGCCCTATTCAGTGTGTATTTCATTGCAAAATCATTTACACAATTAAACACTGAATATTTGCCATAAGGCAATACAGTAAGTACATTCATAACGTCATTTTAAAATCCAGTTTAATTCTTTTGTACACACTTCAAAATTTGTTAATTGTAAATACACAATTTTTCTCATAACTAGCCGAAATTTACTAAGAACTGCATTGCTTTGCATTGCATATGCCAAATGAAATTGGTTATGAGAAATTATATATGCATTTTGAAGATTTGTATTGAATTAGTGTATAGAGATTTGAAATTAAGTACAGTATCATACTCCCTAATATGTAGGTATACAGTTGTACATGAACCCTTTAGCCAATTTAACTTGATTGTTTATTTTGATGCCTTTCTAGTATTTCATTGCATTACAACAGGTTACATATTGTATGAATATTATATTATAATTTTCTTTCATCAGCTATAATGCTGTCATCAATAACAGTGATGAGATTTAATATTATGTTCTTGATCACTGTAAAGATTATTTCATCTCTAGAAAAGGGATGGACGAATTGTAGTAAATCAGTTAAATATCACATATGAAAAATGTGATGCATAAATACAGTAAATTTGGCAGGAAGAATTACCCGTTTTCGTATGGTAAAAATCAGTTTTGTTTGTATCTGGGCAACTGATATTACTTGGCTAATGTTTTCTCCTTTGCTGAGAAACTCATAATATCAAAGGATATCGTTTTTCTGTATAGATACATAAACTTACTGGACAATGTTGAGGACTCTGCCTTCACTGGTACGCCTGCACGAAACCACATGTATGGACCATCCAGTGCAAGACTATATAGAGATGATGGTTCTTTTACAAGTAAGTCATTATTTTGTGTCTATTCATGATTATATAAGCAGTGGATTGTTCTTCCTTATTTTCCCTTCATTCTGTCTTGATGACCTGAACTCAACAAAATATTAAGTTTCCTATTACATTTTAAATTCATCTGATAACCAAGATTTCCAGTGAACACAAAGATGTTTCTTCCTTGCTCTCCAAAAATAAATTTTTACATTGGAATAATGAACTTTTTGTTTGACATTTGCGAGTAATCATGTTTAGATTTCCCAGTGATTATCACTGCAGTTTTTTTAGACAATGTAGCCTCTGTAAAATTAACTCATTTTGTCAATGTGATGATCAGCCGGGGGTTGGTCACCTTACTCTACGGACCGGCAGCAGTATGTACAAGTTGACCTGGGATCAGTTGTTCCTGTTTATGGTGTAGAGGTTGCAGGCAATCCTCTTACAAGGGAACGAGTTACTAGCTATTTCGTTCAAACCTCTCAAGATGAGACCACCTGGAGCTTTGTTCCAGAAAACGCAACCAACCCTTCCAGTGAACCTAAGGTAAGCTCATGAGCTCGGTTGTCCTTTAGTAAGATTGACTCATCTCCCAATAAGACTGACTTATCTTCCAGTCAAGGTCCAGTGAGCTTAAGGAGAGATAGATGTGGATTGCCAACATCATTGAATATCTTTTTTGTTTTTATATGCTGTAAAAATCTATTTCATATAATTAATTCTATAAATCATATCAATTGTGTCTGTATTGTTTTCAGGCTTTCAGTGGTCCAGTTGTTGCCTCTCAACCGCTGCGTCAGATATTTGATGAACCTATTGAAGCACAATATGTTAAAATTATGCCAAATCAGTGGCAGAAAGCCATTGCAATAAGGTTGGAAGTCATTGGGTGTGAGCTGCCAACGACTCCTCCTCCAGTGACTACAACAGGTTGGTTTAATTGCAAATATACAGCTGCTGTCATACATTTGAATTCAAGAATTTTATAAAAATATATATATATATATATATATATATATATATATATATATATATATATATATATATATATATATATATATATATATATATATATATATATATATAATATATATATTATATATATATATATATATATATATATATATATACATATATATATATATATATATATATATATATATATATATATATATATATACTCTATACATATACATATATATACATATACACACACACACACACATATATATATATATATATATATATATATATATATATATATATATATATATATATATATATATATATATATATATATATATATAAAATCACAGTAGATGCACGTGACTTCAGTGTATAAGCGAATCAAACAGGAAAATGACAGGCAGAAGTTCAGTACCAAGTGCTTTCACGTTTATTAATGCATCATCGGGACACAAATGAGACACAGATGAATAGAAGGTTACAAAGTAAACAAAAAGAACAAGAATACTAGATGGTCAGTTGTCAAAGGGTAATAAACAGAAAGGTAATCCAGGATAATCCGGGATCAAATAGTCACAAACTAAAACCATAGAGACCTAACTACAAGAGATACGAAAGTTTAGCCATGCAAAATCCAAAAACGTATAAAACTGAATACCAGATGGTTAATTGCCAAAGGGTAATAAACAAAAGGGTAACCCAGGAAAATCTGGGATCACACAGTCACCAACTAGAACCATATACTTAACCATAAGAGATATGGAATCTAACCTAATCAAATTGCAGAAACATGTATAAAACTGAATACTAATTTTGCTTATATTTATCAACAACTTTTTTAATTATGATAAAACTGAATACTAATTTTGCTTATAATTATCAACTATTTTAATTATGATAATTATCATAATTAAAAAAATTTTTGATAAATATAAGCAAAATTAGTATTCAGTTTTATACATGTTTCTGCAGTTTGAATCGGTAAGATTCTGTGTCTCTTATGGTTAAGTATATGTTCTAATTTGTTACCTGTGATCCCAGATTTCCTGGATTTGTTTATTACACCAACATTAACCATCTGTGTTAATTTTATACATGTTTTTTTGATTTTGTATATTCTGTCATATCTCTTGTAGTTAGGTCTATAATTTAGTTTGTGACTGTGATCAGTTATCTGGATTATCTTCTGTTTGGTACCCTGACAATGTTCATCATTCTTGTTCTTTGCTACTTTTGTAACCTTTTCATGTGTCTCATTTGTTCAAACTTTGCGTGAAGTGCTATTTAAACTGCCTGCCATTTCTGTGGGATTCGCTTATCACTGAAAGAGTCATGTCTTTCTGTGATTAATAATATATATATATATATATATATATATATATATATATATATATATATATATATATATATATATATATATATATATATATATATATATATATATATGCTTTGACAAAGGAAAAATCTAATCACCCAGAGAGGGGCCCGTTGGTGAAAATAGTCCATTCAGCACTTATTTCTAGGTAATTCCGTTGCTAGATACAGAAAGCTAAATGAAATGCTGGGTTACTACCCCCCCAGGCGAGCTCCACTAGATGGGTGTGTATGGAAAAGGGTGAACTACAAAAACAGGACACCTAGAGATTCCCAATGTCAAAGTCCCCACGAGAGAGTGCCGATACAAGCCCATGCACTGTCGCGGACTGTATACAAGGCAACACTAGCCGCATTCCGTATGTTAGCACCACCTCACTGGATGATTTATCAAGGAGGGAGGGATGAAAAACAGGGTGGGTCACGGTGACACGGGCCCCTCCCAGAAATAGATTTTCCTTTTGTCAAAATCCTTTTTCTGGATATCCCGTCATAAATATATAGAGAAATAAACATCATTCTTATGCTATTAAAGAGCAAATAGAAACGTTGAAAACTAGGAGAATTCTACCCTGAACATAAGTAAGTCCTCTAAGTTCATGTAATGAAAATAATGTAAGTGTCACCGTCTAAAAGATCATGAGCTTAAGAATGATAAACTTGTATTAAGAAAATACTTCCGGTACAGTAGATTTTCCTTTGTCAAAATCCTATTATATATATATATGTGTGTGTGTGTGTGTGTGTACATCTATATATACAGTGAACCCCGTATTCCGGGGATCAAACCCCCAGGCGAATAGGTCAAATCTTAAAACTCCTCTAAAAACACTTAGAATTGCCCATTTTGATAGCTTAAACCAGAAAAGCCCTGTAAAAATGCTTATACCTGAGTATTTTAATAGTTTTATCACAAAAGTGCATTTATTCATGAAATTATATGAAAATACAGTAATTAGTAGATATTTCTCAGTGAAAAATACTGCGAATGGGCGAATTTTCATGAATGATGGCTAGATATGTTCACAGAGAAACCCGGCGAGTCAGTGAGTCCATGAACCATGAGGAACTTATGAATACAGAGGGTTTACTGTATATATATTTATATATATATATATATGTATATTTATATTTATATATATAATATATATACAGTATATATAATATATATATATATATATATATATATATATATATATATATATATATATATATATATATATATATATATATATATATATATATATATATATATATATATATAAAAAAGTGGACCCCTGCCTATTCGTGGTTCCAGATTCACAGTTTCACCTACAGTATTTGCAGATTTCTCTGTGGAACATGTATACACATTCTTCATGGAAAATTTGCCTATTCTTGGTATTTTTCATGGAGAAATTTCTCATATTACTGTATTTTCATATAATTTTTGTGGCTAAATGCAGTTTTTGTGATAAAACTTAAAATATTCAGGTATGAGTATTTTCAGAGGGTTTTTTGGTGTTTTGAGCTATCGAAATGAGCAGTTATAAGCTTTTTTAGAGGGGGTTTTAAGTATTCGCGGATTTTAGATATTCGTATGGGGTATGAAGTACGATTCCCGTTCCAGTCACTGTCCATATATAATATATATTGTATATATATATATATATATATATATATATATATATATATATATATATATATATATATATATATATATATATATATATATATATATATATATATATATATATATATATATATACATATATATATATATATATATATATATATAGAAAACACCCGTATTCTTGTTCTCACGATTGCGGACTCACCTATTCGCGGATTTCTCTGTGGGACGTATATACACATTATTTGTCGAAAATTTGCCCATTCGCAGTATTTTTCACTGAGAAATATCCACTAATTACTGTATTTTCATATCATTTTCATGAATAAATGCACTTTTTGTGATAAAACTATTAAAATACGTAGGTATAAGCATTTTTAGAGATTTTTTTTTATGTTTGAAAAATAGGCAGTTCTAAGTGTTTTTAGAGGGGTTTTAAGTATTCACGGATTTTAGCTATTCGTGGGGGCATGTGGTACGCATCCCCACAAATACGGGGTTTACTGTGTATATATATATATATATATATATATATATATATATATATATATATATATATATATATATATGCTCTCTGTAAGGAGTACAGCTCCACTGCCTTGTGGATAAACTTTTAGTTAAAGGCTAAGGAGAAAGGAAAACTCCCAATTCAAAACCCCTACTGCCTTGTATGGTCAACCTTTTAGGTAAAGGCTAGGTCTATGGCTTATAACCATAGCATGGAAGAGAACTGGAGACCTCACCATGTATAACCTCCAAGAATAATCATGGCTACGTCACAAAGAAGATTACAGATGAGCAGCGTTAGTGGGAACTATGTCAGAATGGATGATGTGGTTGTCTCCCGGTCAAACTAGTCATGTGGTGCAGGTGGCATTTGACCGTCATCAAGCTACTGCCCCAGAAAGAAAAGAAAGAAATGTAATAACAACCCAAAGACAACAGAAAACAAGGAAAATAAGGATAGCTACTTGGAATGTTAGAACATTATATCAGGCTGGAAAAAAAATGAATGTAGAGAGAGAAATGGAAAGAATGAAGCTACAAGTATCAGGGCTTAGTGAGGTTAGATGGCCAGGAGTGGGATGTTCTCAACTTCAACAGGAGGAACCTTCATATACTCAGGAGGCCAGAGTGCTGAGAGAGGTGTTGGTGTGATTCTAGACAAATCTGTGAAACCATGTTTGATAGGCTATTGGGCTGTATCTGACAGGATTTTGTTGAATGCGTATAAAAGCCACACCATTCAATATATGCATAATACAAGTATATGCACCTACATCTGAACATGATGAAGAGGATGTTGATCAATTTTATCTAGAGTTAAATCAGGCAAGAGAGCAGTGCAAAAGAGCATGAAGTAATTATGGTTATTGGTGACCTCAATGCGAAGGTGGGACAAGGAAGAACAGCGGATATTGTTGGGCCTTTTGGATTAGGTAGAAGAAATGAGAGAAACAGATTTGTAGACTGGTGCTTAGAGAGAGAACAGATTATATCAAACACCTGGTTTAAGCACCACCCAAGACATCTCTGGACATGGAAAAGCCCTGGTGACAGAGTTAGAAACCAAATAGACTTTCTAACCATCAATAAAAGATTTAGGAACTCTGTCAAGCAAGTGAAAACCTACCCAGGAGCCGATTGTAATAGTGACCATGTACCAGTTGTAGCAACAGTGATGGTGAAGTTGAAAAATCAGAGGAAGAGTACACCTAAATCAAAGAGGCAACTGAAATTATTGAAAACAGAGGAAATGAAGAACCAATATAATATAATTGTAAAGAAATAGATATGACCAGCTTAAGGAGGAAGGCCCAGTGCTCAACATCCTCAGCAAAAGTGGCAAAATATGGAAAATGCAAATAAGAGAAGGTAATGAAATAATACCATCAACAGAAAGGAGAGCTCGGAGAGAATGGATGACAGAAGATATCTTGATAATGATGGATGAAAGAAGGCTACAGAAGGGTAAAAATGAAGATAGATATAGAGCCCTGGATAGAACTATTAAGAGGGAATGCACAAGGGCAAAGGAGAAGTGGATGGATGAGATTTGTGAGGAGGTAGAAGATTTGGATAAAGGGATGAACGGAGAAAGTATGATAAGGTGAAAGAAATTACTTTTAAAAAGAAGAAGTATCAGCACTGGTATCAAAAAAAGCGGATGGAACCATAGTAATGGAGTCAAAAGAAATATTGGAAAGATGGACGGAATATATTGGAGAATTGTTTGATGATGATAGAATAGAACATCTAGACTTCAATGACAACGGAGAAGGACCAAGTATAATCAGATCAGAGATAGAGGCATCTTTAAAACAAATGAAAAGCGATAAAGCAACAGGTGATGATGGAATAGCAGCAGAGATGTTGGTAGCTCTGGGAGAATACATCATTGATATATTAATGGAAATAGTGGAAGGAATATATGAAGATGGAGAGCCTGCAACACAGATGTACAAATCAACATTTATCACAATGCCAAAAATACCAGGAACACTTGAGTGCAATAAACACCGGACTATCAGTATCATGAGTCAGATCACAAAAATAATATTAAGGATTGTTTTTGAATAGAATAAGAAATAAGATACTCCCAGAGATTGGCAATGAACAGTGTGGTTTTATGAGAGATAAAGGGACAAGAAATGCAATTTTATTTTGAGAATGTTGATGGAGAGAGCAATAGAAGTGAAAAAGATCTATATATTTGTTTTGTTGACTATGAAAAGGCTTTTGATCGGGTTAGACATGCAGAGACCTTATAAGGATATTGGAACAGATAAATATCGATGGGAAAGATCTAAGATTGATAAAGAATTTATATTGGAATCAAGAGGCATCAGTGAAAGTAGAAAATGACGAATCAGAGACTCGGCACATCAAGAGAGGTGTAAGACAGGGTTGTGTGTTATCACCTGATCTCTTCAATTTATATAGTGAAATGATAAAGAGAGATCTCAGAGATATGGAAGGAATTAAGGTTGGAGGAGTCAATATTAATAATATCAGATATGCTGATGATACAGCACTTGTTGCAGACTCTCATGATAAACTTCAAGCTTTAGTCAGTACTTTACACGAGTCAAGCAGAGAAAGAGGTCTGTCAATAAATATTAAGAAAACAGAAGTTATGGTTATCTCAAAGATGAAATCCCCCAAGAACAGATATAAGAATTAATGCTGAAACAGTTAAACAAACCGATAGTTTTAATTATTTAGGATGCACTGTCACAAGTGATGGAAAATGCGAAAAAGAGATCAGGAAGAGAATATCCATGGCAAAAGATGCATTTGGTAAGATAAAGAGATTAGTCACCAACTCAAAAATATCGATGAATCTTAGGAGAAGATTTGTGAAATGTTTTGTTTGGTCTGTATTGTTGTATGGCTGTGAAACTTGGACCTTGAGGAAGGCAGATGAGGAGAGGTTACAGGCTGCAGAAATGTGGTTTGGAGAAGGATGCTGAAAATATCATGGACAGAAAGGAAAACTAATGAGCAGGTATTAGAGAGAGTAGGCATTGAGAGAACTTTTGGCTTCAGTGAGAGGTAGACAAATGCGGTTTGTGGGTCACATAGTGAGAAGACAAGAACTAGAACATCTCTCTCTCACTGGTAAAATCAATGGAAGTCGGCCAAGAGGAAGACCTAGACAAAAATATATGGATGGATTGGTGAGAATGACTGGAGGAAGAATGTCTGCAGCTCAGTTGCTGCAGAGAGCCGGAAATAGAGAGGAGTGGCGAGCCATGATTGCCGACGTCCTTGGGGATATGGCACCTGGATGATGATGCTCTGTATATATGTAATGTACATATAAATTTACTTTTAGGGAATAACTTTTCTCATGAACAGTTTTCATTGAAAACTATTGCTTTAGTGGCTTCTGTAAGTTTCTTGCAGGAACTGCTAGATTGTCAGAGCTTTCTGATTTTCATGTAACAGTTTTTAGTGAAAAATACAGATTTCTTTCCTCCATTAATTTTGTTTTGTCTTGCCAGCTGTTTCATCACTCTGTGTTTTTTTAAGAAGCTCCTATAACTTACAATCTGGATTTATAACCTTTTTTGTTTCAACTCACAGCGGACAAGTACTTCAGTAACCTTAAGACCTGAGTAGTGATTGGTCAGGGTATTAAAGACTGAACCACATATTGGGATTGTAACTTTTGGTACAACGTGCATATATGGAAAGCAGTACGTATAGATTTGTAAATATAGTTAAATGACTATCCAAATTACATTACAATTTGTAGAGTATTTACATAAAAATTTTGTTGCATCAAGTTTCGGTGCTGTAAGCACCGTTGATGGCACTAACAGCAAGAATAGACATCAAGTTAATGGCGCGTACAGCACTGTAACTTGATGCAACATCAAGTTTTGGCACCAAATATCAAGTTACGGCACCGTTAACGGCAAAAGACAACTGATGGTGTGGCACTGGAACGGATCCCGCGACGCAAGTCGAGGACCTACTTAAGATTATACATAGAAGTTTTATGTAATACCAAATTTGAAAGCATATATGCAGATGTCAATCACTAATACATGTTTCTGGCTTGTGTTGGGCGCAGCCTCAGAGACTTAAGAAAGGATGTTACTTGGGCTTCAGTGGAAACTCTTGTGTTTCTTGACGGGTGCATTGTGTCAGGCATTTAGGCACACGCTGTTTGGTTCCCATTAGCTTGCCAATACAGTACCTCCTTCTGCTGGAGGGGAGTTTGTGTTCTGACTCTTGGTGAATATTTAGACTCAGTTTCTCAGGGTGGTGGTGCTCATAGATTCTGCTGTTAAAAGGCAGACATAGTAGTGCTCTTTATGAGGGGCCTGGGTGCTTCTGATTAGCTCAAGTAGGGAAGGCTTCCGTTTGTTTGTATCTAGAAAAGTTGATGTGTGGCCCTTTGGTTTTCGTGAGCATACTACTCCAAAGGATCATAATAGTGTGCCCAAATTTAGTTTTTATTGTGAGATTTACACATCTTCTGTGGACATGTAAATTTATATACTTCATTTGTGCACATCATCTTCAGTTCCATGGGAGCGGTACTGTTTTGTCATTACGAGTGCTGTTACGGGGTTGGGCCTACTGATTGAATTCATCAGAAATAGTTCTGTATTAACTAAAAGTGGATAGCAGACTATATCAGAACTGAGATCAAAAGAAAATTGATGAATTTTACCAAACTACGATGATGATGATAAAGGAGAGCCTGGTTATCTATGATTGCCAGTGTTATGGGTCTGCCTACAGAAAGGAATGCTGCACCAAGTGAGGGATCATTAACAGGACTTTAACTCCAAGAGTTCCTAACCAAAAGATAAGCCCAATCTGATATTAGCCCTGGTACTGAAAATCAACATTGCTCCTGTGGACGTCAAGATGTGCGTGAATGTAGTATACAAATACAATTGCCCAACTATGCTCTCCTGTTAGGAGAAATGCTGATGATTTCATTTCATTGTATTCTGGCACTAATTTGATCCTGAGTTTGCCACTAGTTGGCATGCAGCAATCAAGAAGACAACTACCCTGTTATATTTTTTCATATTCCAGTCTCCTTTGGTGTGACTTGGAGTAGATTTTGGACAGTTGAATGTGTTGTGAGTTATTAAGTGAACTGTGAACAATAATGTTGGGGAGTTAATTAGTGTACTGTGTGACTGATGATGAAGGTGAACTCTTAACCTCATAACATTTATGGCAAGGAGTAGATGAGAAAGGAAAAGTAGTTGTTTTACGTGGATTGGGTATAGATTATGATAAATATAAGTTATGATATGTTTTCTGGGCTCGACCTGTGTCACCCATATATTTAGCAATAGTTATACCTAGAAATGAGTGCTATTGGAACCATTTCACTGGGTGACACAGGTCTTCCCCCAGAAATAGATTTTTCCTTTGTCAAAATCCCTTTTTACATATTGTTATGATAATGATGATTTTTTTTATGTCACGTCTCTGAAATTTATTGAATTTGGCCCAAAAGATGATAGCTTGTTGTATTCATGGGGTAGGTTGTAGTTAGTTTAAGTTTAATTTATTTTTACCATGATATTTTTATTTATTTCAAATTATTCCTACTCAGTCTTTTTGTAGATTTATGTTATGCTAATGGGGATTTAAAAGGTATTCAACTATTTAAAATGTGTTCAGTCACATCTGACTTAGAATATTTGTTTGTTGTACATATAGGATCAAGGGTTGGTGGGATGCAATCACTTGGAATGCATTCCTGTATTTTCCAAAAGTTAAGTTTGCTATAGGATTGATTTTTCCCTTTACAATTTGACATGCTGAAACACATCCCAGTTGTGCAGCCATAGTAAGGGCTGACTGTAAATGTATTTATACAAGTGATTTAAAAAGGAAATGAAAGGATTATATAAGACTATTTCTTCAAATGTGCTTTGGTAAAAGAACTGGAAGAGGTATATGAGGAGTATGTAAGATTCAAGGTTGTGGTCAAAGAGTCTCAAGGGTGATTTGTAGTTATGGAGGGGTAAGAAAATGGAAAAAGGCAGTGCATGATAAAATAAGGAAATGATAGGTTTAATGGTGGAGAAAAGATGATTATTATTATTGTTTTTAATAACATATTATGGTCATTCTCATTGTTATTTTTGTTAATATTTTTATTACCAGAAGCTCCAATCTGTGAAGACCCCATGGGACTTGAAAATGGTGAAATGTCCCCCAATCAAATTGTGGTGTCTTCTGTTCTGGATGACAGAGAAAGTTACTACGGGAAAGCAAACCTTCCTCTGAACAGCAAGGCATCCCTTATAGCATCTGCTGGAGCTTGGGTAGACTGAAGAAAAAATCAGTATCCCAGTGAGTACTACCCTAAGTCTTTTTTAAGGGAAATTTGTCATTTTTATTGGTTATAACAAGATGAAAATTTTGAAGTCATAACTATATTTCATGCAATGAAAATTGTTATTTTATATTCATTTGTGTTTATGCATTTTATAGGATGATAGTATAATCAATGTATTTATTAAATGGAGTATATTATATTATTCTTGTAAATACTTCCTGAATTTAAATATACTTTCTTTCAGTTTAATTTCTTGGAGCCGAGTAAGATTTCTGGCATCCTCACACAAGGACGTTCAGACAATGACGACTGGGTTGAATCTTTCACTGTCCGGTACTCTCCAGATGGAAAGACTTGGAATAGCATTCTCAATCCAGATGGATCCGAAAAGGTAAAGTCAACCTCATACTCCATGAATTTCAAGATTCACAAAGGTTATTTTTTTCTGTGGTTGTACAGTCTTCCTTTGCAGCCACTGAGAAGTTATATTTTTCACAGTAGTTGCAAAGATTTCCATTTGTTGCATCATTATCATCACCTCCAGTGCCATGCACCATCAGCCTGTTTGTCCAAGTACTCTCTTTTATTTCGTCTTGATCTTCATTTAACTTTGCCATCTTAATGTATTGTATTCTACTTTGTATTCTTCATCTCGTTGAAATTTGGCCCCATGTACCATTTTCTGTCTGTCTGTCCTTTATAGTATCCCAGGTCTCATCCAATACCCAAGATTTCTGTCATGTTACCTAGTATCCCAGTAGATTGATATTCATTGATGATGTCAAACCAATCCTCATTCACTATCTGCTCCTCTTCAGATAAGGTTTCTGGAACTGCAAATGTATTTTGATTTCCATTTACGAAAGCCTCTCAGTCTTCACCTTCAAGAAGTTTTTGTATCAAACTTAGATAATGTCCATTTTTTGGATGCTTTTAATTTCAACTTTAATGTGGCAATGACAAGTTGGTAATCACTGCCGACATCTGCTTCTAATATTCCTTGGTGTTCTTTTTCTCGCTCGATCAATAGCTGTGATGTACAGTATTTGGTTTCTATGATTACCATTTGTTGAAACAAATTAGAATTATCAAATCTGATTTACAAGCAGTTCAACTTATACTTCTTAGGCTGTGTAGGATATTTTAAAACACCTTCGTAACTTTCTTAAGTTGAATAATAAATAGTTGGTATTATGCCCAATCTTAAAAATCTTTAGCTTTTGCGCTCTTCGAAATTGGTTCCTTCTACTTGCTTTTTGTTGGAATTCAACAATATAAGTACAGTACAGTAAAAGCAAATGCTTTTTCTGTGTTTTGATAGTCCAGGTACTAACCTGGGTTAATATCAATTTCATTCAGTAAGCAAAAAAGATAAGGCAAAGGCTCCAGTAAGGCCATTTATGTTACAGGTATTCCCTGGCAATTATGATCGAGATTCTGTAGTGAAGACGAAGTTCGACAGAGTTATTCAAGCACAGTTTTTGGAAATTAGACCCAAGACTTGGAAGAATAATATTGCCATGAGAGCTGAGGTTTTGGGTTGTTTCCATCCATATCGTATGTATTATTATCGTTTTCTTCTCTTTAATCATGTTTTTTATGTCAGAATAATTTGAAGTCTCTCTGTTTAGCAGATGCATTGACTTGAGATGTAAGACTTCTTTTTATACTTTAAAATTGGCGTGAACTTAAGATCACTCAGACCTCACACAGAACAGTTTTATTTTTGTGGTTGTTATTCTCTTTACAAGAAAAATTTAATTTTCTTTCTTTTTTAAAAGGATAATTTGTTACAAATGAGTACAGTGGTTATAAAATTTTTTATTGGCATTACCTTCTTTTTAGCTTGTAAAGTCATCCGGTAATGTTGGGGGATAGAGTTTCGACCTCCTAGGTAGTGCCATTTATTTTCTTAACATTCTATATAAGTTAAGTTTAATCAAACTTGTATTCAGCATGACTTCTCACTTGTTTTTTGCACAACAAAAAATGTTAGGTTACTGAAGCATAAAGCATTAGTCAGACACCTGTCCTTTCTAATTGAAAGTTTTTTCTCCCCCTAAAATGTACTTACCTCATAATAAGCTTTTTCTTGGTAGAAAAACAGTATACAGTATTGGAAACATCCCCTCATAATGAGACTTCTTTCCTAATGTGAAAATCATATAATTTCCTTGATAATATTATCCAATTTTGTCATGTGCTTAGTATTCTTTGGCTCGCCATAAAACTTTCCACCTCTTCCAGAAATGAGTCCCTTCTCCTGCTAAATGGCTTCTTTTTCTATTGTCAGACAAAACCAATTCCCCTCTCTATTTTCTTTAGTGAGATTTTCCTTTTAGCATTTGAAAGTCTCTGCTTTCCATTTGCTAACAGTGATTCATATCCCTTTCCTGAAGATAATCTGTCCTTACTAAAAGATTCTTTGTTCCTTTTACTGAAATTATATTGCATGGTCAAATGTTCCTTTCCCCATATTTAAAGACTGTTTCCCTAATTGAGAACATCTTTTCTTTACCATAACATCATTTCCTGCTGAATGAAAAATGTTAAAGCTAGAAGATTTTTTCTTTCCTCCCATTGAAACCTTCCTAATTACGATGATATTCCACACTCTAAGATTCTCCAGTCCCTTTACTTAAAATATTCTTTACCCATAAAAAATGACTCCCGAACATTACTATAGCCCATTTGTCCTTACTCCTGTATATACCTCCCCTTTTCATAGGAATAATTTTCCAGTACTAAGCTACTCCTATCCTCCAAAAGAAAATAGTGTACAAAATTATGAATTCATAATGATTTTCCCCTTATTAAGAGATTCTTTTCCTAACAAAATGAAAAAACAAATTATTTCCATATTTTTTTCCTGATACAGCGGAGGTAACAACTACAGAAGCTCCATTTACCACCACCTTGATTCCTCCACCACCTTACTGCGACACCTGTCCTGGTTTGCCAGAAGAGTTTTATGATCGCTGTAAGCCTTGTTCACCAGTGGAAACAATCATCATGGACAGTTCTCCACGTTGCAAAAAAAAGTGTGCCCATGTTATGAGGATGGCATTAGGTATTTGTTATTTGAATTTTGATCAAGTTTTTTTCTTGTTGTGAATCACCTATATGTTCCAAGTGGAATTCACCTCTTGTAGGTGAATTACAGGTATATGATGAAGCATTTTATTTTGGTAAATTTTGAAGTACAATTAAAATGCATCAAACTCATTTTGTTTATTGCCTACAGACATCACAGCAAATGTGATTATTGATGCCAGATATACACACTATAAATTTTAATCTGTGGTACATTTACTGTTTTGCTAGGTATGAAACTGGTTCATTATTTGAGTCCAGCGATTGTAAAGAGTGTGAGTGTATAATTGGAGGAGAGGGAGAGGCAAAATGTCAAGAAAAGAAGTGTCCACCATGCAAGGATGAAGTAAGTCTGTTTATGTTATAAGCATTATGAAAATTTCATAAATTTCCATGCTCCAGATTTTAGTTCGCTTTATTTCTAGGAGCCAAGCAAAATTTTTAGCATTGTTACGTTAGGGAAATCAGCACATTAATTTATGTGTACTGTTGTACACCTGCATTTATGTAGGTGTACAATAGTACATCAGCCTAACTATTATGAACTCTGGCATGTCTTTTGAATAGCAAACTGTATATTATTTGTACCCTTGTTACCTACTCACTGAAAGCATTTTCAAAGGCATTTTAGTGTTTCACAATAGCTGTATTGAAACCAATAAATACTGGGACAGAAATGAAGGTATTTGTAGTTCATCACCATGAGATTATCTTTTCTTTCTCTTGTACTCATTACTTTTTTCTTAATGAGGTTGCCTTTTATGTTTTTGTTGTCAGCCTTCCCCCCTCCCCCCAAGAGGTTTTATGAGATAAATGATACAAGAATGCCCATTTATTTTCAGAATGAATATAGTGTTGTAACACCTATGTGCACATGTATTTGTAAGACTTGCCCAGAAGGTACCAAGTTATGCCCTTCAAGCAATTATTGCCTGAATGAGACTAACTGGTGCAATGGTATCGAAGACTGTCCTGATGATGAAGTGGATTGTCCTCCTCCAACACCTGGTGAGTAGTTTTTCTTAGGTTGGTACAGCATATTGTTCTGACTTCATTCTCTATTAACATTTTGTAAGCTTTATCTTCAGAAAAAGAGCTGTACTCTAAAGCCGGTAACTGTATGCATTTATGAATTTACTTTCATTAATAATGCTCATGAAAACAAATGAAAGCTTGAAAATGGTGTGATGACATAAGCAATAGGAATTATATATCTTTAAAAGAATTCAAATCATGTAATGACTTTGGCTGGGCTATCATTTTGTGATTTAGCTGCAAGATTCTTGGGTAAGTAGTATGACGAGAAATCAAATTAAGATAGCATAGTAAGTTAACAAAACAAGAAATTCTTCATGTAACGTACTTTACTGCTGGTAGTTTCTGTGTTTTATTTGTACATGACTATTAATAGAAACCTGTAGATTCACTATATCACTGTGATGTACAAACTTATCAATATGTGAATTTTGAAGAATAGCAAACATATAAGCAGGGCAGGTTAAAACACCTGTATCTCATCTCTTCGCCACCAGAAATACCAAAGGGCTGCCCAACCAAAGAGTGTCCAGACCCATGGGTAATGAAAGTTCAGAAGATAAAGGGAAGATGCCCATCAGTAACATGTGAGCTTCCTGAGATGACAACTCCAATGCCTTGTCCAATACCTCACTGTCCATTGCAGTTTGATATTATATTCTCTCATAAGAAGGTCCGTGGATGCAAACATCACAAAATCTTTTCTTTGTGTTGTAAATAGTTGAGTAGTACTCAAGTGAAGTATTTTTCCTGCATGTAATGTCATTTATAACTTTAATTTGTAAATTGTATTAGGTATTTGTCTTTCTGATATATATTTAATTCTAGTGTTTAGTAAGGTGTTTAATGTCTTAGTTTTTTTTTATTTCTGCTTATTCAGTGAATTGTTTTCCCTCACTCTCAGCCAGGAGAAGTTTGTCCCACATACAAATGTGTTCCACCAATCACCACAATGGAACCTCCTACTTGTCCTCCTCCTGTATGTCCCGATGGTTATGTGGTACAAGAGAGTCAAGATTATGAGATACAGTCTACATCAGCAGATGACTGGTGTCCTCATTACCAATGCATCCCTCCTGTTACTCCTACAGCTCCATGCCCACCACCCTCATGTCCACAGGGATATGAAGTTAACTATAAGGATTCAAAGGAGCCTATTGAATTATGTCCTGAAGTAAGTTTTCTGGGCTGACCCTGTTGTAATGCCATAAGTATATTTTATTAAATTTTCCTTTGGGTTGAATAGGAAAAATTGCAGCTTTTTAGCCGTAAAGTGAGATTTTAATTGTTTTATACCTCAGTCCAAGTATTTTATATTAATATAACTTTTTTAGTAAATGTATTTGTCATTTATGTCCCTGTCTTGGCAATCAGACAGCACTGCTTCATTTCAGTACTTATGGAAAATTACCAATTGTGCCTGGATATTCTATTATTATTGAAACCTTTAACATTTCATATCCAGTTTACTTTTAGACAGAAAATACTTTAATGGGTACTAATAGGATGCTTTACTTTTTAGTATGATTGTACCCCTATCATCACAACAACAATGTGTCCACCTGTTGAGTGTCCTGATGATCTACGCGTCATGTATATAGAAAGCCTAGAAGGATCTGTGTGTCCTCAGTACTCATGTGTCCAGATTACCACACCTTACCCAACCACAACTGAGACTCCATTCCCAGAGTGTCCTCCTGTAAGTTAGAGAAAATTGTGCAGTTAAGTTCTCATAATCAGTGAACATTTTATTTTTTAAGGATTTTTCACTTTGTTAGCATTGCCATCTCAAAAACAATGAAGCATCATTGACTGGGCTGGGTAAGAAAGCCATCTGTTTAGGCAGTGTAAAAGTACAGTACTATATACTGGAGTATGTAGTATATACTACTATATACTCAGCCAGTTTTTTTCAATGTCTTCAAAATCATTGAGTCCTCCTAGAATATCTGTTGTCAATTGATTTTGGTTTATCTTCAAGTATAAGAAATGTGTTCTATCAAAACTTTTGTACAAGAATACATACATACAGGTGAATATATATTTATACATTTATATATACACAGTAAGATAAATATATAATATTATAATGTATGTATAATATATATAATATAGGAGAATATATATATATATATATATATATATATATATATATATATATATATCCATATATATACATATATATATATATACTATATATATATATATATATATACTGGCAAGGTCGTATGTTGTTATGGGCCCATGCCCATCAAACATACACAAGTCTCTTAAAATACAAATAAAGTCACAAACGACCAAGTCCACAATAGGTGGAATGGCGCAACAGAGTGTACAGAGATGGAATCAAGGAGGATAAAGAAAACTGAGAATAAACCTTAATATTTAATACAAAATGTTAGAAAGAAATGACCACTGAGCCTCTTACAAAATACATTAAATAAACACAAAAATCATCCACACTGAAAACATCGAATAACAAACACACTTACACCAAATTAAGATAGACTATACAATTACACTTTAAAGAGAGGGCCTGAAAGTAATAGAATGTCGAAAAGACAGAATAGCCTAACTTATTACAGACTAAACATTTAAAAAAAATAAACTGCTTCCCTTAAGTGAGCTGTAAACAGTAGTAGTGGCTAACGTAGCCTTCAAAATCACGGGTCGGGATAATAATATTTTCTTGAGACCTTACCAAATGTAAGAGAGGTCCCTTGGCAAGGAAATAACTGGACCAAGGGCGTAGACAGAAGAAATCACTTTTAACGTCGCAAGACGATCAACGGACACGGCCGTCCGACGGCAATCACACCTTACCAGTTGGCAGAGGTCCTTGGCAGTGTTACTGAACCAAGGGCGAGACTGAAGAGTAAATCAATCTCACAAAGGAGGTCAGCAGCAGCAACTGAAGAAAGGCAGATCTCGTAAATCCCAGGATAGTTCCAAAATTCAAGAATAAGGCAGCCCTCACATTATTAATGGTCCAGAAAACAACTCTCTCACTCCTCGAGAAGACAGCGCCGAATACAGCTCCAACACCACACCACCACGTGAAAATAAAACAAGCTCATTGTAATTAAAACTAAACAACAAGTCAGAAATGTCGGGAGGAGGAAACAGGGTCATTATGTTTCCAAAAGAATAATTACTGCCAAAGTGACTTATTCAAAACAAATTAATTTACGTTAAATTTAACACATACTGACAATGTATATGTATATGTATATATGTATACATGTATGTATATGTATATATATATATATATATATATATATATATATATATATATATATATATATATATATATATATATATATATAATATATGTGTGTGTGTACTTTTAGGGCATAGTTTTTCTCTTATACAATTTTTGTTAAAAGCAATTGCTATAGTGGCATCAGTAAGTTTTTTGCAGGTATCTTCATACCGATGGAGTTTTTTTCGATTCTCGTTCGTCAATTTCTGGTGAAAAATATGCAAACTTCTCTTCCATTTATTAATTTTTGTCATACAGTTGTTTCATTTTATGGCATTATCAGTGATTACTGACTAATAACTAGGACCTCTTTATATCATCGCGGGGAGAATGATCACGATGATATAAAAGGTCGAAAGGCCGCATTGTAAGTCAGTAGTCGCTTTGATAATGCCATAAAGGCGAAATCTGTAAAGTCCCTGCTGAGCGGATTTTCTGTGGTGACAACCCATTTTCTTCACATCTCCTAGGATCGCCGCTCCTCGGTAATGGGTCACGCAAAATTCAGACATACCCAATCAATTAAATTATTTTATGTAAAAACTTACCAGCTACCAAATTGTATGTTATGTGTTCCTTCTTTCAGGTATCAGAATGTATTCAACTCTGCTATTGCTCATTTGTGTAACTCAAAGTGTGTTTGTTTATTGTATTTTATCGTCAAATGTTATTGACCTCAGGTCACCCTTTGTTCCCATTGTATTCCTCGGCGTGACGCGTCAGTCCGCCGCTATATAAACCGCCTGTCACAGTAAAGCAGCAGTAACCTATCCCTGCTCGATTCTTTGACACCTCTTAAAGTGGTGACCCCGGAGTGGTTCCCGAGCCGTTAAGCGGACTCCACACGGCGACTTAGTCTTGGCTCCAGGAACTACCCACGCTCCTAGCGGACCAATTACGGCGCTGTAACCAGCGTTCGGGCGTGATGACTCTCGTCGGCAGATCACCAGCATCATTAACGGACTCACACGGCGCGTTCCCAAGTGCGTATTGACACGAATTCCACTCCAGTTAAGAGGGCAAGAGCGAGCATGGACCCGGACATCCCCACCCTTGTTCAGTTAACCGCAAACCTCATGGATTCAGATGTCTAACTCCCGCCCATATCACCCGCCCCCCACATGCTGCCCTGCCCGGCGCCCTGTCCGGCAGGTCAGACAAAAGCCGCCGCCATAAAGCTGCCGCCACTGGAACCCATATGGTATATATATAGATATATATATATATATATATATATATATATATATATATATATATATATATATATATATATATATATATATATATATATATATATATATATATATATATATATATACATATTCAGAAGGGGAGAGAGAGATTGAAATGCCAATGTCCTCTTCTTCAAGGATCAAAACTGTCCTTGTAGCAGGGAGCTGGTAGACTACTCTTCCGTGGTCAATGACTCTTAGCAAGTAAGACCAGAGTCCAAAGGAGAATTGTTGGCCTTTACTGGCTCTCAGGGATGATTGTCACTGCTATGCTTTTTGTGGTGTATCACATGACTGAACAAAGAACTTGCTCTTGCCATAGTCATCCTCATCATGAGCTTGAAGGGTCACAATTAGAAGATTCCTCCTAAGTATAATAAGGAATAACCAAAGTCAGAATTCTTATCATCATTGCTGACCTTGTAATCTTGGTCCTTAACTTGACCACCAGGATTATTGATAGTCATGGCTATAGTTACTGACGAGAGATGAAATCTTTGAGTGATGACTGTCACAGTATCAGTGACTGCTAGCATCTTGGCTGGCACTAGGGAAAACCCAGGCAAAGTAGCTAAGAACAGTTTGCTTCTGAATGTTAGCTAGTGTCAAGAAGACCTAAGAGAGCAAATGTTGACAATAGGACTAGATATCAGTCTTCAGGCCTCTGTAGCAAAATGGCTGTGGGCACAGATGCACTCACATCTGGACATTCCAGCATGGTTGATACAGCATCCACTGTGAATGCAAGGAAGACTGATGGAAGAACAGGCATTGGCTGAAGGGTGTTCAGTGCTGGAGGATGCATGGTAGAGAGCATCCCATCTATTACCAGTTTTGCATAAGGTCAGGCCCCGAAAAAACAAAGGCCCTTCCACAGAGCCAAATACAAATCTACTCACTGTATGAACAATAGGCAGCAAAAGGCAGACATTTAGGTTGGTCATTAAGCTAGGTATGAGTCAAGCATAAAGTAGGGGAGTTTTGTAGAGCTGAGTAGTAGAGGTGCTATTTTTTTCCTCTTATGTTCTATATTCCCTCATCATCCATCCAACATAGTCCTTTCCAAAAAATGTGTGCTAGGTTATAGGCTGTATACCAAGGACTGGATAATACTTGATTTAAAATGTGACCATGTTTTGTAATGTAAAAGTAACTGGCTTTAATTATTTTAGATAGTAACAGAAGCATGTAAATGTGTAATTGATAGAATAACATACGTACATTATGTATTATTTATTTCAACAGCCTGAAGTACCATTATGTGCAGACGGTGAAACTGTCTATGCAATAACAGATGCGAATGATCCTTGCCCCAGGTTTGGATGCAGTAAGTATTGTAAAAAGACTGTCTTATCCTTCTTCCTACATTGAATTGGCAGTTGTATACCTCAGTTAACTTATAATAATGTTAAATGCTGTACAGTACAACTCTCCATTAGAATCAGGCTTTATTGCTTCAGCTTAACTGTAAAATTATTTTAAGATATTAAAACCTGCAAAGGAATTTTACTTGAAGGTGCTTTTTCTCAAATTTCAGAGTCTCCTGGTGTCCCTCCAAGTGAAGCTCCCGGAGGCGAGTTTACTTGTGAGATAGTTGGAAGGACAATCAACTCCTTTGATGGATCAAGTTACCAGTTGGAATTATGCAATCACATTCTTGCACAGAAAAAGAATAGCAAAGACTGGGTTATTTCTAGTAAGTTTTGCTTTGGGTTCAAGTGACTGGTATCTACACCAGTAAAATTTCTGTATCATTAAACATTCACTTCTTATCACCCAAGACTGTCTTTTATCATTCCCATTTGCAGTAACCATCATTCGATTGTATTTTCCGTTGTAATACTAGATGTCAGTAAGATGCATATTATCAGCTGCAGTCATGACCAAATAAATGTTTTTACTACAACAATCTTCTGTAAGAAATTAATTAATCACATTTAACTAAAAGTAATTTATTGGCTATATTAATGGCAAAACTGTGGGGTTAAAATGTAGCAAAGGCTAAAATCATTATTAATTATAATATTGATTTGTATTTAAATATAGTGTTATGAATGATTTGGTAATGGATTTACTGCATGCTTAAATATAAACAGGAAAATAGATTAGATATTAAACTCATAGTATTTAATTATAAACTTAGTTGATTCTAGATTTGGAACATAAATATATTTATTTTTTATTTACTTAGGCTGTTGCTAAGTCAAGATATAACTAAATGTAAAAATTATATTTATTGTAGTAACACTGAGCATAGATTAACTACCCTTCAGCTTAATATTAATATTTGACCATTTTGCTGAACTGAATGGAAGACTAAATTACTGTAATTAAGGTTACTGAAGATAAAAGTATTGTATCACCTTACCAAATACCTTTCCATGTACAATCAAGGGACCTAATAAATTCAGCCCATTCAGTAATAACTTCAAAGCATTAAACTGTATGAAGTGATAGATCACTATGAAGATAGAAAATGTCTCAAGTGCCACATGTAAATTTTTGTTAATCTCTATTTCTATTTCCATCTCTGAAGTTCACCGCAACTGCTCACATGACAAGACCTGTGACCGCTACCTGAAAATAACACAGAAAGGACAGGAAATGGTACTCAAGCCAGACCTTACAATCATTTATAATGATAAATCATACACGGCATCACAGGTAATTATCTGGATTATTTCAAGAACCTCAATACTGATATAGTGATTGGCCTCTACAGTCATTTTTACCTTCTGTTTAGTATGCTGTATACTACTGAGGCAAAATATTATTGAGAATAACTACAATTTCTTTAGAATATTTTCTATGTAGAATTAATATACTACCTATCAAAATATCAAGTTTTTGGTGGATAGAGTAGAGCATTTCATATGACAAATCGGAATTTCTTTATGATATTTATTATATGAAATCATTTATGCTTTTAAAATACCTTTTGGTGGACAGACACAGCGCATTGGTACCACAACAAAGAACTTCACAATATCTCGTGTTGGTGACACCTTGTATTACGAATCAAAAGTTCACAACTTTGCCATTGAATGGAATCTTGAAATGAATGTCAAAATTGAGGTATGTATATCTTTTAGTTGCAAATGCCCTTTTCCATACATGACTTTCTCAGTGGTGTACATATTTCTTTAGTTCTTTTGATGAATCTTCCTCTATATTACTTAGTCTTCTGAATTTTTTATATTAATTTACTTATAAAACTTGTCATAGATGTGAGAGTGAGAGATCCTTCACAAATTGCATACTTGATATGTTATAGTAACTTAAGATATTTTAGCAATAATGTCAAAATCCTGTACAAAGATTTTAGCAATAATGTCAAAATCCTGTACAAAGCAATGATTAAAGTGGATAATTTTTGAGGTGCATGAAATATAATAAACATGTCCATTGTTTTCTCCTTCTAAAGTTCTGAGTGTAGATTACCCATAGAATTTAATCTATCATGGCAACAGTGAGTTCAAAAGGGCATATGTCAATCAGGATCAGGAGTGCCTTGTTACCCAAAGGGAAGTCAAATTCAGATTGATATGGGTTAATTTTTGTTTTGTTGGACAAGAATTTTGGTAAGATGTTTATATAATTCGGGCATTACCTATACATTGCAGTAAAATTCAGTTTTCATAACAATATGATGAAATGTATCGATAGATATACAGTACTTTTATCAAAACAGGCTTCGTATCCATGTAACAGATTAAATCCATCATATTAATTCATAAGTGCCTCACAGCAAAAGCTACATTCTGTATTTTATAAGTACAATATACAACTGCACTGCACCAGTATGTAAAATAAACATGAGCATCAGAACTACCCTAATTAATACTTAGATAAAGTAAGCAACTTCTTATAATAAAAATATTATTTAGACTTAGTTATGAATTTGTATTTGACCTAGTGGGAAATCCATTATGGTAAGCTGACAGTGAAATGTCACTGCCATCCATACAAACATACTGTTTTGTAATGTATTATTTTGAGCATTCATATAGGTTCTGACATTTTTTGATTGTATAATACTGTACAGAGTTAATGTTTTGTTACTTATGTTTAAGGTGGGACAAAATCTGAAGAACAATGTGGTTGGAATGTGTGGTTTCTACACGGGCAGTGGAAATGATGACAAAACTAAACCTGACGGAAAGCTTGCCACTTCTATCACAGATTTTGGCAAATCTTGGTCTATGGATGGGGACTCATGTGAGCCACCCAAGTGTAATTCCTCAGAAACTACTAAAGCTTTCAAATTGTGTAACATGGTTCAGTAAGTATTTTTTGAATTACTATACTGTACAGTGTGCTGTTGAACATTGAATATATGGTGGTGGCAAGGAGATTATTATTCTGTTTGTTGTGTTACAAAGAGGATTTCCTTTAAAACTATAGTTTATTGTTGTGCAGAACACTGCCTGTTCAGTTCATGCATGATGCTGTAGTAATAATGAGAGCCAAAACACCCTATAGCCTGTTTGCTGTTATTTGCCATGGTTTATGGTTTTCTAACTTCATTTATAGAGTGGCAATGAGATGTAGCATGAGAAGGAACTGAAGTTCCGTGTAGGTTCTTTATTGACTATCAGATTGAAGTAACAGTACCTTTAAAGGTCACTTATTCTTTTGGCAGCCATTGTATTATCATTATTATACTGAAAGCCTAAGAAAAATCGTACATATTTCTTATCATCATTATAGTCATTAATTCACTTACAGTATGTAGAGTTTTTATGATCATAATTTTCATAAGTTGAGACTAATGAGACTAACTACTGTTTTTTCAACTTACCACAGATCTAAACCATTTACTGAATGTCATAGTGTTGTCAATACATCCCCATTCCTGAAAACTTGTGTTGATGAAGTTTGCCAGTGTCTGCAGAAAGGAAATAATGAAGAGGAGTGCCGCTGCCAAGCTTTGAACCGTTACATTACTTCATGTCTTGAAAAAAATCCAGATGCTCAACTGTCTGACTGGCGAGTTGTTGCTAAGTGCTGTAAGTGCTGTGACACCCATATGTATGAATTTATTTGGTTGTTGTAGTTTGAGGTCCATATTAAGAAGTTTAATAGTTACTAATTTCAGTACACTACATATACATTTATCACATTTATTTTGATAACTGGGAAACTCGTTAGATTATTTTATCTTCTTCTACCCCCCAAGGCTCATAAATTCTCTAAGTATTTTTTTTATTCGTAAAGGCGTGTACAGTACTTAATTTTAGAAGTCCATTGTGCTGGTACTGTAGTAATTGTCTTTCAAGGTCACCACAGTCTCTGTTTATTTCATATGAGAAAAATCTGGATTTAAGCAACATCTAAGTACTGTAAGATAACTAATTAATTTCTTGGTTTATTATGCTGAATGTAATTTAAAAAATGAAAGGACTTTATTTTGCTTTGATTTCTTTTATGAGTATCTTGTAGAGTATGGAGGCAGAGTTCCTATCTAAATATATTAATGTATTTAAATGGTTAATTATACAATGAATAACCCTCTAAGCAGCTTATACAGTATATTCTGTATACTTATGGTGAAATGATTTATAGTAATTTTGTAAAATTTTTATCTTTTTTATCTTTGGCCTTTTAAAATTGATCCTTCGTGCACTACAGCAAAATTTTAACCAAAAATATTTCTTGAGCCATTGTGTATCTCAAATAATGCCAGAGAACCTGTGGGTTACACGTAATTCACAATTTTTATCATATAAACTTTGATTTCAGATAAGAAATGTGAACCCGGAGAAGTATACCATGACTGTTTCCGTGGAAAGTGTGAAAGGAGTTGTGAAAACCTACATGATAAGGAAGCTTGTGTTGAAAGGGAGAGTTCATGCACTTCTGGTTGCTTCTGTGCTCCTGGATTAGTAAGGAAGGGAAACAAGTGTGTCAGTCCTGATATGTGTCGTGACTGCATATGCGAAGCTTATGGTGACCCTCATTACAAGAGCTTTGATCGTTACAACTTCACATTCAATGGAGAATGTTCCTATGTTGCAGCAAGAGACAAGAATATCAGAGGCCAACATGCATTCCAGGTGTGTATGAATTGTATTTCCCATAGTCTTACTTCTAGGTCTGAGATTGAAACAGTTATAATTTGAATGGTAAAATAACAGTAAACCACATGGTAAACATTTGTAGTATGGAGACACATAGCCTACCATATTTTAAATATGTACGTTAAATCATCAAAAAGTCAATATAATTGACAGGATAGAATACAATGCTCCGTGTGTAAAGAAAATTGCGACAGCTAACTTGCAGTCTCTCTCTCACTGTGTGTTTTGAAATGAGGCTATCTCGATCTATAACAATAGTGTGGAGCATTATTCATTACCTGTGCAGTAGAAATGCTGTTATTACAGATTAATATTATTATGGTAGTAATCATCATCATCTACAATTGCCACATATAACTGGATTTCTGCTAGCTGAGTTCTCATATAATGAGTAAGGTACTGTGCCATAAGAAAAATTAATAAGTACCAAAGGCTTCTAGTTCAGGAAATTAAACTGATTTGTTCTTTAGTTTCCTGCCTATGCAAAGACAAGCAGTAGTTCAGATTTCAAATGGAATTATGAAGAATTTATCATTTTCATAAACACTGTTTATCTCTTGTGGAACTTTTCATGATGTGTGTAGAGTTTCACTTTACAAAAAACTCCTCATGATGTGTATAGTTTTAACATTATAGTACTTCCCTTTTATTTATGAATTAAAAGCCTGCCTTTAAAACATGTCCTGCTCATCCCCAAAAGTTGCACATGATAGTGATTTTGTTTGACAGAAACTTTAAAGGATATGTATGATGTATTGCAGTAAAGTAGCACATTTTGAATTTCTGTATTGTAATAAAGCAGCACAATTTGAATTTCTATCTTGTTTAGCAGCCTGTTCATACACATTTTCTGTACATTATTTAGTTTTAACCTTTTATAAATTCTAAGCTTGATTATATTATATTGTGATACCTTTTGAAGTATGAAAAGACCAGTATTAATTAATTAGCAAGTTGACTGTTACAACAATCTTACTTCCTAGCATACCTTCATATATTTTCCTTTTTTAACGTTTCTGTGCCAAGTGGTGACAAGTTTTCTTCTCAAAAGAAATGAAACTCAACAGCTGCTGTACAAGAGTATCAGACAAATGACGTTTTGTACTAACTTTTACTGTCTCTTATGATTTTTAAGTGACACAGTTGCATGGCAAGCACTATAATGCTGATTATATTTTAGAACAGTACTGTAGTATGTAAAGTGAATATCAAAACTTTACTCGGACCCATTAGATTTTGTTTGAGAACATTTTGCATCTGCCATAATGTCATTCACTGTTTATTGTTATTCACTGGTCATGGCACTCTTAGAATAACTGCTGAGTTCTCTTTTTCTGGTTGGAGTTTTATTAGATAGAAATTTTTTACTTTATTATTTTGATTGTTGTACAAAAATATAGTCAAGATTATTTTGTTTAGTATGTAATTTGCTTATTATAATTTGTTAAAATGATGAGACTACAAATCAGTTCAATTCCACTTCAGGTCATTGCTCATAACAAGGACTGCTCCAGAGTTCCAGTTACAGTCTGCACTGAGGCCATCACAGTCTTGTATGATTCTCATAGCCTTCATATTGGTGGTGACAGTGGGAAAACATCTGTTACAATTGATGGAAAACGCATTCTGACTTTCCCTCATAGGGAGCCATGGCTTGCTTTGGAACAACCAGACCTCTCTCAGGTATACTGTAGTATAATTTTACATTGAATATGCATTCATAATCATTCTGTCAAATCAAGAAAATTGTACGCGAGTACAGTATTTGATTACTTCGCTAAATTCTGTAGTTTAAATGTTGTAATGGAGTTATTGTGAGAAAAACAATACAAACAACTTTTCCAAACACACATTTATTTCCAGGTGATGGCTTCCATTCCTGAAATAGAATTGGAAATTACATTCTTTGAAGAGAATCATGGCTTTGCTATAAAAATTCCATCACAGCTCTACTTCAACAAGACTGAGGGTCTTTGTGGTAAATATAGCAAAACTTTTTTGTCTTTCATTTATCTGATATGAGATTTCAGTATATTTCAAACATGAATATTTCTCCCATTGTTCATCCTTACCTCACAGAAAATTTACTTTATTTACTCTATAGTCATTAATAAGGCAAAGAGCAATAGCATGTTATTCAATGGATATTTTTTCTGGTATTTAAGTGGCATATGACTAGTGGTTTATACATTCTAACTTGAGTGTCCTGTTACCAAGCCTTCCCTTTCAACTTAAGAATTCAGGTTTTTTTTTTTTTTTAATCAGTAATATCTTAGCTTTGTACTTGAATTTGGATGCATTTTTCAGGCAACTGTAATTATGATGACACAGATGATTTGTTTGCACAAGACAAGGGATTAGTCAAATCAGTGGAAGAGTTTGGCCGCAGCTGGTTGAATGAGGGAGAATCTCGGTCATGTGGTGTCATAAACAAAAAGGAACAGGCTTGCATTCCTCCACCACCAGACAGAGACCCTTGTCTCAAGTTGATGAATGAAGATATCTTTGGAGAGGTATTTTCCTTTATACTATAATCAGCCTTCTTCCTTGCTACTTTAATAACAAGAATATATCATATCTACGAGATTCAATGATACTACAGTTTTTCATCTGAAATAAGAAAAGATTTAAACTGATGTGATTGTAAAATGTATACAGTATATGTTTTTTTATTTTAATAGTGTCACCCAATTGAGGATCCTGCAGCTTACATATCAGCTTGTCAGTTGGATTCTTGCAATAGTCTTGACCCAGCAGAAGTTGCATGTCATAGCATTGAAGCTTATGCTAGACGATGTGCTGAATTTGATGTTTGCTTAGACTGGCGTTCTGAAGATCTGTGCCCAAAAACCTGTCCAGAAGGTATGCTGATCTAGTATAATCTGTACTGCAACATAATTTATTGGTTTTTATTTCAGATCAGTGGAATACTGTAAGTTCAAACATATTTTATTTTCTATTTTAAAGGTCTTGAATATCAACAGTGTGCCCCAGGATGTGTACGTACCTGTGATAACTATGAGGAGCTTGACAAGAATCCAGATTCTTGCCCTATATCTCCAGTGGATGGTTGTTTCTGTCCAGATGATATGGTTAGTGCCTCTGTTATGTTGAAATTGAAATTAAACTTTCATAAAATCAGGTGATAGATTGAAATACTGAAGAGTTAAAATTCTTTAGCTGAATGTTGCATTCTGCTACCATGGGCGCCTTTCCAAATTTGTAGTCTTCGTTTACATGCACAAGAGGAATTTGACATAACTTTGTCTGGAAGTTTACATCATTTATGTATTTAAATTGCATATAAAAAATGTGGTAAGCCAGACCAGAGTGGTTACCACAGACAAGTTCTGAGCCCTCTCATAATTTTATATGTCAGCAATAGTTTTTGATATACATTATGGATACATTGACTTACTAGGAACAATTTAATTTAACTAACACAATTTTTATCAGGAGTGTTTTCATTAAGTAATAACTTCCATGCAGGTATATAACACTGCAGTACTTAATTAATGTTTGTTCATTTTTAAAACCCTTTTAGTATTTATTTAGTATACATTTCAGCTATTTCAGTTTTATATAACTTTTTCAGTGTTTTTTTTTTTAACAATTTCAGGTTTTAGATAAAGGTGTTTGTGTTAACACCACTTATTGTACTACATGTGATGAAGAAGGTCACAGAGTGGGTGATGTATGGAAAACTGACCCATGTACCACATGTCAGTGCAATGAACATGGTAGTACTTGTAGTACGAGGACTTGTCCTGAAGATCCGATCTGTGATGAAGGGTACATTATTGCTGAGGTAAATAAAACATTCCTAATGAATACAATTGAAAGGCATGTTTTTGCGAAATATTCTTTTTCTTACAGTATTTTCTCAACCCAACACAAATAAGATTCTTTTATTTTCTGAATTTTGCAGATACCAGACACAGGTGATGAATGCTGTGGGCCCAGAAAGAAATGTAAGGTGAGACCTGTAGAAAACTGCACAACGCCATCTGAACCAGAGTCTAATTGTGGCTATGGAAAGGTATCTCAGTTGATTGAAGCTCCTGGTAAATGCCCACAGTATGCATGTGTCTGTGTTAATCCAGAAGACTGCCCAAAAGTTACTGAGCCAGAAAGGCGACCCCAATCCAGGTAAGTTGCTGTTACTGTATTCTTTCATGTATTAAAAATGACAACTCAGTTCAAGATGCAGTAATTGATGGAACTAATATACATCTTTTAAATATTTAAACTCGCTTTAAAATCAGCTTGACATGTTCTTGCAGGTGAAGAATGGGTTTTAGATGAAAGTGGATGTTGTGCCCGGTATGTGACAAAATGCAGTGGTGTATGTCCTGAAGAGGAGTGTCCAGAGTTCTATAATCGCAAGGAACAACCATTAAAGGAAGGTCAATGTTGCCCTGAAATAACCTGTGGTAAGTATGTGGTTTTTTAGTAGATTGTTTTTCATCAGTATGACGGTTCCATGCAGCAGATCCAGTAAGTCTGCAATTAAGGCTCTTGGCATTTCTTGAGTGTGTTGTGTGGAAATTTTTATTTACAGTATTTCAAAATGCAGTATTTGTATGATATTTGAGTCATGTACTAAATTCTGTAATTCTAAACGATTGCAGCAGTTCTTGTTATTATTTGATAAACCATGATTCCATAATATTACTTTTTTTCCCCTTAGAAATACCCAAGGATGCTTGTATATATGAGAACCGCTTTGAGGTCACTTCATTTGGTTTCCAGAGAGAACTGACAGATGAGGAAGAACCAGAAAAGAAACTATATAAGGTACAGATAGTGGACTCTTTTTGCACATGATTTCTTAACTCTGAATCTTGTAATGAAGTGGAAATGGAAGGGAAAAAGTATTTCAGTTAAGGTAAAGATTTACTCAAAACTTCCAGATCGGTGAATCTTGGGAAGATGGCCTGTGTTTGAAGTGCAAGTGCATTATGGGCAGTAAAGGAGCTGTACATGATCAGTGTAGTGAGCAAGTTTGCACCACCTTGAACGATCATCCAGATAAAGGAAACTATCAGTTAGATATGGTTGAAGTGGCTGGACAGTGCTGCCCTTCCATTGTTAGGACAGCATGTATTGATGACTTTGAAGTCATAGAGGTAATTATCTTTCTTATTTCTTTCTTGTACTAACCAACACAGACACTGAAATAATGTTAGCTGGGGATTAAAAACAGACTGTAAGTTTCACAATAGTTTGATATTCCAAACAGTGTGGTGCCAGTCAATCATCATACACACTGCATTATAATTTTCTTTTTGGAAATACCCAAGTACAGTATAATAGAGACCATAGCTTAACACATGAACCATGTTTTCTGACTTCATGTGTTTAAAGTATTTTTTTTACCATTATCGTTGGTCAAACCATAGTTATGATAGACTACATTGGAAAACATGGTTCTTTGTTGAAAGAAAGAGGGGAATGCAACAGCAAGAATAGAAAAAATTCATATGACTAGATAAACTGTCAGAAAAATGTATAGTTCATTTTTGTAGTGATTAACAGCAAAGAGAGAAAAACCATGAAAAGGTGACAAATATAAATATATTCTCACCATACTTAGGTCCTATGTGGCCAGATGGGGAACCCCCAACTTTGGATAAAATGTGAGACAGTGGCAATTACAGGAGTATATCCTAACAACCTCTTAACTTAGGTTGTTGGGTCCTACCTGATTAGGGAGGGGAGCAGACAGCTGTGGCCCTAGAACCCTCCTCTCCTAAATTTAACATAAGAATTATTGTTGATCTTATTTTTTATATTAACCTTGTTTGATTGTTTATGTTTTTAAGTAAAGGATTCTAGCACAACTGATACACTTAACTTCATGGATTCATGGTTTGATAATACCGTATATGCAAATTGGTCCTTTTGTAACACAAAAAAAAAGTTTTTGACGTAGGAAAAACCTATTTTTGGTACCTGCTGTGGGTCCTAAAAGGTTGTTTCTATGGCTTTTATTGACATGGTTGCTTCAGCCATAGAAGCAACCATATTAATAAAAGCCATAGAAGCAACCTTTGAGGATGAACCACAGCTATGCTATCAGAACTAAGTATTTGGTGTCTAGTGAATGTTTGTAGTGTGAAAAGCATTGGTTACCATGCCTTTCGTGTTGTTAAGAGACTTAGACTGTAGCTATAATTGTACTTTAGGAGAGGCAAAGTAGGTTCAGATGTTAGGAAATGGAGTTGGGACACAGTAACATGAAGGACAGTAAAAGCATAGTCATAATCACACACAGGCTTTTAGCTAATACACTAGTTCATGCACAAAAGCAATGAGACTTAACTGGAAGCCTGAGGAAAGGGTGAAAACAAAGATAAGGTCACTTTTGTTGTACCGTATGGAGGTGAAGTATGGTAAATTAGTAAAGTGATGGAAAAGTAAGTAAAGTGATGGAAAATTAACTGGCAGTTAAAATATAAATGGGGAGGAGAGTTTTGTGTAAGGGACAGAGAGTAATGAATGAGAGAATTTATTAGAGAATGGCACAGTGAATGAAGCACTGAAAATAATTATGAAAAGATCACTTAATTTTATGAAGAATGTACTTTCACTTTGTTTGGTTTTATGTTCAGCCCTCCACAGGGATAATTCCCCCTCTTAGAGAGTTTATGTCTGGTAGAAAAAAGGGGGGAATGAGGGTGAATGGGAGGAGCATATAGGTAGAATAAGGGGTGTGACTGGAGGAGAGAGACAGCTTCAGAACTAATGTAAATGTCAAGAAAGAGAAAAAATTGGAAGTTAATGATTGCCAGTGTCTTGGGAGACATAGCACACAGAAAAAGTAGATGAAAAACACAACATGGCATATGTTATGAATGTAGTATTGCTAAAAAAAATTCACAAATGAATGGAGCAATAAAGGTGAAGAATTCCAGAGGCTACAAGTACATGAGGGTGAAGTCATCATTACACCATAACATGAAAACACAAAACCTGACATATAAAACATGTACAAGAATAAGAATTACACTTTTAAGAAACATTCAGTAGTAGTTTGCTGAACTTTATTTCAGTAAGATGCTTACCAAGATATTTGCAGTATTTCAAAACTACCAGTTTACATGAGGTACATTCACTCATCTGTGAAGTTTATTATTTTATTTTTTCTGCACTTATTAATACACACTCATAACCACAGCTATTTTTATTCTTTCAACAAGAGTCTCCTCACCAGAAGCTACAGGTTTGTCACTGTTATTTAAACAACAAGTCTGTCAAGAACCACTGATTATTAACTGAAGTATGTTTTTGTGGTTTATAAATGAAAATACGTACCGCACTCTTATATTGAGATCTCACTCTCCTACTCAACACTTAATTATTATACTTAAATAAATCCATTTCCATAGTGTCACTGAGCTGCAACTTTCATGCCATTGCATCAATAAATCAGTCAGCTCATAAGATGAGAAGCACAAAGTATTACTGTACAAGCTTTTCATGGTTAACAAAAATCAGATTACAGTAATTACATTTTCTAACAAGGATATTTCAAATTATTAATTGAAAAACAAGTTGTTTCAAGAAAGCACAGATGCTTTAAAGATATATTCTAGAGCTACATTGCCTGGAACCTTTGAAAAATCTCTTGAAGCAAATATAATATATATTCATTATAATTGTTTAATATTTGTGCCATGTTAAGAATAATTTCTTCTTAGGTGGGTAGCCGACTGGAAGACCCTGTAAATGGATGCCGAAGTGTGGAATGTGTCAAGAACCCCGAGGGTAAGGTGGAAAAAATAGAGCAGATCTTTTCATGTGATGAGTCATGTCCTCTTGGATGGGTCTACGAACCCTCACCACTCTATCCACAGCAGTGCTGTGGTACATGTGTCCAGGTAAAACAAAGGCTCTCTATTTCTTCATTATCTAATTCTCTTCTCAAATTTAGCAACTGCTGTAGTCTTTTTATTAGAAGTAAATGTTTGTATTAAATCTTTAGCATTTTTGTAAAAATCTGGTACAGATACTTCATGACAAAGAAATATTCCTCGGTTCTTAATGAATTTTGATCTTTGTTAGTGCTTACGAACATATATATGTTATACTCCCTGACTAAGAATCATTTCACCCATTTTGTGACATGTTCACCAGATTTCAAATATCCTTTTATTAAACCACATACAGATAACATTTAAAGTGTGTTTTGCACTGCACACTCTATGTAGTAGTAAAGATTCTTTGCAGTGCTTTCTGCTTACTACTTTTCATCTGCTCCATTGTCTCTTCCCACTTAGCAGTCAGAATTTTTCAACTTTACCTTCTTTCAGCTTTTAGTTTACATTTAAGAACAAATTCTTTAGGCAAGCCCTGCGAAAGCCTGTAGTGTGACTCAGTTGGCTTGTTAAATCACTTACTAAATGAATATTATTTTTTTAATACAGTGATCTGTGTGATATACGCATCTTCCTAATACCCTCTGACTAAATCCTCAAACAATCAATAAGTTTGTAGGAAGGGGAATACTATAATTTTTTGTTAGATAACCATAAAAAATTTAAAACTTAAATTTGCTAACTCCAGGCCCTGCAAGCTCTCACTAAAAGTTTTATCACTATATTGTAAGTTGTGCTATATTATTTAGTCATTTTCCCTTCTCACAATGTTCTTTAATATACTGTACTTTAATTTTTGTACAGTTACTTTATTGTGCTATAAAATAACAAATGGCCCATTTACCAAAGGTTGGTTGTGTAATGGATGACGAAGTTAAAGAAGTTGGAGAAATATGGCTGTCACCTGATCTGTGCACAACTTACACATGTGCCAGAGATAGCAAGGTATGGGTTTAATTTCTTTCACTATTCACCTTGCACTGAAATGTACTGTCATGTTACTTGAATTTCTTCTGTGGAATAGTTTTATTATGACACACTCATTTCAGTTCAGAATGAGTTGTACTTTGCTATATATATATATATATATATATATATATATATATATATATATATATATATATATATATATATATATATATATATATATATATATACAATATATATATAATATTTCTGATCAACTCCATGTCAGCTGAAAAAGTCCATTCAGCACTTTATTTCTAGGTAATCCTGTTGCTATATATATATATATATATATATATATATATATATATATATATATATATATGTATGTATGTATGTATATATATGTATATTTTATATATATATATATATATATATATATATATATATATATATATATATATATATAGTATATATATATATATATATATATATATATTATATATATATATATATATATATATATATATATATATATATATATATATATATATATATATATATATATGTATGTATGTATGTATATATATATATATATATATATATATATATATATATATATATATATATATATATTATATATATATATATATATATATATATATATATATATATTTTAAATATTTTTTGGCTTTTTACAGAAGCAAATACAGATTCAAGCAGTTGAAGAAAAATGTGAAACACCAAGTGCAGAAGACAGACTCTTATATGTTTATGTGGAAAACAAGGATCCTGATCGCTGTTGTCCATCATTTACCAAAACTGCATGTTTGATGGGCAATGTGCCTCTAGAGGTGGGTTCCTATTTTCTTGTGATATTTATTCAAATATTTTTCAAATGTAGGAGGAAATTATGCAGCAGTTACTAATTTTACTTACTTTCATAACTTCAGAGTTCATAAATGTAGCACTGCTGTTTATCTCACAACTTTCTTCCCATGAAGTACGTAATGTGCATTACACTACTGTATTCTTAAGTGTATTATCTGCAACAAAACTGAAGTTACAGTTTTCCTAAATCTTTGGACACGTATTGTTCAATAATGCAACATCTGGAAACTCTAGAAAGGGGCAGAGCTTTAAAGTCTTATCTTTTTGTTTGCTCGATTTCCCATAACTTTAAATCATAAAAATTCTACAGTTGTAAAGTCATTTGATACCTAAACATTTAAGTCTTCCAGATTTAATATATATGCTATAGTTTGCACAGGATAGTCACATTCTAGAGTAAACTTTGTGAGATTGTGTTTTCGGGCGAAAAAAATGGGAAATTCAATGAACAAAAGATAATGAAAACTGTTGCCTCACTTTTGGAGATAGTACATGTTGCTGAACAGGTATCACCAAGTACTTTTTATGAAATATTTAAATGTTTTTTGGAGGCATCCCTGCTTCATTTTGGTAAAATACATAGGTATTGATGTTGTAAATGAAAATATATAAAAGACTTATTAAAATGATAGTGTAGTTGTAGTTGCAGTTGGTAAACATAACATGTTAATGGAGTCTTGAAAACTCTTACTGCTTGGTCAGCCTTTTCTGGTGCACAAACATGACAGTGGTCTATCTTTGTGTACACATTTTATCCATATTATAAAATGTCATTATTTGTTTTGTTTTAGCAGCCATGATGAAAAGTCCAGAAATCATTTAGACAGTAATTACACAGTCTAGTATGCTGGAAAGCTGGAGTAGCTCAAGCTTTTTAACATTACATACATATTTCAGGAATTATTAGGATTACTAATACAAATATAATTTTTCTATTTTTAAATTTACATTAAAATACAAACCCATTATTCATGTACAGTACTTTATTTGTTTATATGTGTCCCAAGCACTCCCTGGTTCACCAGATTTTTGTCTATCAGATAGAAGGTATCTCACTAAACGTGCACTCTGGATCGTTAGGTATATCACAGCCAGTGTCCAGACTTCTTGAGTAAACTGTATATGAATCAGAAAAATTTTTTACAATAATCCCTTTAATCATACCTTTCCATACATAACTCTCCGCCTCTTACTTCCTTCTGTACGACTCCACACAGTTATCATCACTTCACACTATACGAGGATTGTGTCATTTGTGCTTTTTCACCTCTTTGTTGTGATATTTCATATTAATCTCTGCTCCTTTCATGTTTATGTTCTATTTTTATCTGCGATTAGCATGATCTGAGACCTTTACAGATGAAGACAGTGAAGTCTTAAAGACCTGATTGATTTAAGGAGTATGCCAATGCCATAAGTCACATTGTATGTTGGCTCTCTGACTTTATGATCAAAGAAATTTGCTTCAAATTTTCAACCACCATTGTTCAACCAATGCTTAAAATTCCCTTATAAGGAAACTTCATCCTAAATTCAAGTAGTTTACATTCAACAAAAATTCCATTTTTATAATTTAATGTAAAAAAAGTTGCACACCCAAAATATTTTTCCTAACAACAAATTTAACTTAGTAACTATACTACAACCCTAAATGTTTGATTGAATTTTGTACTGTCATCTCTAAGCTATATATTTTAATTTCATAGCTGTGATAGGTAGAAAGCTGATTTTTTTCAGTGAAAGCATATTGTATAAAAAATATACCCTGATAATTTTATAATGATCAAATAAAATGAAACATACTTTCTCTTGTTTTGTATATTAACTGAAAATTGTAGTTCTACTTTCATTCTTGGCAAATATAAAGGATACAACAAAAGTCAGGAAACAAATGGAATTTTATTACGTCATAAGGATAAATGATGTAACTCAATGACATTTGTACATAAGGCAGCCACCAGTTTACAATGAGGGTTCCGTTCCAACTCCGCATTGAAAGCTGAAAATCGTCGTAAACCGAAATTTCTAAAATCATAAGAAAACCTTACTTTTAATCATTTGGGTGTCTTGAAAATGACGTAAACTGCATTTTTATTGAGTTTTTCATATAAAAACCTCGAAATTTTGACCATTCTGCCATTTTAGAACCATATTTATTCCGTCTGATCAGCGTTGCAAACCCAGAACATGCCTTGTAACCAGGGAAATAATTTCTGATGAATATATTTGAAGAGCGTCATAAACTCAGAACATTGTAAGCCAAGCCCGTCATATGTTGATTTACATTCTTTTAGCATTGTACAGTATTATATACATAAGTCATGAAATATGAAACATGAAAATTGGTTTTTGTGCTACAATTATTCTTAATACAGTATATACAAAACATCTAATTCTATATTTTCTTGTTATCACTGTTTCCATCAAAGACATCGTTGATATTTTAATAGGGTACTGAAAGAAAATTAACGTTAGCAATTCTGACTAAAGATGAGAAGTTCACATGAAAACTTGCAATGATTTGCTAATAGGACCATAACAGCTGTGAACTACATTGTCTGTAAACATCTCTGAAAGTTTTTTAAGTAATAATACTTTAAGATGTGTTGATTTGGACATTAAACTCTCTGAAACTATCAATAACTAATTTGAAATAATTTTTCAAAATCTGGCCATTAGCACACCCCTTAAAGTTCTCTGGCATCTCACATTCAATGGACTAGAAGGACTTACTTCACAATCCCATCCACAAAGATGTTTCTTTAGTTCATTTGGGAAGAGAAGGTTTACCAGTTCAACATCCTTTAATTCAGCCTGTTGACTGCACAACAGGTATTCACTAGGTACAGTCATACCATGAACTTACACCAGGTTAGGTTCCAGAACCCCTCACGCAAGGCGAACTTGGCAGCACGGTCTCTAAAATTGCTAATAAACGCTTATTTCTAAAGTTTAAACACTAAATATGACCCTAATCATGCTCCCAAATTATTAAGCTAACTTTTAAATGAAATTAAAGTTACTGTAATTTCATTTAAAAGTTAGCTTATTACATTACTCTTATAAAAAGAAATAAATGGTTGACACAAAAATGAAGAGTTGGAAGAGAATTTCTGTCTCTCTCCCCTTTCGACCGATCTGAGTCTTCTCAACCTTTCTTTAATAACTTCTTTATTCTACATCTCTTTCTCTTTGTTCTGAAATGGTTTTTCATGAACAAACAGTGGTTTTTATTTTGACTAATACAACTCTTAGTTATTATGTCTCTATGTTTTAGAATGTATTTACACATTAGCGCATTTACACTTCGTAGAGACTGGCACAAGTAAAATGAGAGAGAGAGAGAGAGAGAGAGAGAGAGAGAGAGAGAGAGAGAGAGAGAGAGAGAGAGAGAGAGAGAGAGAGAGAGATATTATTTATCAATTATTACGGAGACAGAGAATAACGAGAGAGAGAGAGAGAGAATATTGTCCTTACTTGAAATATCACGCTAAATTATTTATGAATTATTACGGAGAGAGAAAGAGAGAGAGAATTATTACGGAGAGAGAGAGAGAGGTTATTTTTATGTTGGTTATCAAAAGGTGGAAATTCAGTATTAAACTAACTTTTAAATGAAATTACAGTAACATGAAATTAAAGTTACTGTAATTTCATTTAAAAGTTAGCTTAATACATTACCTTAAAAAAAGAAATAAATGGTTGCCGTAAAAATTCAGGAGTGTGTGAAGATTAGTATTGTATCCTATTTCTCTCTCTCCCCATTCCACAAATCTATTTATAGAAGTCTTCTCATCCTCATTTTTAAAAACTTCTTTATTCTGCGTCTTTCTCTTTGTTCTGAAATGCTCAAAAAGAAATGCTCAATGTCTCTATGTTTTAGAGAGAGAGAGAAAGTACATAAGAAACCTTTGACCCGCTAATCAGCAACACTCCCCCTTCTTGTCATGTTAAATCAGCATGTCTGACAGCTTTTTGCCTTTGAGCTTCTTACAGAAGATGAGGGAAAGATATTTGTTTGTTTAATATCACATACAAATTTTGTAATTACAGTTATATTATTATTATTATTATTATTCCATTTCAGTAAAAATTACTTATTTTAATCTTCATTAATTCTATCTAAGTATTATTCTAATGCATCTCAATAAAAGATGAAAAAATGTATATCTAGGCTAGCCTTTTATGCCATATGTATGTCATCAGCAGTCTTAGGATGACCTGAATGGGATATCAAATTTTTGCTTGAAATTGGCTAAGCAGTCCTGAAAGTATGTCCAATCACTGAGCTATTACTGTACAGTATAATGATTTGTATGCTCGAGAAATAATTATTTAAATATGCAGAGTGTTGTGACAAGAAAACCATTGCAGCTGAAATTTCCCACCTTCAATCCAATACTGCAGTGGCTGTTCCATTTGCCTCCTCCAAGTCCCAATCAATCCTCACAGATAACAGTATTTCATGCTATTTCGAATATCAACTACTCAAGTAGTTTACCTGAAGAAATTATTAAAATACCTTTTATTAGCACTTGGCTAGCCATTTTGTCTTTTTATTTACCTACAATTAGATATAAAATCATCATTTAATGCTCATTGTTCATTTGCATTTGACTGGAGTAGACTGTCACAAGCTCGTAACTTGTGTGCTTGTATTGTTGTATTATCAATGTAAATCAGCATGTTTATGATCTAAATAAGGAAGTGTGAGGGTTCTCTGTATATATAAGCATTCAGGAGTATTACTGAAGAATATTTTGCATCTTTATCACATTAAGCCAATGATATCAGAAACAAGATTTCAGCCAATCTACCTAAAACCTACACTGGTGATTGGACAGATGGAATGAAATAGAATATAACTGGAGGCAGACCCAGAGTTCCACTCCCCCTGGAGAAAACTCCTGAAGTAGCCCCTCTTTCATAGGTTCCACACCCAAAATTCAATCTCAAAAGCATACAGTAAAAGGTAAATAGGTATACTGTACAGTGTATACAAAAGTTACCAATAAAAAGAACAAAGAAGCAAACCAGTGTACTCACTCTTCACTGTAATATAGGACACAAAAAAGGAAATAAAATACTCAGCACAAACAGGACCTTGTTCCCAAATGTTAATTAGGTTATAACTTAATTGTTCTCAAGTGTTAATTATGCAATACATTCATCACACTAAAAATAAGGAACTTTCCTTAACATGACTATTGAATTATGTTAGTGTGAATCCATAAAATACTTGTACTGGACTATGCAGAAGATGCTGTAATCATAAGCCGGAATGAAACTAGCACTGCAAAAGACCTACAGTCTAAGAAAGACCAGTAACACTGTACTGTATTACAATTACAGACAGTTACCACTTATGACCAAAAGATGGCACTGGCAATTTAAGTACCTGATAAATGCTGGATTCACACTTTTATCACTTAATTAATTTTGTGACTAAAAAATGGAAAAGGAATCAGTAATAAGCAGTGAAATAGCAATCCTCTGTATAAACAAACATCCAGGGAATATGAATAGAGCTACTAACAACACTGCATTGAAGGTTTTGGTTAAAACATCCCTGAGGATCCAGAGACCACGTGGGTAGAGATGCTACTTTCTTGTTCTGTCAGACAGACAAAAGATTGGTGAACCTGGGAACATTCAGGGTATGAATACTATAGGAGTATCACTACTGGAGTTGTGATAACACAAACTGATACTAGATGTAACATCTAAATTAATATATAATGTATAAATGGTAGACTTAGGAATTACATTCAAGATATGAATATAGGCATGTGATTATTGGGGATGTGATGACAAACTGATATAAGGTGTAACATTTAACATTAATTTATAATGTATAAATGGTGGAATCATCAGTTACTTGACTTTTCAACCTAATTATTATATGTAAAGGGGGGGACAAATTTTCATTTCATCTTCATATGAAGAATTAACTAAAGTGCAGTATATGAAATATATATGTATAGCAAAGCATTGGAAACAGCAACAGCTGTGGGTGTTTGGAAGAAAGCTACCGTAGGTTTTTTTGACAATAAACCTGAAATAGATAAGGCAACATTAAAAAGGCTAGCTGTGATTATTAAAATTTACAAAATTTTAGGAAGCTTACAACTTTTCATAACACAGTACATTCAATGGAATCACTATCTATAATACAGATGACCACGTACTGGAATTACTCATAGATATCGTACATTTTAAAAACAGATTTTGCATTCATACACAGGCAGGTGATACTATGCAGGACCCTCTTGATAGCTGTACAAGCATCAACTGTGAATTAGCCACTGATGGAAATGTTACACGAAAAGAAAGAGAAATAACATGCGATATGAAATGTTCGCTAGGACAGACGTACATACCACCCACACCTGACAGGTAAGTGGATATGACATGTTCTCTTGGACAAACTTACATACCACCCACACCTGACAGGTAAGTGAACAGTTAAACCTACAGTATTTGCTATGTCTTTCACAAGGTTTTTATGAAATGATTTTCATGTAACTATGTTATTTTTGAACAAATTGTAGCTACTCTTGAAACATGTAGCAATGTAAGTTACAATTTTTACTGTATACTCAACCAGCAGATAGATTTTCTGTTCCAAATTGTTTTAGTTTAAGCTGAATCAGTTCCAATTTTTTACTTAACACCAGTATAACTATTTCATTCTGAATCCATTTCCAATTTGAAAGGTTTTAAAAACCAGCAATGTGCAGAACTGTATACTGATGACAGTATTTTGGAATTTGGGTTGACAATTTGGGTTAACAATTACAGTACTTCAGGATAATGAGTAACTTCTTTGTTAATACTGTATCTGTGAAAAAGTATATAAAATGGTAGTTGTAGGCAGCTTCTAGAATCCTGCTGTACTTCAGCATGTGATTCTGTTTCCATGCCTCTAAAACTTTCGGATGCTGGCTACATAAATACAGTATCATTGAAACCTCTGTTTGTTCATTACCAATCCATTATCATAAACTGCCTACCTCTATACCTGGGCTCAGTCACCAACAGGTCATGATCATGAAGAAAATGAATGCACACTGCATGCTCAGACTACCAAGATGTTACCAACTTTAGCCATTCTTTCATAAACTTAACTTTATGATGTTTTTGTTTTAGTTTAAGCTGGCTTATGTCATGCACTTTGTGTTGCTTTCCTAGACTTTCGCATTCCTTTTATGTTTGTGCTTTGCATCAATCATTTTTAGTTTTCCCTCCCTTTTAACATAATTATACTTGATGATATATAGTTCTAGGTTCAAAGTGTTTTTCATGTTTACTAGAGTGTATCATGTAACGTTTACTTTTGAGGCTAGTGGTGTTCCTCGCCCCTTAGGGTGCCTCCACACAATCGGACTGCATGTCGGGCACATATTTTTACCAGATCATGATGGGGATTGGAAGTGTGTGCTGACGATGCCAGAAGTGAGAACACCATGGACAACCACTCTTATTACCAGTGTTCGTAGTTGAGGCAGTTTGTGGCTGCCAAAAGCGTGGAACAATAACACTTCCAGGCACACAACTCCAGCAGTAATGTTTATTATATAACAAGGAAGCATTCATCCTTGAGAACATCATAGAGGGTTTGTTACAATATTCTTGTTCCACAGTGTAGGAGCATCCGCTGGATAGAAAAATTAGTTCTGCCTCTAGATGTGCCTTTATGGATACGCATACTGTCCCTCCTGAATGTGCCCAGCTGTTATCAATGGTTTGACCTTCTCTACAAGATCGTAATATGTGTTGAGATCATAATATGTGTTGGGGTCTATTCTCATGTAATTTCTCAAGTCTGACTTGTACCCATCTTGCAGTTCCGTTAAAATCATTACATGGCTTTCCCTTGCAATTCTTTTAAGTAACCACCACCCATTGCACAATTCCCTTTTTTGCACTTCCTTATTCTGGCAAAGTGAGCAGTTATGATGCTGCCGAGTGCCATTTTCTTTATTTTTTCTTTTAATCTTGCTGTGCACCATGGCAATGAAGTCCAACTGCACTGGACTAAGATGTTGCCAAACTAACTTTGGCTCCTCCACTTGTTACCCTGATGTTGCCTGTGGGGAATGCAATACTCAATGTACCTGGCAGTTCCATGTTGTTTGCAGTGAAACCTACTTCTGCTGGACTACTATGCCATTGCCCCTTTACCATGCCCTTGACTACAACTAGCTATCAACTACAGTCACACAACGAACTCTGGCCATGCCATGATCTTCAGCTTCATCCTTTGTGCCCCAACTGGAAGACATCCCACTTATTGATCCTAACCTGTGAATTTGTCTGCTATGCTACCTTCTGTAACAGCTACTGTGATGGCTGAGATTCATCCTCCACCTAAACAAAGGATTCATTAAGTGCTGATATAAGGAGAAATGTTTTGTCTCCTAAACAATTAAATCTCTAAGCCTCTGGTTATCTCCAACTATTCCCAGTCGTGTGTGCATCACCACTCTGGATTCCCAAAGTAGTCATGAGTTAAGTTGTTGCTCCTCCAGTCTTCACAGAAGCTCTTCCAATTCTTCTAATTACTAGAGTTCTTGTTAACTCCAACGGTCATGCTTCCAGATGGGATTGTTCTCTATTTTCATGTCTTTTAAGGTCTGCTAGGCATTCAACTAGTTCCTTATTGGTGGATCAAGCTCAGGAGCAATGCAGTCAACTTCTCTTATTCTGTGGTCTTTTCAAGCAATGCTTCCTGTTCTTGGTCACTTGATTGCCCTCCTACACCTATGGTTTGCCTGCAAATGATGACTCAGCCTGGCCATCTAGGACTCCACCAAGACCCTCTAAACTCAGGAAAACCCCCAGCTGTCCTTGAACTTCCAGGGACCAGGTTTGACTCATTGATGGACATTGTAAAGCACTGTCACTTAAGGATTTGGATGAGAAACTACCAGATCTGCATGCTTAGTGTGGTCTGTGATCTTTTCAACAACAAACATCTTTCTCATCCTCTTCATGATGTCCCAGTTGTTTGACAATTGTATTTGTTGGTTACCCTAAGCCCAAAGGTCATCATCACCTCATATCCCTTTCAAAATTTTACACTTGCAGGCAAGGGCCTATGCTGGCAAAAACAAATAGTCATTGTGCAATGATGATGAAAGGCTGGGTAACAAGGTTATTTGGAATTGGTGGAATTTTTATTAATATTTTAAATAAATTTTGAAAAAAGAACCCAAAGGGTCTGTGTTGTTGGCCAGCATAGTAGCTTTAGTAATGTCATTTCAGGTGTTCCTCAAGTTAGTGGTCTTGGACCTTTGCTATATATTTCTATACTAAGGACATGTGGCAAGGTCTGGAAAACAAACTGATTGCATATGCCAATGATGCTACTCTAGCTGTTGTTCCTTTTCCACACCTTAGGTCTATGGTTGCAGAATCCTTGAATACAGATCTGGCCTGTATTCAAGAGTGGAGTAGCCTTTGGGACATGAAGCTTAAACACCTCTGAAACTCAGTGTGTCATAGTTAGTCAATCCAAAACACTTTTGCCTTTGCAATACGATTTATATTCAAGTGGTACAGTTTTACATGTCAGTGACTAAGATTTTAGGGATTACATTTGGTAAGAAACTAACTTTGAGAAGCATAAGCATACTGTATAGCTTCCTTTGTTTCTCAAAAAGTTGGTATATTGTGGAAATGTTGTCGATGTTGCAGGATGGAACTATTATATCTAAGTGTTTTATCTTTTTCTTCCTGGTTTGGAGTGCTTTTCTCCAGTGTGGTCTTCCAGTGTTGACTCTCATATCAAACTTTTAGGTAGACTTATGTCATCATTCAAGTTTATTTTGCCAACTCTTAATGTTGGTTTGAGCATAAAATATACAACAAAAAATACCCGCTGTACTGTACTCTTCTTTGCCTGACAGGCTGGTTTTTCCTTACAGCACTAGGCAGGCTGTTGGTGTGTCATTTTCTGGCATCAGGTTTAATACTACTCAGTCTGCTAATTGTGACTAGTTTGACTAGTGCAGTTGTAGAATCTTCTCATCTCCAAAGATTTCAGTGAGGAACAAATTCATTCCTACTCTCTGCTGATGTGTCTGAAATTTTTTGTGTATTGGTGTTAATTTCTATCCCCACATATTTACTTACAACCTTTTCCTGTAACTTGTTTTTCTCTACATGCTGATTTCTCTGTGGAGCCCTCTCAGGCTGACTGTCCATAAGAGTTCAGCTGAAGTTTCAAAGAAAGAAAGAAAGAAAGAAAGACATATAACCTTCCCATGGCCAAGTCAGTTGTTGCTAAGGATGTGATGCTAATAGTTAAGAGCAATGGTACCAGCTGAAATCAAAACCACCACTGGTAGTCAGCATTCGCCCCTTTTTCCCCCAGGTTGAAATGGTCAATTCCAGCAGAAGTCAAAAGGTTGAGGTGGTAGGCGATGAGGATCTGTTGTTCCCCCTGATAATCTTTTCTCCACAAGTTTTTGCAAACTTGCTATGATAGGAATAGAGGCTTGGTCATCAAAACTCTTTGGGGACAAATATTACCAACCTTTTCTGTAAGCAAGCCCCCTACTCTTCATTCAGTATTCATCTTTGAATCCTACTCATTCAAACATGAGAAGCTTCAAGTCCTGGATGAAGAGGTCTCCTCCATGTTAGCGAAGAGAGCCATCAGTGAAGTCTGCTAGAGATGTAGGGGTTTTACAGTTGTCCATTTCTCATTCCAAATGCCATGGGAGGAATGAGTTTGGTCATAGACTTCAGGCACCTTAACAAACTTCTTTCATTCCCTTTTAGATGGAAATTGTGGATTCAGTACAGAGATCAGTTTGAAAGGGGACTTACTGTATTTGCTTTCGTATAACCAAGGGCAATTACCTACCCACCCTACCCTTCTGTCACAAAGGTTTCCTTCACTTTGCGTAGTACAGGAGCGTTCTAGTTACTGGCTCTGTGCTTAAAAGCTTCTGTACATTTCATAGGTCTTCGCCTGATGACAGCCTGGCTCATTGAATTGGACTTCATCTATGACATTACCTTGATAACTGGTTCATTTTAGCATCTTCCAAATCCTCATTGCAGTGTGTCAGTCCTCGGGGCTAAACAACAACCTAGAGAAGTATGACCTGCCTTCTTCCAGTCAGACCATATGCTGTACTTCAACAAGCGGGTTGGTACATGACCACTGGAGGCGACGATCCCCCATTTTCATTGTGCCCTTCCGTCTTTCCTGGGTGATCCTTCGCCCACAGCCAATTTGTGGCAGATAGGTGTCCCTGGAGAAGCTGATTCTCCACAGTTGTTCCTAAATCAGCTCAAGGTGGTGATTTGTTAAGAGGGCAGCCACAACGTCAGTACTTTCAAGTTCCTGTGACGGACAAGGTTCACAGAATATTATCTAATTGCAATGGGATCAGAAGCTGTTGAAAGGTGCCAGTTTAGTTCTAGAAGATCCTGAGGTGTTATTCTTGGATACTTTGACTCTAGACTGGTGAGCTCATCTGTGTGACCTACATGCAAGAGGTCTGTGGTTGCCAAAGGAGTAAGAGAAACAAATCAACTTATTAGAAGTTAAGCGGTTTTCCTCAGCCTTGTAAGATCTGTAATTTCCTTAACAGAGCAAAGTGCTGTAGTTAAAGCCCAGAACATGAGCACCATCACCTACCTATACAGTATCAAGGAGGGACAAGTTCATAATCACTTTGTTTGCTGGCTGCAGAAATCTTCACTTGGGCAGAGAGCCCCAAAGTCAATATTGTGCCCCATAATATTAGTCCCAGGAGTTTGGAAAGTGGCGGCATCCACAGCAAGAGCTGTGAGATCCTTCCCTCAAAGTAATCTTTTCATCTGCAAGATGTGGGGGATACCCTTGTTGGATGTTTGCCCAGTTCTTCAACACTAGACCCAGTATCTTGGGTGGTAGGCACAGTGTTACAAGTTTGGGATGGTCAGGACATCTACAGCTTTTCACCTTTCAGCATACAGGCAGTCCCCGGTTAATGGCAGGCTCGGTTAATGATGATCCGGTTTTATAGGGCTTGTCTAGAGACAAAAATCAGCAATTTTTTGCGCCAAAAATCGCCAATTTCCGCTTATCGGCGCCGATAATTGGGTATTAGCACCAATACATACCTAACAGAAACAGAGGCGCTGACAACCGAAAATTGGCACTTTTCTGTGCCGATAAGCCCGAAAATCTCCAAAAAAGCGCGGAAATTGCTGATTTTCGGTTTGTGGCGATTTCCAGTTATCATCACACCCCCAGAACGGAAACCCCCGCGATAACCGAGAACTGCCTGTAATAGATATGTTATTGATGAAGTTCACGTTTGGTCAAATTTCCAGGAGGAATGTTTCAGAGATCTTCTGGACTGTTTTGCAGACAATTCCAGAGTCCTTTCCACTTGTAAGAGCCTTCTAAAATGGCCTCATTTTCACACTGTCTTGCTTATCTAGAATCCTTAAATCTTTATGTAGGGAGGTTTTGTAGTGTAGCCCTAAGAGAGAGTTTTTTGGAAGTCACATGTCCATCCCTTTCAGGACTTCTACAAGGAAATTGGGCATGATTCGTGCTTGCTCCTATACTCAAAGACTGTTCCTGTTTTAGCCGACTTCTCAATTTTCTAAGGAACATGAAAGATTGTACAAGAGTCCCCCTTTTTAATGTTTCCCCCCAGCATGGTGTTAATCTGGGCACTGACCAGGACATCTCAGACTTGTATGTCATTTTGGGCAATCAATTTGAAGGTCCCCATTAAACCATCTTATTGGGCCTTGAATATATTTCTTATGAAGTCTAACCAGGTCTCTTATTATGAGTCTGATGCCCGCTTATTTGACTTGACCATCCAGAAGGTGGTTTTCCTTGTTCTTGCCTCTTTTAATATGTCAGCAAGCTTTGTGCCTTAGCTGGGAATATCTCCCATTCCAGTCATTAGTCTTTCATTTGCTCCAGACATGTTGCCTGTACTCAGGCCCTGGGAAAATGTGACTTGATAGGAATGGAATGGAATATAGAGTTGAGGCCAAAGGCAATGCATTGGGACCTATGAGGTCATTCAGCTCAGAAAGAGAAATTTAGAGTAGGTAGGTTTGAAATGTGTAACAGGTGGAAAACCTCGCAGTTGCGCTATGAAATAAATTGTTAGGAGAGGGTGGTTAGCAAGATGAAAGAAAGATATTACAAAAGGAGGTACAGCAAAAAGAATGAAAGGAGTTGCAGCGGGGGCCGAAGGGACGCTGCAGAAGAGCTTTTAGTAATGCCTACAGTGCACTGCGTGAGGTGCACTGACAGCACTACCCCTTAAGGAGAAAATGTGATGATGTTGGCCTTTTCAATTTAATCTGGAGAAGCCAAAAATACTTTGTTGATGTGTATTTGTTACCGCTGGTTATTGCAGCAGACCATGTTTTACCAGTTGGAAGGGATTGTGGTCATTCATCCCAATACCTCATGGTTATGGAACACATTTGACAGTTGGCTTTCCAGGGTAAATGTCTTCATGCCTCATGTGTCTAGTGAGTGTTGTGCCCTTTATACTGTATTTCTTTTATTCCTTAAAGTAGCAACCCATTGCTCGATTGTGGAGTTCTATGTCTTCCATGGAAGAATACAAACTTTGCTTTATGGGTTTTGTTGGCCACTCGGGGGGAGAGTAGACTTCTGATTTTACCGTCTTCTTTCCATATCACATCATCTTCATTCTCCCTTCTAAATTGCAATTCAGGCAATTTATTACTGGGTTCGTAATGAATAAACGTTTTTAATACTTAAAACACATTTTTCATACCAAACCCTTACTCATATTTATTGCTTTCCTCCCTACCATACACTCTTTCATCTCTAGGGGGCTTGAAGTATACCTGACATTGGAGACATCTTCATGATCAGAAAAGTTGATGTGTCTGGAGACCTGATATACAGAAGTAAAGCAGTCTATAATTAAGGGGACTGGTTGGGTTAGGGTGAAAATATTTACTAATCAGAACATGGCTTTAGTATATACTGTACTGTATACCAAAAGTAAAGGACATCATATACAAGGAAATCAGTTTTAGCCCCCCGACAATCACTCCTTGATTGACACTTGTTGTTTGCCTTCAGTTAAAAAAATAGATTCTCACTCTCCTATATTAACCATTCTACTTAAAAAATAAAATTAACAGCAAAAAAAATTGTAATTTAATTTTTACCATAACTGAAAAAACTAACAAAAATCAATTCCTTTTAGAAATTAAAACAAAATTTTATGCTGTCATTTAAACATATTTAAGACAACCAAGTTCAAATATTAATAAAAACTGATTGAAAAATAATAGAAAAATAACAGTTTAAAGTTATTTAAGTTATGTTGAGAGACAGGCTTTTAAAATTGGAGCAACGTTACCAAGGCCTGATATATCACAGGGTTGCTTGTACCAAAGTTTGAAAAGACTGCTTTAATGAAGGCATAATATACTTTATATTCACATTGCCATATGTCATACCTAGCTATAGAAAAATTTCATCTTAATCACATTAAGTTTTTCCAGTGGCAGGCTCCATTAATAGTTTAGTATTAGTGTTAATTATAATGTGTTTTGTGTAGTAAAAGCATTGTTTGTCCACTTTTACTTTTGAAAAATTCATTTTGGAAAGGTTTTAGCTGTTTTGGCAATTGCAGATATTATAAAGGAAATTTATATTACAGTATGTAATCATTTCTATCCCTAGCTGACAGAATTCAAAATGAAAAAGTAGTACAGTATTAATGTTAAGTACAGTATTTTGCATATTTGGCAAATTTCAGATATGTCAGTTGAAACAAACAGTAATTAATTCTAACAACATATGAAACATTTATTCAAGAATTGCTTATGGATATGACAATTGTCCTTAGTAAGGGTGAACTTTTACTATTCAAGGAGATGCCCAGAGATAAGAAATCTACTGTGTATATTGCTACCAAATATGCTTACAGATATAAAAAGGTAGATTTAACTTAAAAATTTAAACAAGTTACTAACCAAAGAAAATCATAATGTCTTTATTTTTGAATTTCCAAACTGTCAATCTTAAATATTTCACAATTTACAAGTAAAAACTGTCAGCATTATCAGGATGCTTAACCTGCATCATTAACAACATTATGTTGTCCTTACTCACTTTAAATCTATCATCTTTGTACAGCAAAGAATGTTGTGGGAAATGTGTACAAACACACTGCGTTGATGATGGAATTGCACATTCCATTGGGGAACAGTGGGACTCTGATGGAGACAAGTGTTATGAATACAGCTGTGAAACAAGGAATGATGTCTTGACTACTGTGGCCTTCAAAAAGGACTGCCCATATTTTGACCCAGAATGTCCTGAAGAAGAAATTTACATGGATGGAGAAGGTTGCTGCCAGTTATGCAGAGTAAAAAGACCAGTCAAGAGTAAGTGAAAATAATGTTTATGCAGAATTTTACTCATTTTTTTGTCTGCTGTAAGACATTAAATTAAATCTTTCATGGTTATGGGCTACATAGCTGCAACAATCTAATTATTAAAAAAAAATATATTTTCATTTGACTTAGATTTTAAGAAATCTTTAAGAAATCTCACAAAAAATACACTAGTCTTAAAAAACAGTGCACTTTAGGTTGCAGTATCAAATATCTTGGTTAATGTTATTAGATTCATACATTTATCCAGAAGGTTATTCATCTGATTAGATTATGCTAAAGATTTTGAACTACATTAGTCTTAAAAATAGAGCACTTTAGGTAGCAGTATCAAATATCTTGGTAAATGTTATCAGATTCATGTATTTATCCAGAGGTTTTTCTTCTGATTAGATTATGCTAAAGATTTTGAATTATTTCATAACCATGTAAAGAGTAGGGCAAATACTCCCTGCAAACACTTTTTCTGAATTAGTTTTCATTCTCAGAGTAAGTAAGGTGTAAAGAGACAAGTCTCAAGTGTTTTAAGATGAAGAACCACAGGTCTTTGATCCAGACAGCAGTATATTATATAGGAATTACATATACAGTATATAACGAACATGGTATTATAGGAGACAGGGATACATGAGTTCCTCAAAAGCTAGGTAGGTACAGTACTGTCATTTGTTTAACAAGACTTCATCCCATTAGGGCAATGGGGTAGTACAGCAATATATACCGTTGTTATAAAAGGGCTTGAAGTTAAAACACCATACAAAAAAAATTAATATCTCCACTGCCATGCTAAAAGCATCAAAACAGATGTAGTCCAGCTATTGGGTAAAGTATCAATAATGGAAGGATATGAGGAAGCAAGTGTCACAGGTTCCTGAACTTCTTGCATGAACTGTCAAGAGATATTGGGCATTCAGTGGTGTCTGTCCTAGCCTGCAGCCCACTTCTAAAGTTACTGAACTTTATCAGCAGCACTAAAGGATTCAAATTAAATGAATTTTACCATTACCAAATTCTAATCTTTGATTACCTCTGACATTCAGAGCATATGAGCAAAATTATGGGGAGAAAAAGTTGTAATGACAATGTAAGATGTGATAGACAGACAGATTGATGGTCTTCCTCCATACATATTTATCCATAAGGGTCAAACTTTGTGCCAAGTTTGACTGAAATACTCTTAACCATGAAGGAGTTACGTACACAAGCTAAGTATAACAGACACAGTGGCACACAAGCAGATGAATAATCAATCTTCAGCCACACCTATGCTTAATGGTCTACCTTCATACCAGTTTGACTGAAGTTGAAATGAAAAATTAAATGTGGCAAATACACTGACAGACAGAGAGATGAACAATATCCCAAAATGCACACCTAAGCATGATGGTCTGCTTCAAACCAAGGTTGATTGAAATCCCTTCAACCATGTAGAAATTGCAATGATAAAGTGCACATCTATGCAAAATAGCCTACCTTCGTACTAAGTTCAACTGAAATCCATTCAACCATGTAGCAGTTGCAGTGACAAAGTAAGTTTGACAGGCACACTGAGGGACCATCTATGCACTAAGGTTTACCTTTGCACTGGTCTTCCTGTATACGTACCAGGTTGACTGAAGTTGAAATGAAAAATTAAATGTTGCAAATAAACAGACAGACAGAGAGGTGAACAATATCCCAAAATGCACACCTAAGCATGATGGTCTGCTTCAAACCAAGGTTGACTGAAATCCCTTCAACCATGTAGAAATTGCAATGATAAAGTACGTGTGACAGACACAACTAAAATAAGTGCAGTTACAGAAGGCACATCTATGCAAAATAGCCTACCTTTGTACTAAGTTCAACTGAAATCGATTCAACCATGTACCACTATGCAAAATAGCCTACCTTTGTACTAAGTTCAACTGAAATCGATTCAACCATGTACCAGTTGCAGTGACAAAGTAAGTTTGATAGGCACACTGCGGGACCATCTATGGACTGAGGTCTACCTTTGCACCAAGTTTGTTTGAAATCCCTTCAAACATGAATGATTTGCAATGACAGAGCAAGTGTGATGGAAATGCAAGTAACTGCAAAAGTGATGGACAGAAGTGCTCTTCTTTCATGCAATTCTGTGCAAGGATGTCTAATTTTGTATAAAGTTTCATTGAAATCCCTTTAACCACATAGGGGTTGCAATGACAACGTAGGTGTGACTAACTGCATAGTGATGGACAGACATACAGATGATCTCCCTTCAAACATTTAAGAGGAACTGTGATGATAAATTAAGTGTTACAGACACACTGATGGTAAAACTACAATTCCCTGACAGTGTCTTTAGGGGAATAATAAAAAGATAAAAAAGCCAGCATACTGTAGTTACCCAAGGTTTCTGCATACCTCCCATACTGATCAGTTACATTCAGAATGACCACAGTAAATTAAAAATGCAATCTGTTGCAGTACCTTTGATTTCAGTACATGATCTAGATCTAATGGCATTCTCATAAAAGATGGAAAAATGAGTGATCAATCATTACTAACCAGACCACAGTCAAAATTTAATATTCTCTTATGACTGGATCCTTAGAGTCCTTTGTAAACAAGACCATTTGAAGACTACAAACCTCTGCCACATCTGAGCAATCCACTCCCTATCACTTCTTCCCTTACACATGCATTTACTATCTCTCCCAAAAATGACAAACTTTTAAAGTAATTTGTATTTTTCTTAACATACAAACCTGGGGTCTTTACATATGGGATTAACTTTCAGCGAGCTGGAAATCCAGCTGTTAAACTTTTGCAAGGTGGTTATGATAATACCTACCAATGGTAGGGGTGGAAGCACAGCCCACCAAGTCGATGCGCATTTAATTCTACACAGTTTACCTTTTGGTCCAGGTAAGAAAATGAGGGGTGGTAAGAGGTGGGCCCTTTACGTAAAGACCTCAGATTTGTATGTTAGGAAAAATACAAATTGCTTTAAAAATTTGTCATTTGTCCCTACACAAATACAAACCCTTGGTCTTTACATATGGGAGATTTCCTTTTGGAGGGAGGATTCTAAGTAAATCTCTAAACTGACTGGTAGTTCGGCTCACTTGGGTACTCTCTTCCTGGTCATGAAAGAGCAAAGGATGAAGACCATACCTCTGATCTAATGAACATGAGTGATGTTCTATCGTCAGACTTCTGGGCATTTTGAATTAAAGGAAGTAATACCCTCGATTCAAAAAGGTTTGGATGAACCCACAGTGTTGGGGACTATAAACCTAAGAATAACCAATTGGTTTGCTCATAGTCAGTCCCTCTCTCCCCCTTGCTAGAAAGAAGGAAGGATTTGCATCTACTAATCCAAATGGAGCTAGATTATAATCATCTAGATTACCTGCATGCACACCCGTCCAGCATGTGACGGCTCGTTCACCATTCCTCTGTCCACTGGAAGAGGAAGGAAGACAGGAGAAAGGGAGGAGGTCAGTCCCACACACACACACCTTGCAGCCGCACACCTGAGGTGAGATGCAACCTGTCCCTCAAGCGCTTGGTGAACTACATGACTTGTTGCTCATCCACCACAGGATCCAAGGAAAAGGAGGCCAAGAACCTATGGGCAATGTCCCCAGGTAAAAGATGATGAATGTGATCTGCATGATTACATTCCATCATAGTACTCAACCGACAGGTCCAGTGGATACCAAAGATGTCTTGCTTTATTCAAGGGTGCGAGATGACAGAACAGAACAGCACCAACTTTTAGTAAGTTGAGAAAAGAAGGACTATGATCAGTCTTCTTCAGAGGATGAATGAATTTCTGGAAGTCAAGGTGCCCAGATCAACTGTCCTTATCTCCTGACTTTGGCGAATGAATTGTTGTAGTTACATCCCCCTTGCTTGGGATGTGTCTGGTTGGCCACTGTACTGAATGTTCTTCTGTCTACTCATGTACATGCACTGCAATAGTGTAGATGAAAGGACACTAGGCCTTTTGTTGACCATGGCACTACCGTGGTGTCATTGCTAACACACAGAGGAGTGTCTATCTTTGGATCTTGAGACTCTTTCAAGTTCAATGTTTCGAAGAATGAAAAACAAAAACCAACACAAACTCCCTGCCAAAACTAATAAGGGGAGAAATAAGTAAATCATGGAATGGGTTAAAATGTTTCCAAGTTTTTACAGGGTACTACAAGGAAATTTTAGCACTGCTTAACATCTCCCATGGAAGGCACATTGTGTCAGTATCTGGTATTTTTAGAAGCTTTATTTCTGAGTACTATGAACTCCTGATCACTTAGGAGATGAGAGACTTGGCATATAGTTAAGCCAACTTTTTTTTACCAGGACTATAATTTTTGAATGGAGAAAACTTGTGGCAGTGAGTTTTCTCACATACAAAATTCTAAAGTGGAAAATAATTCAATGAAGCTATTAACCAAATTAGCTATAACTGTAAACTGTATGGTAAAAATGAAGATAAATGTAAAAGCTAAGCTACCCATGAACATATGCTGGGGAGAAGTAATGTGTATATTATAGTAATGTTGTCCATGTTTTTGTACTCATTCTATCAATACAAATAAAGGGTGGTTACTAAGTATATGTTGGTACTGTATATGGTATGACTGTAATGATGTATTTAGTGCATTGTTCAGTCATTCATAATTCTTTCTTGATGCTTTGCCGTAATATTTTCACCACTGCATGTACACTTGACATCACTACAGTCATAATTCTAACATACAAACTATAACTTACATGAAATTAATTTTATTTCACAGGTGACTGCAAGCCCAATGCCTTGAGTCCTGAAGAGACTGTTGGCACCTTTATGCTGAAAGCTCGTGGGGTTGGTACCTGCAGGAATCCAAATCCTATCAGTGGTCTAAATCAGTGTTCAGGACACTGCGATTCCTTCACTGCCCCTGTCAACCAAGGTCTGGAATTACATCTCAGTTGTGTTTACCAAGTGTAAAAATTATTAAAAAATTTTGCTTCATGAAACAAACATAAAATAAAATACATTAAGTATTCCAATATTTTCATGAGATTATTGCATGAAAACCAAAAAATAAAAATGTTTACATTCCTGTTTCATGGGCTCACAAAACAGTAACACAACAGCTTTACCTTATTTCATTGGGTGTCTGTCTAGAATCTTAAGAAAATTTACTAATGGTTTCAAAGGTCAATAAATTTCCAGCAAACGTGATTTAAATTTTGCATTCATGTTACAGGAGGAAGGCGTTCAAGCTACATCTCCACATGCTTCTGCTGCAAACCTGCAAAGTTTGAGAAAATTTTGGTTGAAATGGTCTGTGACAATGGCTACAAGTTTACCAGAGCTTACGATAATATAGCTGAGTGCGAGTGCTTACGATGTGAGGACAGCATACCAGAATACCAAGGCGATGATCCTTCAGCCAGTTTTGAAGATTCAGATTTGATATCTTTGAATGGAACTTAAAATCTCTGTACTTTATTGCACTAACCAGGAGTAAGTTTCAAGCATCTCTAGGGAAGTGAAAATCCTTCCTCTCACATGAACTCAATGTTGTATTTCCCAAAAGGAGACAGTAAAAAGCAGGTATCTGCACAAAAAAATAAAAAAATCCTGTAAGAAGTAAGGTTACATACACACTTTATACATACCTTTTGTATCAGTTATATACTATACAGTATATTAATCAAACAATATTTTGTCCTTATGAACAGAATGCAACTTACTAAAAATTTAAAGAACAAAAAAATTCAACACAAATACAGTATGTATAGCTTAATTTTAGTATGTCTCTTGACTGCAAACATATAAGTACACAAGTTGACACAGATGTATGATAGCATGATGTAAAAAAGTTTTTTTTTTTTCTTCATATCCTTTATACATGTACTATATAATTGTTAAAATTTGAAAGTTTCCATTGAATGTCCACACAACACTCAACAAGAAAGATATTTACTGCATCAGGAATCCATTCCCATTTTTAGCAGTAAATGACAATGAAGTACAATTTGTGGGAAAGCATTACCTAATTAATTACTTTCTAAGTACTGTATACTGTATTATCTTGAAATTGCCCTTCCTTGCAAGTAAAATGTGGCCTCTGTAAATGTTTTTCCTGATAACTGCTCGTCTAATTTTGACAATACAAATTTTGTATGCTCAGTGTTGAAGGTATTCTCAGCAAAGCATCCCCTTCCTGGACACAACTAGTTACAACAATTAAGGTAGGAAGTCTTGCAGAGAAGGGAACATTGCATGAAGAAAAACTACTGCCCCTTTTTGGTCATGTAAAAATAAATCAACATTAATTTAAACTGATATTATGTTAAACATCAGCCAAGATTTGAGCCATATACAGTACCAAACATAAACCATACTTAACACTAATGAAAAATGATCTGGTCAGTACTTGGATGGGTGGCTGCCTTGGAACATCAGATGCTGTTATCTAAAGTTTGGATATATCGGGACAGTTGGAGTCTGAAAGGACATACATCCATAAAGCATCTGCCAAAACAAATTATGAAATGAGCCATTTGAGACACAGACCCCAACTAAGGATCAAGCTGAATAGAAGAAGAATGCTAATCAAAATTTGCAACACTAAGTATTTGCATTACAAATGATCTTAATGTAGTATACACAAAGTATTTGCATTACAAATTATCTTGGTGCAGGTACAGAGCACAAACAAAATTATCAACGCCAACAAAATTCACCTTAATACTTGAGGTTGAGATCTAACTAAATTCTTGTTTATATTTAGGAATCACCATACTAATGTTATTTTACTGTGCAATAAAAATTCTGTAAATGTTCCACCTTAACAATAAATCCCCATCAAAAATAAAAATGTTACAAAATTTAACTACAGTAATTAAAAGTAATATACTTCCGTCCATTATTTTATCATGTTCATATTTACAAATGTAAAAAAAAATTCTTGGCAACAAATATAAAAACAATTCTTGGAGGAAGTTGTGGAATGTGTTTGCTTTTATTTTACCACATCAACTCAAGTTATTTTATACCTGTAAACATCAGGACTAAGGTTTTTAAACCTTTGTCCACACAGCTAGCTTTTCATCCCGTAAAGTGCATTCAATTGATAAGATTGTATGTTAGTTGTGGGTGTATGTATTTATATGGATATGTGTTCTTACGAGTGAAAATGATTGTCTACGAGGATGGAAAGTCTATGTTCCTTAAGAAAACTGCTTTTGTAGAACTTTTCCCCCAACAGCATTGTAAAATGGTGTCTTTATCACATTAAAATAACATAAGTACACTCAACCTTACCTATACACAAAACAAACAAAAATTTTATTTTTCACTTAATTTCAATGTACAAATCAAAATTTTTTGTCATATGCAAGTACAGTAACTTTACAGGCAATTATTTTATCAATAAAATCAAATCCTTCCTTTTAAACTGAGCTATGAAGCTATCATTTATCAAAACCTAGTTGTTTTTTAAGGGAAAAATTTGTATAACTTTTTTTTTTTCCTCAGAACCAGACTGCTTAATTTTGTAAATACAACTTAGCCTTTTACATAATATATGCTCCTCAAATACTGTACATGTACAATAATTACATCAGTTTGAAAAATTGAGTTCAGTACCCTTTGATATTTCTGTTAAATCTAAACAAATGTAAAATGGAAAGGACAAGAAATCTTTTCACCTTCAAAACTGTTTTGGGAAGCATTTGATCACGAAACACTTAATTCTAAGTACAGTATACAGGAACTATTTGAGTCTCTCTAATGTCAAACTGATTCACTGGATGATGAGGTGAACTTGAAATTATCATTTACAATGGTTGAATATGAGATTTACATTTTATTACTGATTGAAAGAGAAACACTAGATTTACATTTTATTACTGATTGAAAGAGAAACACTGAGTACATGTAAGAGGAAATTTACCAGTAATCAATGCTGGTATCTCGTTGCAGAAAGTAAAAATGTTTTGTTGTTGACGACATGGCTTTTACACGAGGGCAATTCTTTTCTACGATGGATATATTGATGACGACTTGTTTCATAAAGGGCAATTCTTGACAAATGATTGATCTTCTGAGGACGACCCTATTTTTAAAGGCAATTCTCCATTGTATATAGTTAGCTTTACAGATGCTGCAATATGAGAAAAATACAAAAAAATGATTGAGCATTCAAAAAAGTACAAAAAAATGTCATGGATGCCAAGGAGTGCTTGGGCCAATAAAAGGAACTTTAATTAGAAAGGTGTTTATTTAACCTCCTATTTCAATTCAAATACCTTAATATGTACACAATCCCAAACAAAGCATAACATTAAAATAACAAGATTACAAAAGGGAATTTCATTTTGATCATGATCTGTTATTATTATAGTGACAACGTGTGTGCACCCTTATTAAAAAATGTCCAAGCTTAGCTTATGTTTAGTGGGATTCGACTTCCCAGCGACCAAGTTAAAAGAACAGAAAAAAGAGAAGCACAGCATGATCACAAGTCACTACCCTCTTATATCAATACAGAGATAGTGAGTGCAACTCTCAAAGTAAATGGAAATATATGCCTGTATACAGTGAATTTGACAGGTCTCTATTACAGTTACTGGGGATATATTCTATGCAATGATGCTATGTTTGAATGAAAATTAAAAGGAAAATCCCTCATTAACCATACACGTACTTTGTCAATTACTCTACATGGCAAATGGGATCCAGACATACAGCAGATTTTAGTCATTTCAAGTGTCAAGATTATGGAAGAAAGACTATGAAAGCCTGTTTAACAACGATGAAAGTTTGAAAAGTAACTCCATAAGGCCAATTACTCCGTCACAAACACTGGAGTAGAGCAAATTGCTTGCGATACCTGACATGCTTCTTATCGGATCGCAGCTAGACACAGAAAATGCAAATTAAAGACAGGGAATACTAACCTACTACGCTCAAGAACTATTGACGCAGTTCCTTGCCAGGTCATCGGAGCAAATTTCATAAATCAAATAAATTCTTGCAGCATTTGATTCACTCTACTATATGATCTTTGTAAATCTTAGATTAACCTCCAATATTTTTCATTTATTTATAACAACTCACACTATTAACAAAATGACCGGAGGATCTAAAACAGAAATCAATACCGAATACCAATTAAAATTTACATGTTATCGTAGGGTTCCTGCCAGGATTAACATAAAAAAAAAGTAATGACTGAATACTACGTAACTATAGCTTTTAACTGAATGTTACTGAACTACAGTTTTTATTAACATCTGGTGTGAAGGCGTCAAGCGCCTCTTCATTTCTGCATTAATCACGTCATGTATATTACCTGTTATAATTTCACATTTTTATAAATCTCCCCATACGTATTATTGTCCGCCTTTCCGCCGATGTATGTAACCACTTTTGTACGTTTATTGCAACGCACATTATTCTCATTTATATGTCACCTAACAAACACAAATTCTCGCCCAAATGCGTGACATGGGATCCGCAGGTCGGCGACCAACTTTTCGTCCGCATTCCTCAATGTATACCTGCCTTCCGAAAAATTTATTCCGTTATTTCAGTAATTTATATTTGACGATGAGGGTAACAACTGCATAACATTTTCTTCGGCTTAACATTTCACCGTACATGAAAAAAGCGACGAACCAAAATTTGCCATATACTAGTATTCCTCAAAAGTGAAATATTTTTTCCCTACAATACAATTAAACGCAGAAGAAAACACGTACATAACGTACGTTGTACCTGCGCAGCACATCGAAATGACGTTCGGAATTTCTTTAAACAAAAGAAACGTTGACTAAGATTCGTGTATGTAAATTTTGGACATCTACAGCTACTGTAGCATAGCCAAATAAGTTACTGCATAAGGATGCTAAAACTTACTCCACAAAAATCAAACCTGAAACCATAAACAGTTCTGAAAATTAAAGAGTATATCACTCACTTGTACGTTGTATTCATACCTTTATTTTTTGCGCTGATCATCCGTTGTTAACATTGACTAAGCTTTGTTCCGGGACTCCAAAGCTATACTGTAGACGTAGGGTACCTTTTTAACTCACAATAGCTATTTAGAAAACAGACGTGTCTGTGAAAAGAATTTTTTCCATGAAACCCCTCTGCGTACCACAGCCTACTTTTTAAATGGCGAAAGCAAGAAATGCATCGGTTTTACTTCGACACTAACGCAAATGTACTTGGACTGAAAGAGGAAAAGCATACTAAACTATACTCTACAGCAAACTTGCAGCTGAGGAAAGCACTTTCGAGTTAATATTAAGGCTTCTGAAAAAGGTTAAACTCGGTATAACTGTCTACTCGTTGACTGAATGTCTGATAAAGCAATAACCCTTTCCAGCTAATTCCTAGTTGCTAAAGAATCGCATATTATGGCATTCTGCATATGAGTGATAGTTTTTTAATATGTCTGTATGAACTCACGTTCAAAACTCGTTTAACAACAGCCAATTTCTCATATGTAGGAAACATGCACTCAAAAATACTGATATCTATAGCTTTGAACAGTTTATTAATACAGTATGAAAAATTTTCTACCCCAACAAATTGAGCTAATGGTACTCAGAACTGTATCTTTGCCTTATAAATATCCTGATAACATTATTTATACTAAAATACCGATAACCATTCTCGCATGTCTTACTCAGCACTAATCTGAATTGGTATTTCAACAAAAGTGACAATTATATTTTAAACTTGTATTCCATAAAATTCACCAAAACTATCACTCAACTCCTGAACACTGAAAAAATTGTACAGCTTCTTTCTTAACATTACCACTTAAACCACAAAGAAGTCGGTACAATTTACTGATATCCGTAGCTGCATCTAGGATTTTTTTATTACAGTAAAAATATTAAGGTTTTTCCTTCTTAATAAAAAACTGTATTAGTTCTTTATTATCTTATATATTATTCCCAGGCAATAACAGACACACACACTATTACTAGGGTTAAAAGCACTAGGGGTGCTTACTGAAGATGATTATAAAGAATATCTTCATGCAATGGGCTGACAACTAATTACCATTGTTAGGAACCAATAAACTACCTATTGGAGCAATCTAGTTGAAAATGAAAGATACTCCAGAGCGGCGGGCATCCCAACACCAACACCAGAACAGCATGCCGTCAATGGCAGAACTAACATGAAACATGAGGCACCCTCTTCTGTACACAGGGAGCCTTACATACAATAATGCAGTAGGGCCTACTTACTTTTCTGGCAACATTAAACAATTTCCAGTGCTATGAAGAACCAAGACTGGGCCAATGCTATAACCAATTACTTAGAAATCCAGAATTATTCAGAGCCGTGAAAATTAACCGAATTAATTCATGAGGAGGAGCGTGCTCCGAGATTTGCATAATTTAAACTCGACTATCTACAGTACATTACTCCCTCCTGCTTCCCAGCTCTGCTGAGGCTATCAGCATCTTCATTTCGCGTTTGGAGAAGTAGTAACCTTAACGAGAATGCTACTGTCTGCATATACCAGAATATATCATTTTCTTGAAAAGACTAAAAATGACACAAGTCAAATAAAATCATCCTGCAGAAGGACCAGTTTACCTAAAACCCAAGTTACGAAAGTTCATAAGCGTCTTACGGTTAACCAAATCAAAGACAGTGATGTTCAATTTGTCTACGCATGGCGTCGTATCATTTTTCAAGGCTGTCTCGGCTGTATACTAAATACTTTAAGTGAAAAGGGGTAAAATACACTTATCTTTCAGGCCTCTTCCATATAAATGCGTGTTTACCTTGAATGATAACAATGATATAAAAGATATAACAAAGCAGACACCAACGGAAACATGAAGCAACTCATAATCATAAGAACTAAATTTCAACAGTATTTGTTCTGACGAAAAAATTACTATTTGACACCAACACTGCTTATGTAATGCAGTAAAAGGCGTATTACAATATTTTTCCAGTAATAAATTATAGGAATAATTTTATTTGTCGAAATAATGATATTTAATAGAAGCAAGAAGAAGGAAATAATGAACAAAGGATTTAGAGCAAACTATAGAATGAAATACCATAAAGTATACCTCAGTTTAACCAAACCACTGAGCTGATTAACAGCTCTCCTAGGGCTGGCCCGAAGGATTAGACTTATTTTACGTGGCTAAGAACTGGTTACCTAGCAACGGGACCTACAGCTTATTGTGGAATCCGAACCACATTATACCGAGAAATGAATTTCTATCACCAGAAATGAATTCCTCTAATCCTTCATTGGCCGGTCGGAGACTCGAACTCGGGCCTAGCAGAGTGCTAGCAGAGAACTCTGCCCACTCATCCAACAAAACCAAAACTGAACTTGAGTTATCATACACCCTGACAAAGGTCCCGAGGTTCTGGGACCTTTAACTATCATGAATTCACAGATCCGGAGGTAACATTCTAGAATTTCAGTCTTCCATCTGACCTTCGACCTTGAAAAATGTCAAAAAGACGAAAAATATCGGGGTAAATAAATGACTAACGCCAAAGAACGAACCTACCAGCGTTCATCAAATCACAGATTAACAAAATTTTGACCTTTATTACCAGTGGCCTGGGAAATGGGCATACTGTAGATAAATATATATGCCTAGTAGTAATCACCAGTGGCCTGGGACATGGGCATACAGTAGATAAAAATATTTGCCTAGTAGTAATCACTAACTTTCGATAAAATCTACCAACCAAATGTCATGTAAGTCTAATAATATCATGTAAGTCTAATAATAATAATAATAATATAGTCGAATGATATTGCCAATCCAAAGCCTGAATGTACGTTACCAACAACAAAATGCAACCCAACGGGAGCCTCTGCAAACAAGAATCGGGAAACCAGCAATCTCTAACCAACATCGTAATAACAATGCTCTTGATCAGAAATACCTTACAGAATACGAATTTTAAAAGAATACAAAACAAATGTCGCCAGATACCCTCAGGATACCGACGCCTTTATACATTACATCATCATTATACAATAACAAAATAGATATGTTTTGATTTAAGGCGACAATCGATTTTCAATTTTAGCTAAGAATTCACCGTCATTAATTACCTCCGGTGACCTTCCCGCGCACATACCTTCATACTTTGTAATAAACGCCAGACGTGTTCGATAGAATATCCATACAGGTATGAGGCAATCATTTTCTCTTATATATATATATATATCATGCGACTGCGTAGTGCAACAATACTACGTCGATAAATTCACATCGGCCGATTACCTGACGCTCAGACCTGAGTAAACTGCCGAAATTTCTCATTACATTGACTCTTTTCAATGTATCTTAGTAATACAACTTAATACGTATCTCAACAATACAACTTCATACATTACACTCATCCTCGTCGCAGTTGGTACGTGTTCATTCTGTTCAACTAAATCACATGACTTGGTGTTTCTCTTTCAACACCATGGCAATTTGCGCCTTACGCTGCAAATCAATAAAGGTTAAAACTGCTTCCACGCTGGATGACGTTTTGGCCTCGCAGTGGTTCGCTGTACAAGTATGAAACGTTTGTGGACTAAAGCGAGTTTTCCTGCCGCGGACAGCAGTGGTGTTGCAACGCATTGAACACAGTACTATCTCAGGCTGATAACAGCTAACGTCGAATAATTCCGTGAAACTTACATTATTACAACAGTGCTAAACTGCATGATGTGATTTTCCTTCATTACGGACACCATGTATAACTAAACTTACCGAACAAACTAAGCAAAAAACCGATTTCTACTCCATCACTGCCTTCTTTGTGCAAATCCGTTACCAGTCAACAAAGGAAACAGAAAACGCGCAGCAAAAGAACCCGTGTTTTGGGGCATCCTTAAGTATTTGCCGTTAACAACTCGCCAAAATAAGGTAAGTTAAAAATCACCATTTCAGAGTTATTTCAATCAGAAAAATGAATTCCTTTGCAGACCGATTACAATTAGGTTAATAAATAGCGAAAATTTAATCGCCGCCAGCTTCAAACAAGTCCGTTACCCAGCCAGCGACCCATATTTTTTCAAAATACAAAATCTATATTTCAAAGTGCACTATGATTTGAGTCTCATTGGGATACTATTTGTGTATTACGAGAAGCACGAGCCGTTCTCAAAGGCCTTCATCAAGCGTTGAAGATAAATCACAGACTACCTGAAATGCAGGTTCACTGTTTTTGCCATGAGTTGGCCAAATGATCACCAAACACGATATTTATCCCATTAACTCACTTACGAAGAGCGTGTGTTCGTAGTATATTTCATTCGTCACACTTATGATACAGAATTTAGACCAAAGGCCAAGCACTGGGCCTATGAGGTCATTCAGCGCTGAAAGGGGAAATAGAGAGTAGAAAATTTTGAAAGGTGTAACGAGGAAAACCTCGCAGCAGTACTAAGAAACAAGTGGAGAGGGTGGATAGTAAGACGGAAGGGAGAGAATATGAGTGTAGGTACTGTAAAAGGAATGAAAGGGGTTGCAGCTAGGAGCCCAAAGGACGCTGCAAAGAACCTTAAAGTAATGCACACGACACTGACGGCAATAGGCCCCGAGTCTGCGGCGCAATTCAGATTTTTGGTGGGTAGGTCGGGGTCGGGGGGGCAAAGACGGTTTGACGAGCTAAGCGAGCCTAATCAGCCGGTTTTTTTTTTTTATTATGAGCTATTTTATGTGCTTTTTGAAGCCGCATGAGAAGGGGATCTCAGCAAAAATTATATACTCCCACTACTGTTTATTTATCTCATCAGCTGCTGTTACTTCCTGGGGCTTGGGGTAAGGGAGGCAAGTTTAGTTTTGGGGGCCCCTGCCTCCTACGGGGATCAAAACTTAACTTTACCCGTAACGGTTGTTCACCGAAAATCTTGCATGGTATCAACGCTACCCATGTACCGTAATCAGTTTCATTCATCTCTCAATTTACCATCATTCCTGAAAATTTGAAAAACTTCTACTTTGTTTCAGATCTTCAGTTATGGCGGTCAGTTCTACATGGGACGGAAACATCGAATACGTTAAAAAGGTAGGAAAGTTTTCCTCTGCATTGTTTTAGAGGTCAAATTCGTCAGAAGCCTTGCATCTCAAGGAATTGTCAACTTCATAAAATTATTTCTTTTATATACATATATATTGTATATATATGTATATATACATATTTATATACATTATATATATATATTATATTTATAATTTACATACATGCATATATATATAATATATATATATATATACATACACACATACATACACAGTATAATACGTAAGCACGTCGCTGGTGCTTTCCTTAATGTCATGTCATGTCATGTCTCGTCTCTAACCCTAAGAATGGTGGAACTGCGTCTGGGACATGCAACAATACTCTGAGAAAAACACTTTAAATCTGAACACACAATACCTAGCGTGTACGAAGTAATTGAGTATAGAAACCACATTTACCGGTAAATAGCGGAATTAACTCTGAAGATTGAAAAATGCACAAAGCGTGGTACTGCTTTGTAAATGGAAGAACCTTCTCCGACGCAGTTTTTATTCAGATAAGAATCTCTTACAAAATAACAAAATACTCTGCTCCAGTCTTCATCAACGAAGGCAGAGATGACGCATAAGTGACTCATGCGGATTCCCCCACCCCGTCCCCTCTAGAAGGCGCTATCCCGTATCCCAACGTACACCCCGCCTACAAAATTCCGGTGTCGGATGCACGTGACATGCAGAATTACATTTGTATATTTTTGAAGCGCTTGACAAGTAAATGAAACTCTCTCATTATCATCATTAACAGGTGTCTAGATATCATCGCAAGTGGTAAAAAGCGGTTCAATTACTCTTGGCAGTTGTATTCAACTTAATCTTACTAGTGTTTTAGTGTGCTTGGCGTGTTGTTGATTAAAACGTGTAGTAGGTTGAAAGTAAATTAGGAAAGGACAGGTATTTGCTAATATAGGTATTTTTCAGAGTTCCTCTGTGATGTTCACGTTTATCTTTAATAAGAATGTAATTGTTTCCACCCGCACCAGTTCCGTCTATGAACATCTGCATGGTCACTGAAACAAAAAAACTATCAAATTGTGATGACTTCATATTGAGGTGGCGTGGAACGTGTTTTGTACTCTTACATAAATCTTAATCTTAACTGCTATGAGCAAAAGATAGCCTTTTTTGTTATTAACACCCAGAAGCGAAGGGTCATCATTCACAGGGTGTGATAAGAGGACATTTTTGACGCCCAGTGGGAGCGGCTTGTGTGAATCATGTTACCTGTATCACCCCTCTGCTATCTGTATCAAATATTACAAAGTGCAATACGCTTGCGTAAATTTGCTTTGGCCGTAATTTGGGAAACAATTACTGTAGATAAGAATAAAAAACTTGAGTATTAATACCTAATCTGAGTATTAATACCTAATCTGACGTCACAGCAACTTATGGCATGCAAGTGAAGGCCGATTCACACTGTACGGTTCGGTTACGTTTCGTCTTCGTACGGCTTTCGTTCGTAAATTATTATTACATAGAAACTAATGGAGCTGTTCACACTATACGGTTCGGTCTTCGTCTTTCGTATGGCTTTCGTTCGTACGGCTCTGATACGTTTGGAAGAAATCTCCGACGTACGAAACGTATCCGTATCCTCACCGCTCAGTGTGAACAGAAATAGGTATCAGTGTCGGTCACGTTGCGTTTGGGGGTAATTAAGCAATAATGAGTGACGAGAAGTTGATAGAGTTGGTCAGAGGGTATGAGGAGGAGCTATATGAGTAACAAAAGATGCAGTGACAATCAGACCAAGGAACAAATATGGAGAGTTATTGGCGACGAATTGAAAAAACCAGGTGAGATATTCAACTATATTTCACTTCGTCTTGATATAATTTTTCATTATCCTTTTCATTTACAATCATCCTTATCTCTACACTATGTTTTCTTCCAAGGAAGAGAACCAGGAGGACTATTAAAGAAATCTATAATAAATTTCTCTCTTACAAGGAATGCACCATGAGGGGCATTTCCTCCCTGTCTAGCTATATCTTCTAAAGAGCCTTCATTGTTGGAGACAGTTATGTTGGTAACATCAACAGTATTGTCACGCAAGTAGTTGTGCAAAAGGCAAGTTGCAAATATAACATTAGCAGCAATATCAGGTAACAAATTCATTGTCCTTTGATATATTCTAAACCTCTGACTCAGTATCCCAAAAGCGTTCGCAACAACCCTCCTTGCACGTGAAAGCCGATAATTAAAATGCTTTTTCTTATCATCATTGCTCTGTAAGCCGGGATAAGGTCTCGGCAAATTAGTTTTCAGAGGAAAAGCTTCGTCTCCAACAATGACGAAAGGTGCAGTGCAAGATGAGTTCGGCAGCTGTGTTGGGAAGGGTCCAAGGGTATGTTGAGAATGCCTTTTTCTAACTGCTCACCGAGCTTTGAATGAGAAAAATTCCACCGTCACTATTTTTACCATATGACCCAATATCAACCACAACAAACTTATAATTTGCATCAAGTGCCAGCAAAACAACCGAAAAGGTATGCTTATAGTTATAAAACAATGACCCAGTGTTTGGTGGTGCCTGAAGTTTTACATGTTTGCCATCCTATATTTTAATGCAATTTGGAAAATTCCATAGATTCCAAAACTCTGCAGCAATAGCCTTCCATGTCTTCTCAGTAGGCTTGGGCATAGCTTCAGGTGTTAACCTCTTGATAATAGATGTAGACTTCTTTGACAATGTTAGGCACTGCATTATATAAAGTAAGCTGTAGTTATAAACTTTGTCATCAGCTTCTAGTGCTGCTATTGTATTGATAGATGAGCAGAATATAATTATTTTTCTTTTTCTTTCTATTGTTCTCTTTAAGTTTCAACTTGTAGCACAGATACTAGTAATAAAGGATAAGGAAAAATTAATGCTTTACTCTTTCTCGCCCTCTTTATAATCATAATAATAGTAGTAGTAGTAGTAGTAGTAGTAGTAGTAGTAGTAGTAGTAGTAGTAGTAGTAGTAGTTGTTGTAGTAGTAGTAGTAGTAGTAGTAGTAGTAGTAGTAGTAGTTGTTGTTGTTGTAAAATGTTTAATGAATATCATATGTGTAATAAGAGGTTTAGTGAATAATATTATGTCCTAAAATTTCTAATGAATAACACACTGAGTTTGGTGCTACTAACCTGAGGCAAACAGCCAATCTCTCCCGTGGTGAAATATTCTCCCGAAGGTTAGCATTGATCTTGATCAAGACCTCTTCTAACTTTTGAAGCAAATAATTGAATTGAGATATTGACATTCTGAAGTACTGGTGAAACTTCACTTCACCATCTTGCAATTCTATATAGAGAGTCCAATATTCTCCCTCTGACTTCCTCTTCATTTGGCACTTTTGCACCCAAACTCTCTTTTTCTTATTGAGGACTCTTTCCTCTTCCTCATCTAAAAGTAAAGCAATGGCAGCGAGCTGCTTTAGATTAATTTTTTTTGGCGCCATATCGGAGCCCGAAACGTATAGTGTGAACACAGTGACATTTTGCTGGAACGTGAACGAAACGTATCCGTACGAAAACGAACCGTACAGTGTGAATCGGCCCTAAAACGTGAAAAAGATCCAAGTGCGTTCAAACAGAAGACATTAATAGTACGGTATAATCTCGAAGAAACCTTCGTTTATCCCCTGCCGCATAAACGGTCATACAGGAATTAGAGCTCGGAACTGACTGTAAATATGTCATAAAACCCGTTGGTCGCATCCGTATTAAAACAAATGGAATGATGGAAATAAGAAATAGAAAACTCTTTGTACTTGGTTCTAGTTACTTGTAAAGCAAGAATAAAGAAAAACCTAAGGTAAACGATAGAGATAACTGGATTGGTGAAATATTAAATGCTAATAATGCTTATCGGATAGTGGTTAAACCGTTTTGCAGGTATTCTTGATTATCAGTTGGAGAGAGAGAGAGAGAGAGAGAGAGAGAGAGAGAGAGAGAGAGAGAGAGAGAGAGAGAGAGAGAGAGAGAGAGAGAGCATTTTGATTTTGCGTATTACGTGAGAACGCTTATTTCTATACTAGGGCATTCAAGATGCGACACGATCACAAATACTGCAAATGTTATTGACCAAATATAAGAATTGATAAAAAATAACAGCAAATATTGATTGACCAAATATATCACCAAACCCAAGCAGTAGTGCTCAGGCTGTGGGTAGACTTATTACACTGACTCATTATGACTGTGTGTGAGGTTGTGCTTTCATGCGTGAATGGCTTGTGTACAGGGCTTTCCTGCCGTTTGTTTTTGTGGTGTGCAGTTTTAACATGCTTGGTGCCTGAGGGTAGAGTTTCTCATCATAAGGATGACCAGGGCATGATAGACTGTGTGGAAGTTCATGGCAGAGCCTGCTATTGACCCTCAGTCTTTGCATTCATTGGAACTGGATAGACACTTCCATGAAGAGATAGAGCTTATCCGTGAGAGGACTAGGCTCAGTGCAGCCAACCACCACTTAGTTTCGTCCGTGGAACATGATCCATTCATGAGACCCAGGAGTGACCCATCTTACCATTTGCCTTGGTACTACCAGAAGGACCTCTAACAAAGGTGCCCGACTTGATCTATTGCTCAGAGAACTGAAACTTTGGCCATAATGCTACCACTACCCCTTTACTGATTCAGCCAAGGAAATACTGATTGCAGCATGAGTAAGGCATTGCATTCTGCTTTGGAATTAGGCACAGTGGAGTAGGTAGCCATGGCTTTCCTTCCAGGCAACTTTCTAGATGGACTTGTAACTGAGTAAGAAGATGAACTTCACCATGGTGGTGGTGTCTTCAGGTGAGAAAATTGCAAAATTCAGGAGACAGCGCTAAAGGTATTAAGAAGTGGGACCTTGACGTCCCTCTTCCATCAGACCGCCAACCTGTAGGCTAACCTGGTCATAAACAGTAGAGATAGGGTAAGGGGCCTTGCCAACACACAGGTATCCAACAACAGCAGTTTGTTCCTGTGTAACTCTTCAATCAGAGTGACTGCCCTACTTTTTTCAAAGTAAAATTGAGGCAGAGTTGGAAATGGGGATGAAGTGTACAAGTTGAAGGAAGGGCCACTGGAAAAGGTAGAAAAGGCAATGGGAGGCTGGAAATCGGTCACTGACCTTGCTCCTTGGAGTGAAAATGGTTGTATGTATGGCATCTGAATGGTCATTTTCACACCTATTTATCAAATAGCCTCACAAGCACTGTATTCAAGCCAGATGGGTCAGATGCAAGTGAATTACTCAACTGAGCTTCCTATTACTAACTACAAGTTGCCGGGAGATGAGTCCCTCCATTCATCCTAGAAAGGACCTAGAGGGTGGTAGAGTATACTTGTGAGTGATTCTATGCTACCTTCCCATTGACCTCTATGGGTGGACCAAAGTCCTTCTGATGGACACAACTGGCATTGAGACCCAATGCCATACCCTTACCCCATGTGACCGGGGAAAATGACACTCAAAGTGGCACATAAACTGCCACAAACTCATGGCAATCTTCCCCGCAAGGGTAAGTCTCCATATAGAGATGAGAGTTTATATCCTTTTAGAAACATTGACAAATTTGGAAGATAATTTGCATTTTTCTAGATTTACAAACCATAATCTTTGTAGTCTATATATCCCCATCTCCACCCTATGGGATACACTCACCTCCGCCATCTCACATTGCCCAACTGTTGAAGAGAAACAGTTGCCAAGACGACTCCTGTGAGCACGAGTAGTTACCTAAAACCCCCACACAAGGGAGACAGCCAAATTTTAAAATACAAATTATCTTCAAAATCTGCCACTTTTTACTGTTATACGCATCAGTGCACTCAAGTTTAAAAAAACCAAAAAGCGAATGTTTTTACCACTATGAAAAGATGCTTGCCAGGGTCAAAACTGAAAATTATAGCTCATTTTTTTCAACTTCAATCCGTCTAGTGACTCGAACATAGGATAGTTTCTGAGTAAAGACAATAAATCACTGCCACATTCATATTTAAACTGGCGTCATGGATGTGATTTCACAACATTAGTCGGTAAATACACTAATACAGAAGGCTCATCAGCAGGGTGTTATACCTAAGCACATTGCTCCATCCACCTCTTGCATGTACTCTCATTTCTTTGAGGCCAAGGCTCTTGTCCATCTTTTCCAATACCTCTCCGAACACATAGTTAATTTTTTTTTTCCTGTCATCGGCATTCAAGATTCACACTTCACTTCCATGGGTGGGAATCGGCTCAATAATCCCATCAGACATTCCAATCTTGGCTTCTCTGGACATTCCAAGTTTGCTCCCAATCTTTTGCGTACACACACTCTGCTGCTTCCTTGCTTTACTTACTGTGTGACCGGCCTCTTCTCACATCCTGTCATCCTACGAAATACTTATTCGTGAAAACCTAAAAACTTTTCCTTATTATTCTTCTACGGCTGTAAAGTTCCATTTTTTGCTGTCCTTGAACTCATTTGTTGTGCTTTAAAATCCAATGTTTCTATTTACCCACTATCAACATTCATGCTCCATCCTCCTGGTTCACATTTACTCTCATAGCATTACTTTAGCTTACATTTACTCTCAACTTCCACCTCTTAGAAACACTTGAAAGCGCTTTTACTAAGTTTCCACAATTTCTCCTCACTATCTCGAAATCATCTGCAAACACCGACCATTCCACACTCCAGTCGAATCCATTCCGCCGACATTTACTGCCATTTACTGCCCTTCTCTGGTTTCCACATCACCCCTTTCATTAGGACAATGAACAACTATGCAAACAAATCCACACTGCCTCTGTTGGTTCTATCAGTCTTTCCTATTGCCCTTTACTTTCAAGCTTTCCAAGTAAATATCATGAAAACACTTGATCCACACAATCTCACTTCTTTAAATACACTTATTTCATCCTATCAACTGAGAGGCGAAAACTAATGTCATACCCCTTGGTTAAATTCCTATCATATGCCTCCCCTTTATCCAGACAGACTTTTCACACCCTTTCCTACTACTTGGTCACATTTCCACCATCTTACCATGGCATCGCACTTAATCCCATGTGCACTTCATTTTTAAAATTTTAATCGCATCAATTTGAGAAAAGATGAAATAGAATTGTTGGAGCTGATTTGCTTATGAAAAGAGAGTAAAGACAAAGTAATATCATACATCACTGAAGTGTATATCTAATCCCATGCACATACTTTGTAACGAACTGCATCTGCTTTTGTGTAAAATGTTGATGAATGTTCTCTATCTTTCCATTCCAGAACAGCTATTGGGCACCATCGATAAGAAAACATACCTTGTGGTCTTACTACTTTGAAGGAAATGTAGAAATTCCCGAGATCTGTATAGAGTCATTGAACTTCCAATGCCCTTATGAAAAAGAATGTTGCAGCAGGCTTCATGCTAAGAAAACTTGGCACTGGCAAATTCTTCATAATAATGAATGGTATAACCTTTTGGAGCGTCAATCTGACCTTCTGGAAAGGTCTTTCCAGTTTGTGGACAAAGATGAAGTTGTAATACCCGTTATAAATCCTTTGAAAACAGGAAGGCACGGTTCAGACCTGATAAATCTCCTTGGATCATGTAACTGGAAGGCTGATTTCCGACAAATGAAAATATCTCAGGTTAATGGTGTAGATATTTTTTATTTACGAAGGCTGTCTACGCCTTCAGCTGGAAAATCTAAAAACAAATATGCAAGTAAATTCAAATGGTTTATGCAAGAAAACGAAGGCTGGACTGAGTTTGGCCAATGTGTAGATTTGTATTCTGATAGCACACAGTCAACACTGACCGAGTCATCAACCACTTCCCATGCAATTGAGAAGCAGTATCAGAAGAATGAAAGTAGATATATGACTGTTAATGTCTTCCATAACAAAGCAAAACTTGATTTTCACAAAATGGAGCTAACCTATAAGAAATCCAGGAAAGTCGTTCCAGTTAGGAGACGGCCCGTAAATGATGATGTGATTTATCCAACAGTTTGGTCTTACCACTAGGGGGGATGTAGAAATACCAGAAATATGCACCAACACGATTGAAGAGAAATGTGCTGATGCAAAAGGATGTGGCAGGCTTCATTCCACTGCTGTCTGGCAGTGGCAGTTCATGCATGAAGGCATTTGGTACAATTTACCAAGGGTCCAGAAAGAAACATTTGAAAGGGCTTTTCTGGACGTTTGGGAAGATACTGTAGAGATGCCAGCAATTAACGCTGAAGTAATGGGTCTCACTGGTGAAGTTATGCATAATCTCTTAGGAGCCAGCAAATGGCTGGCAGAATTTGACAGCATGACAATGTCAGAACTAAACCGTCCAGGAACGACTCTTAAAATACGAAGACTGTCAACCCCATCTACAGTCAAGTCTGGAGATGAGAATGCTACAAATTTTGTGTGGTTTTTTCAGAACAAAGATTTTTCTTGGGTAGAGTTTGGGTGCGCCGAAGAAACAAATGTAATGTCTCCTTTAGTTTCGCCTTTGTCATCATCGTATGATATAGAAAAATGCTACGAATCCCAGAAGTGGGATACAATGGAAGTTTCAATAACAGATGGTGTTTTTGAGTTGAGTTTTACCTCGATGAAGCTGACACACAAAAGTACACAAGAGGAGATGAAAGTCAGACGGCGGCCTGAGTGTGCACGATCTGATGTAAATCATTTGCGAACCAAGAACCAAGTCGAGCTCAGTGTTACAAGCAAAGAATTCAGAGATGTTCGACGTTTTCTGTTCCGAAGTCTCAAACTCCCAGAAATAGTGAGCATCAAAAGGGTGCAAAATCCAGAGCTCTGGGCAGCATTCAAGAAAAGACAGGATGAAGTATCTTCTGATTATAGCAGTGATGAACTGTTAAATATTCATACCCTCTTCCATTGGGTAGAGAAAAATATGGTCGAGAAGATCTGTAGCAGCCAATTTGAATGGAAACACCAGTGTGAAGAAGTGAGGTCACTATGTGATCAAAATGTTGTTCTTTTCAGAAGGTGAGTAGAAGCTTTAGTTGCTATATTCTAAAGGTACTGTCGAGTTCAAAGTATTAGTACAGTATATTTAATTTTACCTGAAGCATGTTAAGGGAAATATGTATTAAAAAAACTAACAATACTTAACTTACAGAGGAGAATGCTTGTCATTATTCAACTTCAACTTCCAACGGTTCTGTGTAATCTTTGATGACTGGTGTTCATCTACCTATTCCCAATGTTATCCGATGGAAGAATATTTTTGCATGATTAATATGAGTTAGAATTAAAGAGCTTTGTGCAATCTAATTTTTGTTTATTCAATGTACTTTTTGTGCAACCTAATTTTTGTTTATTCAATGTACTTCAAGTTAAATAAATGTATCTCATCATTCTTTAAAGCCCAAGGGAAACTAATGAAGAGCATCAAATGTTAACATGCTGTCAGCTCGCTCTCTCTCTCTCTCTCTCTCTCTCTCTCTCTCTCTCTCTCTCTCTCTCTCTCTCTCTCTCTCTCTCTCTCTCTCAATACTTGACGCTGAATGGTCTATCAGGTTCCCGGCCTAGGTTTCGGTCCTTAATACGTTATATCAAGAGACTGGTCATGATACAGTAACTTATTTGTGTGCCCATTTAGCGAGTGTACACCTATTTGGAAAACATTTCCCCTTTAATCATTCCGACACTAAACCGTAAGAATATTCATTTTCCTTTCGTATACAACAGTGGTTCTCAACCTGGGGGGCGCGGCCCCCTAGGGGGGCGTCAGCAGTATCCAGGGGAGGCGCGAGGCCTAGGGAAAATTTAAAAATTCTAGAATTAAATTCGTTATTTTCTTAACAAGAGCGAGGAACTAATATTCAGAAATTTTTAAAAAAATATGCACACGTATTGCCTTATAACGTTAGTTTCCTATAGTCTACCACTCTAGTTAGACTCGCTAGGCTTACCATTATTTTGTAATTATTTACCTCCCTCCCTGTCCCTCGAAACTCCTCTTTCTCTTTTTTTTTATTTTCCCTTAAATCTGGGTGGGAATTTTACTCATAGATGCAAGGGGGGCGTGGAGGTAAGGACCAGCTCTTAGAGGGGGCGTGGTAATAAAATGGTTGAGAACCACTGGTATACAAAAACTAAATCATTGTATAACTGTAACATTTATAACCTTCATTTTCCTTTTAATGCCATAATTAATACTTGCATACTTGTCAATTACTTCTGCATTCAGTGCAATTTCGTTCTTATATATGTAATGTTCATTTTCTAACGAAAGTAAAAATATTATACTCTGTGTGTGTGTGTGTGTGTGTGTGTGTGTGTGTGTGTGTGTGTGTGTGTGTGTGTGTGTGTGTGTGTGTGTGTGTGTGTGTGTGTGTGTGTATATATATATATATATATATATATATATATATATATATATATATATATATATATAATATATATATATATATATATATATATATATATGATATAGAGAGAGAGAGAGAGAAGAGAAGAAGAAGAGAGAGAGAGAGAGAGAGAGAGAGAGAGAGAGAGAGAGAGAGATTATCAAAGTATAATTTGGAGCAACTCCTAATTCATGACCGTATGATTTATTACCATATGATTTATTTTGCCCAAACAGTGCAGAGTTTCATCATACATCATGTCCCTCGCCATCAGTAAGAGACCACAGGCTTCTCGTGTTTAAAGTTCTTGCTGGTAAAATAAGGACGGCTTCAGATACTTCCCACCCGGAGTGTTCAACCACTTCCCACCCGGAGTGTAGCACCGAGGTCGATAACGAATTTTTACCGGACAGGTTCATGAAGAATGACAAGAGGGATTACTGTTTAGAGTACATTGTGGAGATGTAGCTGTACAGGCTTGGACTATGAATTTTAAAGGGCCTTAGTTGAACAGTGTTAACCACAAAATAAATGTTTTAAAAATTTTAACCATAAAATAAATGTATTAAATAATGTCCGTTTTTTTATTTGCAAATTATATTATAGGTGTTACCAGAGTTACCATTTGAAAATGAAGTTTTCAGAAGTACTTCCCTACTACCAAATAGTTGGTTTCTCTGCCTGTAAGTAATTTTTTTTTCCTCATCTAACTCATCCTCTGTCAAGTTACTCATCCTCTGTCAAGTTTTACAAGGATAACGCAAATACCAACACGTTTTAAAAAGTGACCTTCTGCCAGACGGCTGGGTTGACGTTCTCTCATTTTCATGACACTTCGTAAGCCAACATGCAGAACTCTGTCTTCTTTTCACAGCTATTTAATTGCCTAAAAATGACCCAAACCTGATGTAAAGGAATCTCTCTCAATATAAAGAAATAGTTGCAAACCCAATAATTTTTTTATCTGCTGTGACATTTAAAAGATGCATCAATCTGTAAAATGCGAAGGCTTATGAGAGGCAGCTTCATTCCAAACATCACATAATAGGATTACTGTACAACTAAGTTGGAGGCAGACAAGAAAACAATCCTGGTGTACACTAAAAAAATGTAGTGACATCTGGCGGTATTTGGCAACTCCGACGCCACCGGTGCGTCATAAGGAATTAGGCTACCTGCAGTTTCCCTTAACCCAAGTTGTTTCTGATCATACTTTACTTGAATAAAGGGTGTTACTATAATACTTCAAAGGTCATCACTGTTCTCATGTTTTAATATTTTCATCTCCAAAAGCTGTCTCTATCGTTGTTTTATCATCTGTATAGGTGTGAACTTTGTAAACACAGGCCTACGACTGTTATAAGTTGCATTATTAGCCATAATATCATCATCAATTACGACTTTTGTAAAGATTTGTTGACATCATACGAATCTGATTTTTTTAAGAATGGTATTTGAACGACTAATTCTTTGTATATTTTGTAAACTATTCTGACTTCCTTTAATGACACTAGGCCTATTTGCCTAACAGTTTATATAAAATATACTGGATTAGACTAACAAATTTCACATCCATTTTGTAATAAATAGAATATAATCACACACACACTATATATATATATATATATATATATATATATATATATATATATATATATATATATATATATATATATATATATATATTGGAATAGTCTATAAATTGAGTACGTTATATCTTAATATACGCACGAGAGCATACAGAAAATCTTAAAAAGAGAGCCAAACAGGAGGAAAGGGGCAATAACTGAACTAAGTGATCCCAGATGCCGAATTTGACCGTTCGTCGCCCATTTGAATCAAAGTTGTTTGTCACATACAGCACTGGGCAGAGAGCTAATATAGATATTGACCTCGCCCGGTGACCTCTCGTGCACTATAACAATAACTCGATAACAACCGTTGAACGAATTGTATAGATAATTAAACGTGAAACATTGATGAAAACTCTGGAAAACTTGGGAAAATACAGCCGATTTCGGCATCGAATGAAAATCTATAAAACTCTGAAGGAGAGTCAGAAAAGGCAAACAGGAGTGTGTCAATGTGGAGAGGTGAGTAAAGCTCAGAAGTGTCCTGTAAACTTGTATAAAATTTCTGAATGCCCAGTATGAAATTCTAAGCCTGGAAGAATTTTTACAATGTTCTTTAAGATAAAGACTCGGTCACTACTACCCATTGAGAGGTGGAAAAGTTGTTTAAAGACTAAATAAATGTATTTAAGGGAAAAATAATTTTCACTAACAAAAAATATATAAAGGGAAATTTGAAAATCTGGAAGACAGTCGCCTAAGCATCATGACCTCTAGTTAATTATCAAGCAACTATAACAATGAAAAGCTCATTTGATACCTCTTAAAAAACTGAATATATTGACGTTGTATTTCTTTACTTTCTTTTCTTAACTGAATATATTACGCCCATTTTTGTATTTCTTACTTTCTAAGCTGAAGTATTAAAATTAGCAAGAAGTTCAGCATTAACTTAATTAATATTAAACGCCAGGAAGAAGACTACCATGATCATCAGTGGAGAACGTCTCCTCCTCATCAAAAAAGATGACTTTCTTCAGAAGGTAACGCAAACCCTAGCCTCTTTTTGTGTTTCTCTGATTTCGGCAGAATATGAATAATATCTTGGCCATGTAGCCTGTTACGGATGGTTTGGGTGCTCTTGGAAGGAAGAGCATAAGTCTCTCTTTTTTAGAAAAACCGGTTGTCAGTGGGAGGCGAGTTCCTGATCATCCGATGTGATATAATAATAATAATAATAAAATAATAATAATAATAATAATAATAATAATAATAATAATAATAATAATAATACTTTATTCGAAATTTACAGTCTTGTAAACGTGCATTGGTTAAAATATACATAAAAATGTTTGTTTAAAATTTAGCCTCATACTGATGAAAGTAATATATACATAGAATTATATATGTTATCTATTAACAATATTTTACATAAAACAAAAAACATCTGATCAAAAACACAATGCCAACAATGGCTCATCCAACAACGTCAAGAAAATAGCCTTTCAATTTTCTTTTAAAAGAATTTATTGTTTCACTTTCTTACATCTGAAGGAAGTGTATTCCACAAACAGGCCCCTCACTGATAAGGCTCGCTCAGCTAATTTAGTTAGTACGTTTAACCACCAAATTATCTGTTTGCCTTGTTATTTACAGAACTCCCTAAATATCTCTTGATTTTCACTGCTAACGCTGGTTAAACATAATAAACCCAAACACCATATTCTATTTGCTATTTAAAACCATCTGGAATGGAGTAGCACTGTCAGACTTTCCACCTCCCACAGCAATTTGCTAAGCAAAATTCTGGCTTCTTTTTACCTTCTGTATTAGAGTTTTAATTATAACACAGCACAATATGAAAATAAGCTCAGTACTAGCGATTCAACGACCATTTTCTTGAGTCAAAGTCAAACAGATTCCTTGTGTCTGTTCAAAACACTAAAAATGCCATTTGCATTTTTTTAAGATTCTATATGACCATTAAATGTCAGATTGCTATCTATATTAAAACCATTTTTGTATCACATTCAGAAGAGATCTCTGATAACCAGATTCGATGAGCCTTCTATCTATATATTGGCGAGATCTTTTATAAACTGAGTCTTATTTGTGTTTATTTTCACGCCCTAATCCATCGTTTTCCATATTTCTTACTTTCTAGGTTTCCCTATATTTATTGGAAAGAATGAATTATCAAATATCATCAAAACAGCACCATTTACTTTGCAAGTCATTGAAAAAATATTAAACGACCTAAGACCGGAGTGAAATTTTGTTGACTTAACCTTAGTTGAAATATAAGAATCCATTTTCACCTGAAAGGATTGATCACAGTCTCAAACCAAAATTTATCAAAAAAGTAACGCCATCTTATTCAGGAGAATTGATGAGATACTAAAAGCTTTCGACAAATCAAAGAGCCAACAAAGAAATTTCGCCTTTATCTTTTTTGACTTCCGTTTTGTTAAGAAGTCTGGAGTTGACATTCGGCTCCTAAATCCATTTTTACTGCAGAAGGTGATGATAGGTATTCAATGGTCACTTGACTACTCTTTTCTAAAAACCTCATGGTAGAAGGAAATGGGACGATATTGTCCAGGGTGGTTTGAATGCAGGGCAAGCAGAGCATATTTCCAACCCAGTCAATTGATGGCTTAATAATAACGGTTATGTAAAATGCTAAGCAGGAGGGAATCTTTTAAGAATTTAATTCATTTCGTCAGAAACCACAACTATTCTTGTTTTTTAGATTTTTACATTATTATTACAGTTTCCACACTGACAGGTTGGGGTCGAAAAATACGTCAATGACTGTTTCGTTGGGAGGGGCAACATCTGTTACCAATGGGAATTTTGTCTCTGTATTTCTTCAAAAACGATTTTACCTCCTCGTTGGCAAAAATTCATTAAATTTCTCTGCTGATTCAACAGGATCACCAACATTGACAAACCTTGAACCTTTACAGTAGGTATAATCTCAATGACTTTCCAAGTCTTACCTTTATTCCTTTTACATTCCAACAGTAGTGCAACCACGGGGTCGTCCTTCACTTTTTTTTCAATAAATTTATTATATTTCTCTTTCTCTCTGTTGTCCTATTCACGCCAAGCTGCCGACTGCCGAGCAATATCTACGATAGAAACATTAGTCTCATGCAAGCTAATGATCGATGATCTGTGAGATAATGTGGCATTTTCCTCTTGATTTTTCTTCAAATTGATCTTCTTTATCGCTTTCACTTTTAACAAGGATGCTGCTAGTCTCTTCATTAACAATGTTCTTTGTGTCACCCTGAAATCCGTCTTCTTAATTACCTACAATATGTCATATTCACGTTCTACCTGCCACCTGCATTCAGTAACATCTCACTTTTACGAATTCATTGTCTCCTTTTTCCAAAAAATTAAAATATGGCCTCGCCCGACTTCAATCAGTATCTATTCACATGCAACTCATTTCATTATATAGAATGATTTTCACGTTCACATTTTAATAACACAATTCGGAAATGAACCATCCCCCTTCTAACATAAAACAAAAAACATGGGGTTTCAGGATCCTATATCTTGATGTTTTTAAGTGTACTGCCTCATTTTGTTAGCTACATGTTCACAATTTGGGGACTTGTGCATCTGATAAGTAAATTACAATTGAAGTTTACAGTGTGTGTGGTTAATCAGTGATAAATTGAGAAGGACAATACATACTATGGTGAAGAAGAAAGGAGGGGAATGACTCATAAAAGAGGTAACTCAGACAATTTAGGGTGTGAAACCTAAAACGAAAGGAAACTTTTTTTGCTGGTTTGGCCAATGGATTGCTTGAAACTAATGAGTGAAAGCAATTCTTACCATGATCTAGTTTGTCTGTGATATTTTCAAAGTTAGAACACAGTTACATGTAAATGTTGTCATTAAAGCTCAATTATGAAGTGAATTTGGGAGGGCTGGATCTACAGCTCTGCGCACCAGTCAATAATGCACATTGAATCATTCGTGTATAGCAATGTACTTTGATTTTGTAGATGGCATTTAACACGAGTCCTGCAAAGGTGATTTCATCCTAATGCTAATATTATAATGAGAGGAATCATATGAGCTTTCAAAACAGTAAAACAACAGCAAAATACATACATATTACTGGAAAGCTCGAGATGAAAAAGTCAAAAGCAACCTGCCGCTCAAATAACCACGAAATTCGGAGAAAACCGGAGCCAGTCATCGCGAAATATTACATCATGGAATAACATTCGTACATTCCTGGTAACTGTTGGAAAGAGAAACTTATTTTAGCTTTTCGGTAATAGACCTTCGTTCTCTCTTTTGTGCCGCTTCTAAACAAACGTCATATAAGCATCCTTTGCCTCAAAAAGTAGTGTATATAGATGTAACCGCATATTCACCCAAATTAGTTTAAGATTTGATAATACAACTTACGTAAATATTTGGCAAACGTGATAGTACACTCGTCCAAATGAAAACTTGGCATTACTCGTAAAGGTTCCTATGTCTACAGGGAGTATGGTGTGAATACCACAGGCTTCAGACCAACTATCCTACCATTACTAAAGTACTACTCTTCTATTTGGATATCAGATGCTTCACGGGATCTTTAACGTTTTAAAAAAATTGGAAGTTGGAGTATTCTTTCTCCCACTAATGGTAACTAGATATTAGGATTTAGACAATTACTGAATGTTATCTTGTTTGGCCATCTTCCATAAGCACTATTTCGACAGGGAAATTCCTTTAGCATCTTGACTGCCGTCGCCCCAAAAGGTAAGTGTATGCTACTCGCTATGCAGAAAGTATCAACGTCCATACTCTGTTAAGCTGTCGCATAGTTTTAATTCCCAGAACCGTGACTCTCATTATTAATGCTCATGCTCACGATTTAATGAGGTCACACAGCCACATTTTCAGTTATCTTGGTGCATCTTGGCGCCAGAGTTTACGCAAACTGAAAGCGTTAATGTTTCATAGAGGTCGGCCTATTCAATTCGTTCCCAAACGGCTATAATTTAAATCAGTGCATTAGAAGCCTAATTAACTAGTGTTATTATAGTATACTAAGAAACATCTAAGAATGAATCATCCTATAATGACTTTATACATCATCTGTTACCATATCAATTGTAACATGATAAGTTCCATGGCATTCAGGCTAATTTTTTAGTATTAATATACTCTGATTTACCGCATATTTCCCGCTTCCTGAATTGAAAAAAAGACGCCTGGATGGCACCAAACAACTTGACCCGCGTGACAACATAAGTACCTCTTGGTGCTTATTGGTTGTACAATACAAGATAGTTAAAAAAAAAAAAAAAAAAAAATAAGGATATATATATATATATATATATATATAAAATATATATACTATATATATATACATATAACATATATATTATAAATACACACACACACTGCAACGTTTTTAGAAGAGCAGTCATCTGTCATAATACTTTGAAGAACCTTGTTTTTACTGCCTTTTGCATGAAAACATGCAAGCGTTTATTTATTCACATTCATCTTTATCATTTTCGATATCCTAACCCCCTCCCCTTTCAGATAAAGGCCTTCTACTCTGGAATATTGCTGTGCACAGGCAATATAGCTTCTTCCGTATGTGCGAGTATAATAATAATAATAATAATAATAATAATAATAATAATAAAAATAATAATAATAATAATAATAATAATGGTTCATACTGAATAATAATAATAATAATAATAATAATAATAATAATAATAATAATAATAATAATAATAATAATAATAATAATAATACAAATCAGCCTAACTTGTAAATGACTGCCAGAAACAAAAAATTCTTACATATTGGACAGGCGAAATATTAAGACCACACATACTCATTTCACCCTATTCTACAAACGGAATTAGGCTGATATGATTTTTGCGATACATTTCACGGTCGTGGACATTATCACAGCTTGAAAAGAAAATGGTTTTCTATCAGGCCTTGTCTGGTGAAAGTTAGCCATTACTGATAAGTTCGTAAGTTCAACTGAGACTGTGGACACTCCTTTCATAATCCATTACCTGGTTCATTATATCTCTCGAAACTTGAAAAAAAACTTTTCTCTATTGTTAAGGTTAAGGTTGGTTTCCGCTGATCTTTTAAATAACATTTTTTTGTTTTTAATGACAAAGTTCAAAGTTTCTGGGGTCTATAATGGACGTCACCTTCGTACGAGTTCTAGTTCTGAAAACTGTTACAGTTCATTACAGGGAAGAGCAACTTTATGCGCCTATCGTTTCAGTAAAAATTTTTATAGATCTACATTTTCCCTACACAGAGGAACAGCAACAACGCTCTCTATCAAACCAGAAAAGATGCGTTAATAATAAGCGAATCATCAACATACCGTTTTACGCTGTAAAGAATATCCTATATTCACTTCATCATCTACCATGATATTTCAGTAAAACCTCGGGTATCTCGTAAACTTTTTTTTATACAACCAAAATCTGTTCTCAAGGTGACTGCGACACTGAATTCGATCTTACCCGAAAACCAATCACCCAGCCAGGACCCACTTAAGTCTTAGTGGGTCCTGCACCCAGCTATATTAGCCTACCTTACGTAAGCAACTGAAAATCCACCGACAAAACACAAAAAGGAAAAACAATTGGGACTAAAAGCTATCTGAAAAATAATGACAACGAATTAAAACAAATTTTCTAAAAAAAAAAAAAAAAATTAAAAACTTTTTTGTGCTAGATTTTCATTCCCGTTTTTAACAACTTTTTTTTAGTGTTTTTGACACCTTGGGCGACAAAATCCACACATTTTGAAAATGAGAATCCTCGACAGCTGTGTCAGCTAATCTGACGAGTGACCTTCAAGACAGGTGGCCAAAAGATTTAAGAAAAAAAAATTTAGACGAGACTAAGCTTTTAACTCGATTAATCATACAGTCAATCAAAGAGGTTCAATAGGTAAAATACCGGCATTCTGAAAATCACGCAAGAACCGTATATTCTTTCTCTCGTTGTCCATTTTGCAATCAAGAAGTATTCAGCTAAAGAAAACCACCAATAATGAACCTCAAATCCTAAAAGTGCATAATGATTTTTCGTCGCCTTAGCCTCACTCGCTTAACGTCCCGTGTTTGAACTGAGCATGAGCAGTGTGAAGGAATCGAACATAAAACCTAAGGCATGTGACTTGGATATTACTTTCTCCGACTGGCTAAGGTAAGCACATCTAAATGCTAGTTTCATACTTTTTCTGCACTCACTATTCGCTCACGGATTCTTATTAAACATCTTATATCGATCATCTAAATGCAATAATCTTCCAACAACATAACATATTAATCTTGCAAATTCCTTATGCTTTCATTTAGAGCCTGTTCACACACGACGGTTTCAGCTGCCCCGTTGCAGAGTCAATGACAGCACATCGGTGTAAATGTACAACCGCGCTGTTTTGTTAACCGCCGCTGCCACAGCGCGATCTGAGTTCGGTTGACAGCGCGGTTTTGCCTATGCTACTCATTAAAATGGACTCTGGAGACACCAGAGTTTTTCACTGATGAAGTTAAAAAACGTCCACACACTTGGGATCTGAGCTCAGATAATCATAAGGACAAAGTATAAAGAAAAAGCGGTAGGAGGGACTAGCTGAAATTGTGTTCAATTCTGAAGAAACTCGGGACAAAAAAAATCGCAGTATAGTTACTTACTCATTTTATTAAATTTTTAAGTTTACACTCTTAGCATTATATCATTTTACCCTGCCATTCAACCCTAACTTTATTAATTAAATATATATATATATATATATATCATATATATATATATATATATATATATATATATATAAACCACAGTATATATATATTATATATTATATATATACACGTGTGTGTGTATGCATAATTACATATACTGTACATGCATACACTCCGCATTATGCTATTTGATAAAATATCATCCTTAATCTGTGCAAGCAAATCGTTAAATGATTTTATGGTCATTCTGAAATAATTCGCAAATTTGAGTTCACATTCTACTGTATGCCGACATTGAATGAACACCGCGGCTAACCGCCGTGGTGTTTACGGTCAACTATTTCTGCAACCGCGCAGTTACCTTTAAGGATAGATTTTCTTTGACATCTTTGAGTGATATCAAATACGAGTTTTAGGCGAGTCATCTTTTAAGAATGTTTGACCAAGATACTTGAACCGTTAATGTCTTTTAGAAAACCATTTATATTGCAACAACACAAATGCATGCACAACTGAAATTTATAATTCATCAAATAACATAAATCTTTTGTTCAAGTCTAGCTTCAGTTTATGCATCACAAAAATAAGATGCTTCAACGTATCTTTATTACACACGCGCACAATATAATATATGTGTGTGTGTATATATATATATGTATATATATATATATATATATATATATATATGATATATATATATATATATACATACACACACACACACACACACATATATATATATATATATATATATATATATATATATATATATATATATATATATATATATATATAAATACATATTAAAATCTTACGTTCAGATTATATGGAAACGTTTGCATTCAACTTAAATATGAAATGATAGTAAGTAATGTCTCATTCATTTACAACAGAATACGGAAACTCAGTGAGACATAAACAAGTCTTTACATGTGATACTAAATTATAACGCTGACTTCCGCAACCGTAACTCCCAACCCAATGTAATTAAAGCAAGGTCTATGAAACCTTTTTTTAACACACTGAAGCTTCCCGATCTTCCTAACGAACATGGATCTATCGATAGAAGTAAAAACTTTCCCCCCAAAACAAAGAAATTTATAGCAAACATTACTTCGGCCAAGATGTTTCGATGGAGAAATCAGTAGCACATAAATTCCTTTTATCATAATTTAATCAAATCTTTCAGCACTTCATTTCACAGAGCTCAGAGTAACCGTAACCTAACGATCATATTGATGAGTGAACTTTTTTCTCACCCTTTAAACCAGTGGTTCTCAATCTTTTTTGAGTGATGGCACCCTAACTAATGTAATCATTACCGTGGCACCCCTTCTTCACCATCCCACCATATCGCATGAATTAACTTTATTTAATGAATAAAATTATTTTCCATACTACATATATATAGATATTATATATATATATATATATATATATATATATATATATATATATATATATATATATATATATATATATATATATATACATACATACATACATATGTGTGTGAACGTATTAGAGTAGACACACTGATAATAATTATATGAAGACTTCTGCAAACCCTTTTTTTTTTTTTTAAAATGCTCACTGAGATGATCTAGCCAAGACAAAACTCATGACAATCTTGCGGCACCCCTAGGCACTGTCTGTGGCACCCCAAGGTGCCACGGCACCCAGTTTGAGAACCACTGTTTGTTTAAACCTACGAAACTTTGCTTTAAAGTGCAGGTGTTTCCAGGGGCGAAGTGTCCTAACTATTAACTATACACACCATGACGAATCATCCATGCAATTTCCGCTGAATGAAACAGCCCAGACAACGCTTCTTGAGTTAGTATGCCTCCACTTACTTTGTGTTCCCCACTCACACGCCTACTTTACGGGGTGACTGGAAGTCATGTGAGCAAATGGGTAGGCAACAGTTCCCTGGAGCATCCAAGGTTCAGAGAAGATTCAGTCCCTTAACTATGTAAATTACAAAAAGTGCAAGGCATTAGTTGAAAATTTATCCATGCTTACCTCCATGAAATCATTATTACTATACATAGACATTCTTTACAAAATTACATTAATCAGTAATCATTTTTAGAAAACCAAGCGTTCTGTTATTAGGCAAGTGTATTTTACAAATTTTTTTAGCGATAACAGGAAATCACCTCAACACTAAAGCAATAGCCTACAGGAAGCGTGTGGGTATGACTGATATAATATTAAGGTTCGATTCGAAACAGAAAAAAGGGAGAATCACCAAGAGTCATGAAATAACAGTGGGATCCTACTTCCGCCTGTTTTCGAATTACGCGGAATGACAGTTTGAAATGTTAACAATTACGGCTTAACAAATACATAGAATCAGACATATAAAAACAAAAAGTTTTGCATAGAGTGTGATACTGATTCATCAAGCCAGACGGGGAAATTCAGTACGAATAGTGTCAAAGGCAAAATGAATAACATGGTAAGTTCCAGCCTCCTAAATCTATTACTAAAACGTCAAATTTCAAGCCTGTTCATTTGTGGTATACCGGCTTACTGACAACGATCGTTGTCCTTTTGATTCAGGTAATTGGGTGTGTCGCTTGTTTTTTTTTTTTTTTTTTTTAATAGCGGTATTCACTTTTACTGTTGTTGTACCAGAGGTAAATTTACTTATGCCGTACAATAATGTGCTGTGCCATAAATAAGGGCAAGTTTGTCTTTACGACTTCGAACCTACTTCTTCCTTTTTCATGCATATACTGACGGGTTTCTTAGATCTTCAAAAATCTCCACATTTACACATTAACGGCACCTGAAATTCGTACCCGAAGCAGTTACATCAAATCTAAAGAGCAACTTACGACTTGGGAAAACTAAGCCAGATCTTTCCTAGACAGTGACCCCCAGCAAAGTTCGGAGGTCGTTATCTACGGCTATAATTTTCTTTGGGGTCATATCTTTATGATATTTACAGTCTTTTCTCTGTGTTTTTACGGTCATCCCCAACGGCCTTGTACTAAACACGCCGCAAAGGTGGATACATACCGGGTTAAAACATGGCCACTAAAACCCTTGGATGTCACTATCTACGAAAGATCCACTAAACCTTGTGCGCCTTTCAATGGTATTTGGTAAAAAATTTTCTGTTATTTCGAGTTTCATAATTCGACACATCCACGGATTTTCTTTACGCTCGGCCTCGAGAGTATTTTTTTCCTTATATCATTCGCTTATCGAAAATACTGCAAATGTTGGCAACAGGAGAAACTGGACGTGTCCACAGTGCGCTAAATTTCAACTTTTTCCAGGAGGATAATTGATTTTTCGGATCATGTCAAGATTAGCGAACCCAACATCTCCATGTCAAGAACAGCGAACCCAATGACCCCCAAAATAAAGAATGGCCAACTCTTTCCGGTCCGAACTCCAATTCTAAATGAGGCTAGTACTAAACACGGCGAAACAGTTATTCATCTACACTGTTTCGCCGTATTCAGTACTAGTCCCTGGGGGTGTCAAATGTATTTCGCCTTGTTTAGTATTAGCCCCTGGGGGGATCAAATGTCTGGTACCAAAGTGTTCATGTCTAGAACAGCGAACCCGATTATTCCCATGTCAAGAATAACGAACCCAATATTCTTCTTTAAAGAACAGCGAACCCTGCTGTGAATGGGCTCGCTAATCTTGACATGATCCGATTTTTCCTTTTTCCCAAATCCTACCCGGTTTGTTGTTTACCCGGTGAGGAAAAAAATCCCAATGTAGCGATTAAAAACGCACTGATGGCACCGTGCCTCAAGGAATTCACAGTTCACACGCCGCACTGTATAGCCACGCAATTATTTGCCCGCTTGGAAGGACATTTTTTTTTCGGCGATGAAAAAAAAACTTACTTGTATGTGAAAAGCAAACACTCCACTGTTGCTCTTTGTCTTTTTATCACTTTGGTATTAATCACCGAAGAATATTACCTACACATATATTTTTCTAAAAAAAAAAAAAAAAAAAAAAAAAAAAAGCTACGAGCATGTAATGTGAGCAGTGCATAGACGAAATAATCAGACTGATAAATCATATTGTTGCTCAAGCAGAAGCTCAATTTTGAATTCACTAGCGCACAAGGTGAAACTGGATAGAACCAGCCATTACAGTTTGTAGCTTAGAAATCAATGACGATTTACTGTGATAGGTCTAATAAAGCCCATAGCCTGTAACCCTCAAGGCATAAACTGACGTTTGGCAATGGAGCCTTGGAAGTTAATAAAAAATTCTAATTATCAATATAAGTAATGAAAAGGAAAATAATAATAATTTATAAAGGTGCAGTCAGGCCATCCTTTTGACAAATTGGAGAGCGTGGACAGTAGTGTCAATCAGCGCTCTCATAACTAAATACTTGATTGTGCTGACCACTGAACAAAAGTAGTTGTTGTTAGTGCAAAGAAAATTAAGAGGAAATAGAATCATTATTACGGAAGTATTTGTACGTTAAACATACCAAATTAACTATGCCTGCAGGAATAGTTAATGCTATTCACTAAAGATAAAAATAAAAATGTGTTGTAGCAGTAAAAATATAGTATACAATGAACAGCTCCGGTGGTGAACGAAACGCTTTGGATCACTCATAAATGTGTTGTAAATTCATGTTTTTTAAGAAATCTAAATAGTGAAAAAGAGACTGAACTTTTTAACGTTTTGACGCAGATCTTAAATCTGACAGTATTTATTCATATAGTATTTTTTTTTATTTAAAAGGCTGCATATTTGTATTAAAACAAAAAGAAGAAAGTACTTGTCAATTTGGAAAGGAATATATAATTTTGGCCAAAGGCCAATCGCTGGGACCTATCAGGTCATTCAGCGTTGAAAGGGAAATTGAGAGTAGTAAGGTTTGAAAGGTGTAGCAGGAGGAAAACCTCGCAGTTGTACTTTGAAACATCTGTTAGGAGAGGGTGGAAAGTTAGGTGGAAGAAAGGCAATATGAACGGAGGTACAGTAAGAGGAATGAAAGGGGTTGCAGCTAGGGGCCGCCGAAGGGAAGCTGCAAAGAACTTTTAATAATGCCTGCAGTGCACCGCATGATGCACTAACGGCACTACACCCTACGGGGACTTGCCAATTAGTGTAATTAGAACATGACAAGGCTTTGGTCCCCATAGATTTGAGACTCAACGTACATAAGAGATTTTGCTTATCAATACGTACCTACGTTTTAACAGCTATCCTAAAAAGAGACTTATGGAACATTTGACATGCATTCACCAATCTACCAAATAGCATCTCATGCTATAAGTATGTATTTGACTTCATTTGCAGTATGTTCTATTGCATGAAGAGTTCCAGTTCACTACTGCAAACTTAACTAAATCTGAAACATAACCATGTAAACTTAACCTAAAACTTTCACGTATGAATACGAAGACCCTCTTTGTGCTAATACATTACTTCACTATCAGTACGAACTATTTTGGGAGAATTAATTTCTAAGGTCTATGGTCTCCTTTCTTTGAGATTTTTCACATTAGAAATCATCCTTTGTGCTTTGCTGTACTGAGACCACGACGAGTCCTACTACGCTAATATAAAATACCACGGAATTCTAAATGTATTTTATATTCCGGTAAGAAAGGACGAACTTATAGGGCATATTCTTTATTAAGATTTGTAAAAATAACAAATTTTCTTTCGCTGTTTAATTCTAACATTCGTCCTCGTAAATAAAGCTTGCAAACATTCTTCCTTTCTCATTTGATTTTCCCGGACATGAATATTACTTTCGTAGGAAAAACTCCTGTCTTGCCTGTCATGATTTTCATACCGGTTGCATTTGACGCGGTATCTCAAGAACCAACTGTGCTTTTACGTCAATAACATGTGGCAGACAGATGTTATACTCGGCACCCAAGTTGTCGGCCTAACTGATAACACGAATGTTCAGTCACTTTACACTGCCACCTATCGGGATGAAATGGAAGTAAAAAAACAGAAGTCCAATTATTCTTTCTCCCAATAAACGCAAAACAAAAACTGGATCCTCACAAAATAAGTATATGATTACCTAATTGAGTTATATTGTATAAAATTTTAGGGGCAAAAGTTTCTATAAAGACTTTGTTGAAAAAAATGTTTCTATAAAGACTTTGTTGAAAAAAATGTTTCTATAAAGACTTTGTTGAAAAAAATGTATCACAAAAAAACACGGGCCCGGAATTGACGTTCAAAGTGAACAAGGGTATTTACGAGATAGATTGCATTAACGGGCCTTAGCGGCTAAATGCATGTACGACTTACGGCTACATGATACAAAATACCTGTTGACGTTAACAATCGATTTCGGCTCGTGAGGCACCACACGCACCTTTCGGCATACTATTGATGGGGATGCAGCACAATTTGCCCAAAAAATGACTCGTGAGAGACCGCCTTGACCGTTTCATTCTTTTAGTCATGAAACCATCGCCCATAAGAGTTAAGATGGAATTAACTTTTGTTTTGAGATACTCAGTTTCTTTTTCTCCACATCAATGGATTAGCCAAGAGCTCGAGATGAACCTTATGACGCTGAATCTCCTCCAATTTCTTGGCGCCACCATGGCGTTGCACGTATCCCTGTACAGAAATGGTAAGTTTGTCGTCCCCATACCAATCAACTGCTTCACTTTTACTATTAAAAAAATTGTGACACTTGTATTTTAGCCTGTAATAATAATAGTAATAATAATAATACTTAATCTCAAACCGTTGGTATTTTTGATAATTATGTAATATTCACAGCCAGCAATGAAGCGTTTTTCTCGAAAGTGATGAGACCCCTGGCCGGCGTTTTGAAGGAGTCAGATCAACGACACTGTTCGGTCATCATCTTCACCGATGATCTTCTGTCAGATTCCTCCAGTTCTCAGGTAAATAAGCAATAAATTGATAATCAGTTGACTTTTCACAGATTCTGAAATACAGCTTGTATGAGAACTCGTGCTTGGATTGATTGACTGATTTATGAACATTTGGCACAAAGCCAATCACTGAGGCACTAACAGCCATTCAGTGCTTTAGACAGTGACAAGAGGGAGTTAAAGGGGTTAGACAGCAAGACTGAAGAAAAGAATTGGAGTATAGGTAAATTGAAAGACTAAATAGTAAGGTAGTGGTGCTAGGGGCCGAAGAGACGTTGCAAAAAAAAAAAAAGATATTTATATATATATAGTAATACCTACAGTGCGCAACATAAGGTGGATTGAAGGCACTACCGCCACATGGGAACTCGTGCTTGGTGGTCAAAGTTAGGCAAGGAGATTCATCATTTCTCCTCTTGCACAAGTGGGATGCATTACAGTTGATAAGGACGCATATGGCTTTCATAAACTCGCGCCTGATATCACATTTTGTGGCCATTACTTGTGTAACTTGCAACGTTTACATAAAGCAATTTCAATATATCAACTGTGTTCTTCAAGGTAAACCTCTACACTCCTTCCGACAAGATAACACGAATTTAAAACTATACCTACTGCTTTCAACAAATGTAAGACGCAAATTCATATATACATACCGTTGCCGTACTTCATCAAAATGACAATGCAAAGACCTGACCCATACAAACCCTTACAAATGATCTTTTTCAAGTGTCACTTTAATGTGGGGTTTTCCGTACGACAGCGCCGAATTCGATTATATCATGTAATCTGCAATCACGTTTAACACATTCTAAATTTGCATCACTTACGTTTAAGATTTTTCTAACGGAGCCACTCAAATATTCAATAAGGCTTACTCTCTCTTTTTCTTTCTCCCGTTAAGGATTTCAGAGGAATTTCACTCATGGCGGGAACTGCCATTATGGAAATAAAACTAAACCCAACTGAAAAATCCTTCGACGACCACTTCAAAACATCGGTCCAAACTGCACGAAAAGTAAGTACTGTATCGAATGCAATGCATGAAATACACTGTATTTAATTGAATTGAATTGAATACAGAATTTAGGCCAAAGGCCAAGCACTGGGACCAATGAGTTCATTCAGAACTGAAAAGGAAATTGACAGTAAAAGATTTGAAAGGTGTAATAGGAGGAAAACCTCGCAGTAGAACCAGTTGTTAGGAGAGGGTGGATAGTGAGATGGAAGAAAGAGAATATGAAAGGAGGTACAGTACAAGGAACGAAAGGGGTTGTAGCTAGGGGCCGAAGGCACGCTGCAAAGAACCTTAAGTAAAGCCTACAGTGCACCGCATGGGTTGCACTGACGGCACTACTCCCAAATACACTGTAGTCACTTACTATTTTGAGTCACAAGACCCGTTTATGCTCTAAACGCGTCACTGAAGTACTGAGCAGCAATTACAGACAATTATTCATGTAACAACAGACCAAATATTTTTTATCATCTATACTTTCACAACAACAGTTCAAAACAGACCATCACATTACCAGGTACCAGAGGTCCCTTGCTAATGTTAATGTTATATGTGCTCCTACTACTGTCTGCTCCTTTCTGTATTCTTTTAAAGCACTAAAGGATGTGTTTTGAGGGTAAATTGTTCATTAAGTGACTCAATCATTTTAATGAACGTCTATCCCCATTATCCTCCTATATAAAATTATATACCTTTTGGATAACACCTTCACTAAAATGCATACCTCTCTCGCTTACCACGCAATATTTCTCTTTTGGTGAAATTTTAAAAAGGGAATACATGTATTTGCAATTTACCGAAGTATGTTCAAAATAAAAAGGAAAAATTATTCGTGAAAATTAACCACTGCAAAGTTTCCCAAGCGTCACCGTAAAAGCATTTACAAAAGTAAATGAGGATATTTAAATTTTTTCTGTTTACCTTTACAACATTGCATAGTTCATTACTATTTATGGCAGCCACTGTGCACTAAAGCACATATCTATTTAACACTTCAACGAAATATCAATAGTAATCTGTCCTTCCACGCAGATATTACACTCAAAGTATAACAAATACAAATGTCTGTCGTAAAACTGTCTTATGCAATAAAACATCATTTCTACTAGAAAGTACAAAATACAATTCCATTTGTATAAATTTAATGTAAAACCAGAATGTGTAAACAAACGAAAAAAAAAATTCCCCAAATGTAGCCCATGCAAACCTATGACATTCAAAGGAATCAATACAACGATCTCGTACAGGTCCGGATGAGATCTTGGTGTACAACTGTCGTGGTAATCAGCCGCAACCGGAATTTTGTGGAAGCGTTCGCCAAATGGTCGGATAAAGGTTTTCTATTGGAATGGTGGACCCGACTGCTCATTTTCACCAGCATCCCAAAACAAGAAGTCAATGGGTTTCTTAGCAGTCACTGGACATTCTCCATGATGAATGCCATGCTGGTTAATGTTGATACAGAGTCCGGTCATACAGCGTAAGTTGATACATGGTTCACGGGAGATTTATTATTATTATTATTATTATTATTATTATTATTAGTAGTAGTAGTAGTAGTAGTAGTAGTAGTAGTAGTAGTAGTAGTAGTATTCAGATCGATCACAAATCTATTTCTTGGGATTTCCAACCTTTAATTTACTAATATAACTAAAATAACCAGATGCCGCCCTCAAGATGGTGTCTTAGACTGATAGATACGTTGAACGGCTTTCGAGATATCTATTTTTTTATGATTGGAAAGAAAGTCAAGGATATCAGTACCAAGGTTAGGTATTTGCAGTTTTGATAAACGCTTAATTTTAAATTCCGGCGAGTCCAAATTTATTCTTAATACGCTTCTATGCAAAATTATTCAGTCCAGGATAACGCAAATTCCAAATTTACAATTTCCATAAAGTACATAAAATAATTTCCTAGATAATTAAGAAAACCCATTCTGCAACTGTTAAAAAACGCACGAGGAGACATTTTTGAAATGGAACAGTAAATAAAATACAATATCAACGCAAGAGCAATTGATCTATGTAACGGCAACAGCTAGCTTTCAACAGAAATGTAAAAACACCAAGAATTCTTGAGTGTTTTTCAGGCACACATCAGGACGCAGTAGCCCTGTCCTCTCAAAGCTAAGATGCAATGCAAAAATAAACCACTTTAGCGGATGGCCACAAGACCCAATACAAAAAACTTGGGGGAGTACACCCCCGCCTTGTTTATTACAGGTGCGACATCATTTCGTACCTGCCTTATTCCCCAACTGGGTCAAAGGTGATTAAACTCGCATCCTGGAGAAAGAATAAAGGAATTTCCAGTATCAAGTCGGACGTCCAGCTATTCCCTGAGAAATACGACAAGTAAGTTTCATGTCTAGTAACATGCGGTTCATACCAACGACCATATCCCTGCAAATCATGTTACTGTCGCACTGTAACGTTTTCCAAAATGGAAACGGATAGCTTCTTAAAAATACCGGCAAAGAGTTGAGGGGCAATGTTTTACATTATAATTATTTTTTTAATAAAGTCTTATTAACAGTAAGGAAAGCAAGAAAAGAGGGGGAACTAAAATTCTGGTGCACCGTAAATACTCCATAAATGTAAATCCAGAGAGAGAGAGAGAGAGAGAGAGAGAGAGAGAGAGAGAGAGAGAGAGAGAGAGAGAGAGAGAGAGTATTATTTAATCTTTATTACATCCCAAATTAAGCCGAAGAAAATTAGACAATAAAAATAAGCGATAAGCGTTTTGGTTTCATGTTGGGAATTATCTCTGTATGAAAATGAGTTTCTGTCATAAGCGTTTCATTTACACAATTTATTGTTATTATCATTTCAGTTTCTACGGTTCTGAAATGAACGTGACCGTTTTCTCCATGCCCCCTTACTGGATGACCGTCGACGAGGAAGTGCCCCACGGAGGCTCTATCCAGACCTTAACTGGCCGTGACTACATCATGTTGAAAACACTGGCTACAGCTCTAAACTTTACCATCCATGCTCTTCCGGATGTTGAAGAGAGCCATGTACATGTATGTATGTATGTATGTATGTATGTATGTATGTATGTATGTATATTGTT